>NC_132895.1:11577062-11936229 GCF_030463535.1 Salminus brasiliensis
ATAGAACAGAAAAAAACATGAACTCAAAACACAATTTCTCAAAAAAGAATCAATTCCAGCAGGAAAGCTTTGAGAAGGTGCTGAAGCTGATTGTTCGTGGTAATGAAATTTCCATTATAAATGCATTATCAACAGATAACTTATCTGTAGTCACTTATATGCAACAGATCAGATCAGTGATGAGGGAGAAAACACTTTTAGAAAAAAGGTCAGAGTATGTGCATTTTGCTCAGTAAATGTTCATGTACTAGAGTTGTGTTGCTTTAAGAAGACAATGCTTTTAGGATATTTGTTGTAGCCTCTATATTTTTAAGATGTTGTTCCCTAGTGGCCCGGGGTCGCAAGTTTGAATCCCAATAGATGTCGCTTTGCTGTCAGTGGCCAGTTGTTCTCTCTCAATTGTGGGGTGGGTAGATGGTGCTCTTCCCCCCTCGTCACTCTTAAAGCGATGTTGGCCAGCACATGCGCCTGTTAGCTGGTGTGATGGAGATGGGCTACCTGGCAGTCACGCATTGGTGGCAGTTTGAAAAAAGAGATGTGTTTGAATTGATTTTTATCTGCCAAGTGTCAGGAGCATTGCTGGTGCTAGGGGGGGACTACAAACGAGTGGGTTAATTGACAGTACCACATTGGGAGAAAATAAAATACAGGGCCTACACTGGGAAAAGCAGAGGACGAGGAAGCGCAAGAAAAGAAATGAAAACAAAGACACATAAAGACGTGTACTCAGTGGTCCAGGTGACTAGAAACCGGTTCCCTTTGTTTAGAGAGAGCTACTCTGCTTATAGAGCCCTGCCATTAGTACATAAAAGCAGTGACCTAAATGATTATATGCCATTAGAGCTTTTTCCCACATTAACTTCCTTGTATTTTTTTCACATTCCACAGTTGTGTGTTAACGGATCACGGATCGCGGATTTCCTTGTCAGAAGTCCTCTACCACTAGCCTATCAATACAGAAACAGAAAGGCATCCTAATGTAGTGTTTAATATCTGTATTGTAAAAGTGATCCTCCACATCTTCATATGAGGATTAAAATGAATTGTCATATTGTCTTATACAGTAAACGTACACTATTTGAACAAAAGTATTGGGACACCTGCTCATTTGTTGTTTCTTCTGAAATGAATGGTATTAAAAATGACTTATCCTGCTTTTGTTGGAGTAACTGTCTCTACTGTCCAGGGAAGGCATTCTACTACGTTTTGGAGCATTACTGTGAGAATTTGATTACATTCAGCAACAAGAGCGTTCGTGAGGATGATTGATGATCACCTCTCCACCTTATCCCCAACTCCCCAACTCATCCCAAATGTACTGGATGGAGCTTCATCATTCCAGAGAACACAGTTCCACTGCTTCACAGCTCAACGCTGGGGAGCCTTATACCCGTTCAATCATGGTGCCAAAAGGTTCATGTTTATCTGCTCCAGAGAGTCCTATTCTATTTGCTGTACTTCTCTACAGGGACTAGACAAGCTGCATTTGCACATCTGTGTCAGCAGTGGGTACATTTATTAGAAGGGGTGTCCACAAACTTAGACATATCGTGTTTATCTCCCACAAAACGATTTGTAGTGACCCAGGCGCCAGCCCCACAGCTCTCTTTAATCCTAAAGAAGACAGACGGGGCTTGTCTCTGAGGCTTGTCTTTAGTGAACCATTCCTTTACAATCTCCAGAAGCTCAGTTTCTGTAGCTGAACTTGAATATTCCAGCCAGCTGGCTGCTCTGAGTTCTTTCTCAGCAGGTTAATGAGTAGTGAACGTGAGAGACGAACAAATGGAAATTCTGGGACGGGTTTCAACACTTTCAACAGTCTCATTTTTCCACAGATATGCATCTGTGGAGGTCTCTCTCTAGATTAGCTTTTTCATGCAGATCTTTCTCAGGCACATTTTGTGGCCTGTTGTTTTACTTGATGTTAATGGATCAGTCAGTTCAGTATTTTTTCACCCATACCTTCAGAATACTTCATTTAGAAGCTTGTATTACACTGGGAGGCCTTCATGGTATGGATGCACTTTGTAGGTTTACGATTGCTATCCGTAGCCCACCTGTTTCTATAGAAGTGGGCTGATGAATTGTGCTTCAGAGGAGAAGCTACAGTCAGCAACTATAAACCTACCAAGTGTTTCTGATAAACTGGCCAGTAAATGTAGGTACAAGGTCACAGACTTGCCTTCTAACTCACTGTATTATCTCCTGCTTATGAATGAAGACTGTCAGATCTCTGTGTTCAGAATTATTAGGAGCATTGGTGTACTTGTTGTTGTCACAAATGAGGCAAGAAACTGTAATGTGAGCAGGCACCTTGTTTAGAGGGGCTGATTAGCTTCCTGTATGGAAGGAAAGACAGGAAGCTTTCACAATGGGACAGAGTCACCCTCCTGCCCTCAATTTCCTGCATATGGAGTCTATCAACACTGTACCAGCAGACTGTAGTTTGTACTTCTTACCACTAAATAGAAAGTAAAGGTTCCTTGTTTGCCACGGTTTTGGTCCTGTGTGCTGTAATGATGCAGCTGTTGGCTTGCGTCACACTCGGTTAATGGTTACTGAGCCGTGAGCAGATGGTTCTAGTATTCATTTTGCACTTCTTCTAATTTATGATTTGTTTATCTATGTGTTATGTAATTGCGCGCTCTCTGTGCAGAGTGAATAATCTGAAATATGTGAACACAGTCTGTTTCCGTAATGAGGTGGCAACGCACAGATTTCTTAAGGCATTTTGAGGGGTTTGATCATTTAGCATCCAGCATGTTGCAAACCTGGACATTTGGTTTCTCTGACCAGTGGTGGGAACCTTGAATAGGCTTAAGGCTGAATGTGATCCGATCACCAAAAAACGCATGTTAATGCCAGGTGTAAACAGAAATGCCCGAAAACCCCCAAATGCATTGTGATCAGATTTTGATCGGATCACTCAAACCACATTCAGAAGTGGTCAAAGACTGATCTCGTCCAGTGCATTTCCTGTGATCGGATTTCATTTTCTGACAGAGCCGTTACAGGACTGTGAGAACCATCTATTGTTCCACTGCCTAATAGAACCTCCACCATTCCTTTAAACTGTTAATCCATCATTTTTGACGAGAAACCCATGTTTACAGGAAGTACAATAGAAATTATGTACTTGTTCTGGTCTGAATCTGTACCAATCTGGTCAAAGTAGTTCCAGACACTATTTGGATAGTCTATTGGAAGATACACTATTGGAAGTCTATGTTATCCTAGTCCCCTGGATCACTGGGTACCCTTCTTAATGGGTCTTTGTTTTCATTTCTTTTCTTGTGCATGTTATGGCAGGTGTAAACATGCCCTTGGAATTAGGGCTGGTTATTTCATACTGAGTATCCAAAAAGTCTTCCCATCTGTGACCCAGTAGGCATGCTTGTTCCAAAGTCTAGACCATTTTTCACTGTCGTAGTGGTTTTAACGATTTCCTTTCACAGGTTGGATTGCTGTTTGCCATTTCAGTTTGGGTCATGTTTTCATCATGAGGTTGAACGTTATAATGAATCCAAATTAAATAAATATAAGTTTTGAATAAATGTCTTAAAATGAACGACACATTTACTTTGCAGACTTTTTTTTTAAGATCGCTAAAGACCTGGGAAAAATGTAGGTGGCAGTTTTACATGCTCAGTATAAACTGCTAGAGAACTGCTACTTCCAGTAATGACAGGTTCACACAGCTCGATTTTGGCCACTGCTCTCCAAGTGATCACCGATCACTTCGTAAGCCCCAGAGAAATATCTAGCGTGTTTAATATCTGCACCTGCTGGCAACTGTAAATCCGCTAAAGTGCAGCAACTTGCTACTGCTAATGAGTTCTTGCGTGTATTTTTATGATGGATCGTGTTTTAGAGAACAGACATACTCTTTACAAATTCCTCCTGGTGAAATATCTTGTAATTTGTGACCCTGTTTTGCTGGTCAACTGTAGTGTGCAAACCACTAAAACATTCCCAATTACAAGACAGGACGTTGTGTAGAGTGATAAGTACAACAATCAGAGTTTTGTATGTGTGTGTGTGTGTGTGTGTGTGTGTGTGTGTGTGTGTGTGTGTGTGTGTGTGTGTATATGTGTGTGTGTGTGTGTATGTGTGTGTGTGTGTGTGTGTGTGTGTGTGTGTGTGTGTGTGTGTGTGTGTGTTAAACACTCTGGACTGATATCGGTTGTTGTTCTACTGGTGTGAAATAACTGGTTTATAGTGGGTGAATGTGCTGTGATTGGGGCTTCTATAGTGTGTGTCTGTGTGTGTCTGTGTGTGTGTGTATTAGCATTAGCGGTAGCCTCAACTTGGGTTCTGATGGGTCTCTTCAGTGCTTTTGTAATATGAATAAAGAAAGGTATGCAGTTCTCCCGCCGGAGCATTTTACTGACTCAATTCCTTTATTTACCTTCTGAGAATGTCCGCCTTCTGCTGACGGTTGGGCAATAATGTCTGTTAATGGCACCTTAAGGAAACCAGATGGAGCTTTATGGTTAAAACAAAGACTCGGGAACTGGATTGTGATTAAAATAGACGATACCCGATTCATTCAAATGTGCCTGGATCAGCCCCTATCCCGATCCCCTGGATCGGATTGGGACATCTCTAATGTACAGACAGGTATATGACAATTTATCATAATGACAATGACAATTTATCATAATTATCTAGTGATTGTCTAGACAGAGGTCAAACATCTAAACATGAAGTGTCCACCATGGTTGTCTTTGATCAGAATTATCTCTTTGTTCCTTTTGATAAGCAGGGGGTACTGTGATCTGAATGATCAAAGAGGACAGTGCTGCCAGACACAGGCCCTACTGTACCTGCATGGCTGATGGTGTAACAAAGGCACAGAATGAGATGCTAAAGAGAGCAGATGGGGTTGTGCAGTGTATGTGTGGGAAGTAGTCCTGTGAGTAATTGATGATGGCCGAAGCTTTCTGAAGGTCAGTTACAGCAGCAGTTAAAATAAATCTGAAGGCCGTTGGAACAGTTCCTGTGGATTATAGTGCACAGTTTGGGCTTTGAGCTGGTTATGCGGCCATTTGTGTGTCACCTTCACATTAATAAAGGACCACACATGGCTTGTGCGGCTGGAGGTAGGCGGCTCAGCGGGGTGTATCTCTCACAAGTGCTCATTTACTCTCAATTAGTCACAGTTCCTGGCCTGGTTCTAAAACCAGTCTGTTGGTTTGTAGCTTTTGAGGCAGAACTGAACAGAATCAGTTTCTTCATAAAAGTAGGACAGTTACAAATGATCAGATCAGAATTGATGTTGAGACACACTCCTAGAAGTTAAAAAAGAATTAATGAGAGGCAAGCCCACTCAAAATACTCAGCGTACACTTGTTTTGTCGAGAACTAGAGAACAATAAGATGTACTTAGCAGAAGCTTGGGGCTTGGGGCAATTAATTATTAATTTATTTATTAATTATGCTTTACAAATTTTGGATAATGGAAATATTTGTAAAGCATAATTATATATATATATAATGCTTTACAAATGTCTCCCATTTGCTAATAAAATAAACAAACAAAAAATAAAGCTGAACATGATGTTTTGGATTATTTTATATCTAGCTAATGATTTTCATTATAGATTATTAATCTGCTGATTATTTTCTCCATTACTTGATTGTCTTTTTAAAAACTCTAAACAGTAATTTGAAATTAGGAGCAGTCTCTTTTGCATTGTTTTCTCCCAAAACTAGTATTAAGCACATGCACACGGTATGATGACCATCAATTTTCATACCATGTGGTATCTAAAACTAGTATACCCCTGCCACCCTATTTGGGAACAAACTTATTTCTAGTAGCATTCTTTAATCTAATAAATAATCCAATGAAGCTTGACAGCTAAACCTCTTACAGGTTCTACAGTTTGAGCATTAATAGGTTTTGCGGTGGCTGAAATGTTTGACATGACTGCTCATAAATATCTACTCAAAAATAAAAACATGCTTTTCAACGTGGGGTAAAAGTCATTTGATCCCATTCAGACATGTTAAATGATCCCATCTTTGTCAAATGTGTCACTTAGAACTGAATTAAATTAAGACTGAATTCAATTTTCTTACTAAATCTAATTCAGTCCTAATGTCAAGCCACTGCAAACTTGGTTAACTCAGACGTTTAGTGTCCGTCTGCTCAGCGATGTTTGAGTACGATCTGAAGTAGTTTTCAGAGGCACATATACTTTGTCTGGTCTTGCTGTGGGATTGCCATTATTGGCATTTTTCACTGATTGTCCCATCATTACTACTAGGCCGCCTTGTGCTTCGGGTTACATTTGACCTTCAAGCAAAACCACACTATTGAGATGACCTTTCAGTCACATATGCACTGCTCTTAATGGCTCTATTTTCAGCCTGAATGTCTTGGTTGAGCATTTTGGGTTATTTATGGAGACAGGCATGATGGGTGGTTGTTTGCACTCATTCAAGCATGTTCAGAGTTCAGGTCTTTAGTAATGTGATTCACTAGAATGATGTGAAATCCCCATTCTCTCAGAATTACACCTTGATAAGGACTGAACTTAGTCATAGGTCATAGTCATAGTCATAGGACCTCTTATAGGGGGCAAAATCATATGGTATGTTTTAGGTTTTCCTTTTAAAAATATAGTTGTTTATATATGTTTTAAAATATAGCAGAAGGTGCTAAAAATGCAGCTTTTCTTAAAGAGAGGTTAGATATTTTTGGCTTGGCAGACTGTTTTCATCCCCCCAGTAAATTTAACATTAGGAAATACTGCCTTACTAAACCCCCATAAGAGGCTTAATGAGTTGAGCTTGTCTTTTTTGAGGGAGTTGATTATGAAAAATTGCAGCATCACGAATGCTTTCATGCCATACTCTGGAGAGGCATGGTGTGAGCATGGTGTTGTATGAAAGGTAACAGTGTTTAGGGCCAGTCTTTCAAATAACATTATTCACAAACAGTACTGTGAAAAGGTATTTGCCCCTTTCTCAGTTTCTTATATTTTTTCTGTCGCAATGTTAAATGTTTTAGGTTTTCCAACTAATTTTAATATGCAATAAAGGCAACACAAAATTGTTGGTTCGAATCCCAGGATGCCTGCCTGTTGTTAGCAGCCAGAGCCTGAGAGAGCACAACTGGCCTTACTCTCTCCGGGTATGGAAGATGGCTCTCTCTGTCCTCATATTACTTCAGTGCAACGGTGGGCGTCTGCTAGCTGATGCATCTGAGCATGTTGTTGTTTGCCCAGTGACGTTGCATCAGTGTCATAGAAGAAGGTAGGTAAGTGATTATCCACATTAAATCACACTGACCACGCTCTGCAGAACCCAGCATAGCCATTAGATCTGCTGCTGTCGGGATTAGGCTTATTTCTCTCCCTCTCTCTCTACTTTCACCTCTCTCATCCACCGTCCTTACTTTTTTGATCCACAAGAGCTTAATCCCCAAATCTGGCTCTGCAGCATCTGCACTCTAAAGTGCATGTGGCCATGGCACATGACTGAATGGTATTAGCTGGAGTGTGTGTGTGTATGTGTGTGTGTGCATGCAGGTTTTTTTTCTCCCCCCCTCTTCTTCAGTTTAATAAAGCCCCACAGTCTAATGAATCACTGCTTAATGAATTCAGTATTCAATTTTGCAGTTTCTCATGAAGCAGTAATAAATCAGATAAATTGCTTTTTTATCATTTGTAAGCAATTTTCTCCTAAATACAAATGTGTTTAATCAGCCAGCATGTTTTGTGCCTGAGGCCCCACACAAACCTAGAGTTTTGTGTAACTGAAAGGAGATTTTTTTTGAAAACGCTTTCCAGAGTGGATGTTTTTGAGAACAAGGTTTTTTTATATGTGGACTGGCAAAATGAAGCTTTTTGAAAATACTGACAGTTTCAACCATTAACTTGCGTGTTGTAGTTGTTTGATGGATATCGACTGGGTTTACTTTCATTACACTAGTTACACTAGTACTAGAACTGTTAGTACTGAGTAACATTTGGATAAAAAGCCACAAAAGCCCCAAGCTGTATCGGAAACTGTGCTCTATTCACATGTGAAAATCCAGATGTATCCGCTGTATAGATCACTGTTATAGGAAACTCAATTCAAAAAGGTAGTGAACGATTTCGGACACCTCATTATGCGAGTGAGCTCAATCTGAACATCAGCCTTTCTCAGAGAAGAAAGATTCACTGTGCGTGAATCTTTGTGAACCAAACAGTGCAGTGAATTATGGGTACTTTATGTCGGCTACAAAATAATGCCATGAATACCATAGAAGAAGGTAGACTGAGAAGACATTGACAAGCAATCTGAACATCGGCCTTCCGAGCTGTCAGCTCAGCTAGTACACTATTTATTGTGATGCATTGTGGGATTGTTACAGTGCACTGACAGTTCTGCACTATGATTTTGGAAATCCCTACAAAATGACGGAACCCCAAAGTAGTGCACTGTATAGTGACTAGGGCACAGTTTTGGACACTAGTCTGTTTGGTTCTTGCATTCTTGTATGGATGGAGAGATTTTTGGAAACCCTGCTAGAAAGAAAAAGCCATGTTTTCAAAAACATGACCTCTTCTTTAGTTTTACATTGGATTTAGAAAGCGAGTGTAGCTGACCGGTAAGGAATGTTTTTATTATTCAGAATCTTTTTGGGTTAAAGACGTATATTTAATTTAATGTAGCCTCATATCTCCTGTGCCAAAGTAAAGAAGCAGTTTTTGGACACCAGACAGGTCTTAACCAGTTACTGCTTGGGGTTGGTGGGGGGGGAATTAAATAAACGTGAATTGTTGGTGAACCATTTCTTCAAGTACACGATGCTTTTGTTATGGGGATCATATGAAGTATAATAGCTTGGCTTTATAAGCTGCCTGCTGTGTCAGTATTTATTGCACACATACTGGTGTCATAACTGACATTTAAAGAGCTTCACTTAAAAAAAAACTGAAAGCACTGAAGAAAAGGGCAGGAGAGGGAAGAGCCAGCACTGAGGGAACAGCTGGACTCTGTTACACTTACATACATTCACCACAAGGGTGGAGTCTCGCACTTGTGTGTTTGACCTCTGTGTGCTGTTAAGGATTTTGTGGTGTACACTTGCTATCTATGAATATGTAAACAAACGTACAGTGCAAGTTACAGTGTGAATATTCTTGGTCCCAAAGGATTTTGGTTTGTAATCCATAAATTATTGAAGTAAATGTCAATTTGATGTTTGAATGCCAGTCTTAGTGTTTATAGCAAAATTTAAAGTAACCGTGTGTGTGTGTGTGTGTGTGTGTGTGTGTGTGTGTGTGTGTGTGTGTGCACGCGCGTGTGCCCCTTCTTTACGAACAGAGTTGCTGTCACTTTACTGTAAGAAATGGACGAGTCATGCCTAAGGAGATTTCTTAAGGCCAAATAAAAGTAACAGGCCTATAGGGTACATGGAGGGTGCAAGGGTCTCTCTCTCTCTCTCTCTCTTTCTCTTTCTCTCAGCTCCTCTAGCATTTCTTCCATGTTCATCTGTGCACTACAGTCACAGGCTGGAATGTGTGTGAAGTCGTGAGTCATTCCTGTAAATTGAATTGCGTGTTTGTCATTAAGGAGGGAGCTTCACTGTGTAAATACTCCAGTCCTCCTGTCTTCTGATGAGGCATTGAGGACTACTACTACTGTTCTTCCTGTATTTATATTGAATGCTTTTTTTCAGCATTGTCCCGGGATATGGTCAAGTCTCTGACCAGTTTTCCGTAGCAAATATCAAACAAGAGTACAGTTCCCCCAAATTATGACACCAGGACACACAGAGTAAGGTGTGTGTCAGTTTAGCACAGGTACGTTCCTATTGGTCCATGTAGGTCGGCAGTAAGTGCAGGTCACAGACTGATTAATCACAACCAGAGCTGAAATGAACTCTGATTTGGGGGTCTAGCATTCAGAACTTAAAACGTATCGTTTTAAATACAATAAAACCCATTAAATCCGTCTTGATGATGAGCAGAGGTGTAGGTGATCGTAGAATGATGGATAGAGCTCCATAACCTCAAGAAGTTCAAAAGGGGCAATAAAATACTGACTGATGAGTTTAAATACTAATCACTGCACAAAATGTTTATTATTGTGTTTTTTATTTATTTATATAATTTCAAAATATGTCACGTATTAATAAAAAAATGTTTAAATCTACCTGTGTGTAAAATCAGCTTTAACATTGAGCATAAGTCGAACTAAGCAGCGAGCTCTCTTCTCAACTGATGGGGCTATGAACAGGGAGATCAGCTTTAGCAGACTGAGTGTGGACTGTGTGTACTTGTAGTAACCAGTAGAGGGCGCTGTAAATCTGTTAGTGAACTGAGAGTTGCATTTTAATGTCATGCCATGCCAACGCGTGACCTTCCACCTGTCTGCTGAGAACAGATCCTGCTTTTCTTATCTGAAATATTCCTCCTGTCTCATATACGCCACATCTGCATATAAACTATATGGACAAAAGTATTGGGACACTTGCTCATTCATTGTTTCTTCTTTTCTTCTGAAAGAGTTGATCATGCTTTTGTTGGAGTAACTGTCTCTATTGTCCAGGGAAGGCCTTCTACTAGATTTTGGACTATTGCTGTGAGGATTTGATTGCATTCAGTGTTACTGAGGTCAGGATGTTGGATGATCACCACCCCAACCCCCCCAGATCATCCCAAAAGTACTGGATGGAGAGCCATCATTCTAGAGAACACTGATCCACAGCTTAATGCTGGGGGGGCTTTTTTTCCTTTTTAGCTTCTGCCTGGTGGTAGGCATGGTGCCAATAACTTCATGTTTATCTGCATTAGAGAATCCTAAGCCGTTTTCACATAAAAGTTCACGTAGAGCTGGGCAATATGACAATATTTTATTGAATTTTGATTAATTTTAATACAATATGCTTTTTTAAGTGCTTCATGAAAATCGTTAGAGCTTAAAGAGCATTGAGTAACTGCACATTTCATTACAAAGAGTATAATAAGACTTATTTAAATGAATGCAGTGCAGCATTTTGAGTAAAAATCGCTCAGTAAGGGAGAGTATTTGGATAGCAGTTTTTTTTTTTTTTGTTTTAACGCTGTTGGTGCATTTTGTCTACATGACGAAATATTGCCATATATATATATATATATATATTGCCTAAAAATGCCTTTAAATATTGTAATATTATTTTTTTCCATATCGCCCAGCTTCACATAGGACTTCCAATGTGAAAAAGGCTTAGAACTGGAGCAGATAAACATGAAGCTACCGGCACCATTAGTTAGTTACTCTTTTACACATGTAGACGTGTCGGATGCGTTCTTGCTACAGGAAAGTTTCTGTGTGGTTAAGGCAAGAGGCACGGTCTAAAAGAATTGAGTGTTCTCATACCCGTCACATATGGCCACTGCGAATTCTGCGAAAATAATTCTTTTCACACATTAGCTCACTTTTTATCTAATGTACTAATGTCCGGTACAACTGACTTGGACATTTGCATTCACACATACAGTTCCTTCTGGGTTCTGGGTTACTTCTCTAGAAGAACTAGAAAAGCTGTTTGTGTGCATTTACTGCGATAGGTTAAACTTAAAGTAGCTGAATGCATTCATTAGAAGGGGTGGACACACATTTGTGTCATGGAGGTTTTGAGATGACACTGCAGTGCAGAGCTGCTCTTCGTCTCTTTGCACCACTCGTTATCATGAAAACCCTGAAACCCTGTCATCTAAGATTAACTTAAATATCAATACATTTCTGCTTGAACTTCAGTTCACTCTGGACTTCATCTGCGGAGTGGTAGTGAGGTGCATAGGTGGACCAGCTGTGTGCAGCACTTTGGTTTAAAATACTCCACACAAATAAACACTTGCAAAACTTGCAGTATCTCAACCTGGCATGGATTGATTAAGTGATCGCTAATCATTCCAAATATCACATTAACTTACTATATGTATATATTTTTTTACGTTTCTATGTATTTTGATGAAGGGGTGGGTAATAAAGGGGTAAGGAGTAAAATATTACTTTAAATATCACAGTATTTGAAGACCCATTCACAGTAAACATAAATATTTATTGCAATATTTCGAAATGCTGACAAAGTGCATCAGTGGCAGCAGAATCTTAAAAACTGTGGATTCAAAAGCTCATACTTAGTACAATGTTTTTTTCCCCTCCACAATCTGCTGCACTAAATTCAGTTAAATAGGACGGAATTATGCTCTTTGTAATGAAATATGCAGTCGGTCAGAATTGTTTAAGCACTGACGATATCCACCACCGCTCAGAAAAGCATATTGTGTATAATAATAAGTGATGCATAATGCAGTTAAGAACTAACAAGCAGTACTGTGGGGTAACCACAAAACAGCGGTCCACTGTTAACGCTGCATCACCCAGCTAGTTTGATGGACGGATGGCTGTGTCACAGGAGTGACGATGCACACTTCACTTATCAGTAACACTTATTGCTTCATTTCACTTTCCTGTAGTACAGATGGCACGGCCCACCTCCTTCGACACCTGCTGTGGAGCAGACTATACAGGCTGGACAGAGGGGGGTCACAGAGCAACAAAGCAGGCAGTGAAAGTGCTGAGGCATCATATCAGGCACGGCAGAAGAGCCAGATGGCCCTCCTTCTGGAGGGGAGACCAACTTTTTACTCTTTCAGAAACTTCAGACTCCAGTCTGTTATCAGGACAGTTGCAGCGGTGAAAATATTGCACTTAAGAAATCCAGTTTAATTAAGTCTAAGGTAAATGCAGTTGGGCATTAGGAGAAATGGCAGTAATGGAAATGGAAGCCAAATTGTTTAGATAAATTATGAAAGGTAATTATTATTAAGGAATTAAATATGTTTATGTGGCAAATATGTGCTATGTGGCATGTGCTATATAATTGGTAGCCCCAGTAGCCCCAATCAGTAGCCCCACATTCATCCAGCTGTCAAATATGTATAATATTCAAATACAGCTGCATTTTATTTAATATGTGTGTATGTGTGTATGTGTGTGTGTGTGTGTGTGTGTGTGTGTGTGTACAAAGGTACTGGGACATCTCTTAATCATTGAGTTCAGGTGGTTTGTTCAGTCTCTTTGCCATGTGAAATAAAATCAAGCACCTAGCCATGCAGTCTGCCTTTATACACTTTAGTGAAAGAATGGGTGGTTCTAAAGAGCTTACTGAATTCCAGCATGGGGCCCCTAGATATACCACTATCAGCTGTTAGTGGTATTATTGAAAAGTGTAAGCATTTAGGAACTCCGCCATTAAGTGACTGGTTGCCCTCCTCCAAAACTCTTCTGGTATTATTATCAGCACAAAAACTGTTTGCATGGAATTTCATGGGATAGCAACAAGTCTGGGTTTGGTGAATGCCCAGAGAATGTGATCTGCCTGACTGCACTGTGCCAGCTGTAAAGTTTGGTGGAGGAGGGATCAAATCACACACTAAGCAACTACTTGTACCACTTTTAGCCCTAGCTTGCCCTAGTTCTTACTCATTAGTAGCTGATTCATTTCTCCCCTGTCTTTAAATACAGCATCTCACTTGCTGTGTTCTGTAAGACTGAAGTTTCTATTTGTATTTCAAAATGCAACTATCAGTAGCACCTCTCTGCAAGTGCATCAACAGTGTGAAAAGCTGGCAGTATTTTGCTGCGGCCAGTTAATTTTCCAAGAAGCATGTTGGAGGATGTGATTTCTAGTAATCAAGCCTAGTTTAAAAGAAGTCTCTCATTTCTGACAACAGTATAGAAGTATGTATCCTCACTGTCACACACAAACTCTATATCTATTTCACTGCTGCCATGCAAAAACCTTGCATCTTCGTATTTGACCTTTTAACATAATGTGAATCTGCCGTTTGTTCTTTACGTTGTATCCAAATTTCATGAATGGACCCATAGAAATGCTCCAAAATGACTTGGAACTTTTTATTGCATCGACTTCCACTGAAATGTACAAAGTTTTCTCCCCTCTACTGTAAAGTTTCCTTTTTGAAGATACAAAGTTTTTGTGTGAGCATAGTTTAGAGTAATTACGTCACAATTACTTCACGCCCCTATAGAGGGTATACATGTGGCGTCACCGGCAGCAGGAGTCACTGCAGCCATGCCCACTATGTGACAAAAAAGTACAAAATAAGAAAGACCTGTTGTATGAATTGTGAATTGAATTGTGTGGGAGCTTACTGTTTAATGAAGTCACGCTCTGAAAACGGGTGGGGAAAAAACCCAAGCCCACTGTAGTTGTGAATTTAGCGACATGTTACGTTAATTTAAAGGGGAAATCTAGCAAACCAGGATGAAGCAGTCTACTAAAACAGTGGTAAAGAGTGCTATGGAGTGCTAAGATCGTTCGCCTGACTTCATTCTCTGAGATATGAGGCTTTATCCTCTAAATGTGTATGATGTCAGTTAGCTGGACGTTCCTGGCTACACATCGTTGTCCATTAACCATTGGTTCTTTTAACCAGTAATTTGAATAGATTGCTATTGAATATAACTGCCTTGAGCTATTGAATATAACTGAGCAGATAATTGTTTAATTTCAGGTTTAGCAGTTTATCCCTAATAAATGCAGTCTTGCTGCAGATTTTTTTTGCCACTCAGTCTGACTAAGGGGGGGTGGTTCCAGTGGAAACATGACATCAATGCATGCCCTCTATATTCTGAAAGTGTAATCGCGCTTTGATCCACAGAGAAAGGACACTCATTACACATGCATTTCTGGACTTTAGCGAGAGATGGAACAGTCACTGAAACTGAAAGAAGCATGGACTGAGGCGGAAGAGTAAAGTCTCCAAAGTTACATATTGCAGTTTCTGGCTTGCTGAGCCCGTGTCAGTGGAGCATTACCATTTTGAAGCGGTTATTTTAAGGTTAAGATTAAATACGCTGCATAATATGTCTTTAAATATATTCACACACATGGGTGTGTTTTCTTCTTAAAAAATTATACTTATTGTTATTTATATATCTGTCTTCCTCAATTAATGTATAATTTAATCAAACTGCATTTACAGTGTGTGTTGCCTTGCAGGACAAAAAAATTATAAAGCTATATTAATATGCTTATCTCAACCCCTGTATTAGTTTGTCAACCCCTATATTAATAGTTGGACATTTTAGATCAGGATCTGTTTTGTCTCTGAGGTGATTTGAACGTTCCAGTGCTGAGTAGAGAATGGGGGGTTGGTCCATAGACTTTAGCTCCCCTGCGGTGTGCCTCTGCATTGGCCACACACGCTCTCCTGCTGGTTGCTAGGAGCGGATCATCCATGGTCTTGGAATGCAGCTTACTGTCTGGCCAACAGTACCATTAAGTGATGCCTTGCTTTTGTCTCTCTTTCATGGTGTCTCAAGCAAACAACACACCGGCACACTCGCGCTCCCCCGGGACACACTCTTACACACACTCCATCTCCAACCAATCTTTGCACATTGTCTTTTAGCCTGATAGCATCGTTACATGAATGCATATGTTGTGTGCTCTCATTACAACAGAATTACACACTCGTACACACAGGCAGATCTTTAAACAATGAGGATAACTAGAGAACAGGAGGGATCAAAGAGGTGTATGTGGAGAGTGAGAGTGACCAATCTATGAAGACTTCACAAGCTCTTATTTTTTTTCACAGGTAAAGCGACTCACCTTCTTGATCTTGATGAAGAAATCGACTACCTGTCTTCGCTTATTGCCAAGCAGCAATTGTCAGACTCCAAACCGCCAGGTTTGAGCAGCTTCTTTCTTTGGAATAATATGGATCTCTGTTTTTCAGTTTTTCTTTTAGTAGATGAATGAGCATATACAGCCACTCAGCAGTGTATTCGGAAGACTTGTACACCTCCTCATTCATGCAATTATTCAGTCAGCCAATCGTAAGGACTGGTTTGAGTATTTCTAGAACTGCTGAACTCCTGAGGTTTTCCGCACAACAGTCTTTAGATTTTACTCTATGACAATGGACAGGCTGGTTGAAGCTGACAAAAATCTCAGAATGCACAACATGTCCAGCCTTTAGCCTGATGGCTACAACAGCAGAAGAGTTTTACTACTGTCCGTCTAGAACAGAAAGCTGACGCTGTAGTGGGCACAGGCTCACCAAAGCTACACAGTTAAAGACTGGAAAACGTAGCCCGGTCTGATGAATTTGAGTTTCCGTTGAGGAACACAGATGGTATGGCCAGGGTTTGGCACCAGCAGCATGAATCCATGGACCCAACCTGCCTTGTGTCACCAGTCCATGCTGGTGGAGGTGGTGTAATGATGTGGGGAATGGTTTGAACAACAATTTTTGAACATGCTGAATGTTTTGAATGCTTTGATCATAATTCTGGAGTTAAAAGCGGATAACCAGGAATTCCAAAGGCCCTTCATACTAAACTAATCAGCAGCGTCAGTCTCATCCTTACAGTGTTGTTCTTTCCCATTTCCCCCCCTAAGTTCTCCCTTTTCTATCTCACAGTCTCTCCTTCGTGGTCTGCTCTTCAGTTCCAGTCAGAAGGCAGGGATGGTCAGTCCCGGTCAAAGAGTGCATTTCAGTCCACTACAGCTAAACCCACCACCCACAGTCCCTCCACCTCCGCTCAGCCTCACACCTCCAAAACCCCTGAGCCTGACACAGACTCCTCTGGCCGCGGAAAGCCCATCATCACTCCGTTACCCAGGGACAGCTTGCTCATCGGTATGTATCCGCAACTACCTGCAGTGCTGTGCAAAGGTTTTAGGGCACCTGTCAAAATGATTAGAAAGTTACTTACCAGTGTGTTCAATAAAACATCTCCAAAGTTCTCATCATGGGAGTCTAGTGTTATTTATAGTATTATCCAACACCTGGTTTGGTAAATTTCCATTTACGGCATTTAGCTGACGCTCTCATTCCTCTGTTTTTGTGGTGCTTAAATGCCATGTTTAGACTTTTTTTGCACTTTGTATTTACTTTTGTAAATTACATCACCTAGTGCAAGAGACTTGCTATATTTGGCTGGAATTGTGGAAATACTTAACCTCTATTGATTGGTAAGCGTGCCGTAAACTCTTCTGCAGAAGCCTTAATGTCACTAGGTTCTGTTGTCCACCTGGCTCTGAGAATCCTAATTGAAGCTCCTGCCGTTATTACCGGTCATGACTCAGCTGACCTACATTTTAGTGCTCCAAACACAGGTCTTTTAAGGAGAAGCTAACATCATCCAGCATGATGTGATGTAACTTATGTGTCAGAGCTGCAGTAGTGCTTTGCTTGAGCACTGCGATGCTGGCAGGCGTTTATGGCATTGATTTACTCTCTGCATGCTGGTTGTGGTGATCAGTGTCCTTTTCAGTGTGTTTCTAACAGGCTGCAGCTGTGAAGTGGCTTACTTAACCACAAAATAGAGCAGCAGTGCGTCACTCTCTGTAGCCGTCCGCTCCTGTTGACCCCTTTTTGACGTCTCTCCCTCTAAATCTCTCTTTTTTGCTCTCTCACCCTCTTTCCCCCCTCTTCCTCTCTCTCTCTCTCAAACTCTGATCAGTACTGATGTCTGTGTGCATCATCATTGGGACTGTGGCTCTGATACTGGCTGCTGTGTGCTGGGTCAGGTAAGATATGGTTGAGATTCTGTGCTACTTAATTTAGGGTCAAAAAAGTATTAATCTCAAATGTATTTGGTCACTTTCTTCATCTGCCCCTATATTCTTTCTTTTACAACTCACATACCAAACTGCACAAAATTAGCAGACAATTAGTAAAACTGCCTTGTACCCTTTTAACCATGTTTCCCCTATTATTATGGTAATAATCTTAAAACTTACTGTTTGTTAACTGCTAAAAATTATTCACTGACTACTATACTTAATTTGCAATGTAGAAAACTGAGTGTAAGGAATTGAAATGTGGGCCCATGTATGGGTCCTTGGAGTAGTAGTAGTAGTAGTGGTAGTAGTAGTAGTAGTAGTAGTAATGCTACTGGTAGTGGTGGTTAATTTTGGTCCCATTAACAATTTCTCAGAAGAAATATACACATAAAATAAATATAAACAATCATTGAATGATTATTACTATTATTATTAGAAAAGGATTAACCCGAAAAGGTGTAGGCTGAAGCTTTAGCTTATTTTGTCTACCTTTTTCGGGTTTCGAACTCTCAACCAATGGGCCATAATGGTAGCGCATTTGAACACTGAGCCACTTGGAGCCCGAGCTACATGTTTCTAATTTCTTGGTACAGCGATTCCACAGAATGACCCCGTTTAACATCTATTTTTTATATTTGTTCTTACTCTTGTTACTTACTTGTTTTTAATTTATTTGAAAGATACAGTACCTATTCCCGAGTTCATGTTGGCTTTCACTAATTTCAACTTCTGAGTAGTTTAACAGTTTACTGCTCATGCTTTGTCAATTTTTTGTTTTTTTTTGTATATTTTTATTGCCAATTTTAATAATACAACAGGCACACAAGGCACACAAACAAATACAGCTGACTAAATAAAACATATTCCTTACATAATCGGTAGCCCCTGACCACTGCAGTCGCTCTTGCATGCTGCAGCAGCCGTCTGGCAGCAGCCTGTTCCAAAAAAAGTGCTTCCAGAAAGTAGTTCAGGAAAGTAGATTTTAAGTACCCATCCTGTTTGACTAAATTCACTTTCATTTGATAGTTTTTCAGATTAAGCACAGATCTATCTCATGCATTTATAATGTTTACATTGGTATGGCCCCCTACAGGTTACAGAGAGAAGGGCGCTTGGCTCGGAAAGTCGATTACCCGGCTTTTCCTGCCGCGAACACCAGCTCCTCCAGAAACATCTCCGTAAGCAGTTTTGTTTGGAGTTTTTGAAACTGGCCACCTACAGTCCAAGCTTTACTTCTCATTTAGCTTTCAGTGTGCTGAATGTAATTTGTCTCTGTCTCTCCCCTCTCTTACATCTTAGTCGGGGGACAAAAAGCTAGCTCACAGTGCCCAGATGTATCACTACCAACATCAGAAACAACAGATGCTCTCCATGGAGAAGTAAGCTCAAACACATGCTCAGTCCTCTGATCTTCACTGAGTTTCTCTTGATCACACACCCCCTCGCATGCTGTTTATGATTCATATCCATACTGTTAACAGATTTATTCTAAGCTTCTGTTTTGTGTGTGTTTGTTCATGCACAGACACAAAGCTGAGCCTAAAGTGTCTGAGTCTGGAGCCACATCAGATGAGGAGACTGAAGGAGACTTTACTGTATACGAGTGCCCAGGACTTGCCCCGGTTAGTAGTGTTTTTTTTTAGATATAAATGTGGTCTGGTTTCTGTCTCACTTCTGACGTGACCTAGAATACAATGCACCACACCCAAGTGTTTCACACTCTTAAGCAAATCCACACTTCCTCTTTTACTCTTTGTTCTTTGTTTTCTTAAGAAGACGCCACAGAAACCGAGCACTGATTACTGGGGTTGTGTTTTGGTGTATTTTTAGTTTACGAATAGAAACACTACATGGACAAAAATATTGGGACACCTGCTCATTCATTGTGTTATCCGAAATCAAGAGTATTAAAAAGAGTTTATCCTGCTTTTGTTTTGGATTAACTGTCTCTACTGTGCAGGGAAGGTTTTGTACTTTATACTGGGCATGGTGCCAATATTTTCATGATAATTTGGTCCTATTCAATTTGCAATACTTCTCTACAGTGACTAGACAAGCTGTGTGTCTGTGTGCGTGTGTCTGTGTGCGTGTGTCTGTGTGCGTGTGTCTGTGTGCGTGTGTCTGTGTGCGGGTGTCTGTGTGTGTGTCTGTGTCCGTGTGTGTGCATTTGCTAAAGTCGTTAAATGCACTGTATTAGAAGGGGTGCCCTCTATGCTCAAATCATCTCAGCAATTCTCCATCTCAGTCATTCTCTAGTAGAATGACTTGTTTCCCGGACATTAGAGACAGTTACTCCAACAAAAGCAGAATATGTATATATTTTGTAATACCTTAGATTTTAGGAGAAACAATAAAGGAGCAGGTATCCCAATACTTTTGTCTGTACATTGTATGATGTAGAGTAAATTCTGCATTCCATCAAACAAGAAGCATCAGATCAACACAGATAACGTAAAGATCTTCTATGTTCTTCCATTGTTTTTTTTTCTGTAGACTGGAGAGATGGAAGTGAAGAATCCACTGTTTGATGACTCGACTCCTCACCGTGAGAGAAATCACAAGTGACCTGGATGCTTGCACGCGCATACACACTTACGTAAAAAGTAAAATGGTAAAGCCTAAAAAATATAGCTCTTGTTGATCTTGCAAGACTCTCTGTCAGACACACACACTTGAAGTTGTTACTTCATGCCCTTTATCAGGCTAGCTCTCCTGAACAAATGGAACGGAGAGGATGTCCTTAAAGCTAGGAGAGGATGAAGAGTGGATGAAATAAAAGCAGAAGTTGAAAGTGAACTTTTTTTTCAGTACACGTTTGTAAAGACTTTCCATGAACACTGTGGACTCGGACAACCTGCAAAGCAGACTGAAACTCTGCAGGGCTCTTCCCTCTGTCCTCCTTTCGCTCTGCTGGTACTGTTTTTTTTTGTTTTTTTTAATCACACACCTCCTCTTCGCTCTCTGTGTTGTAATCATCTCTCTCTACTCTTTATGTTGAAATGTCTCTCTTCCAGTTTAGTTAATCAGTGTTCTCTTCACCTTTTTTGTGAAGCTGCCTCCCAAAGCTCTTATTCGAATGCAAGTATGGTTTAGTAAGCGTGTGTAACAATTACACACTCACCTGAACTTCACATCCTTCACATGGATATAATGTAGTAGTTTCCTCCCAGCTTTCGGTTTTCTTTCCCTATTCTGATCTCCTTTTAGGACTGAATTGCACTTTTCATGCTTCTTTTCCTACAGTTCCTGTTTTGTAGAGCTTCTCTCAGGTTGAGTCTTTGTCGTGTCTTTGGATGAAACCTCTCTCTTTTCTCACTATCTGTCTCCGTTTTGTCTACCTCTCCCTTTAACTGCTGTTTTAATGGTTTGTTATTTGACATGTAGGCTAATATTATGAATAGAGTTATGATCAGAAATCATTATTATTGAATGTGTATCTCACTGAGGTATTAAATACTTTAAGTCATATTAGTAGAAATAAAGTAAATTACCTGTAAAAGAGTTTGTTTTTTTGTTAGTTTTTTGCTTGACCTGGACAAAGATGGCAGCATCAAATTCTGGTGTTAAATGGGGAGTATGTATAGGTGTCCTTTCACGTATTAATAGCTATTTTCTGTGCAAATAAAAATATGAAAAATAGTGTATATACAGAAATTTCTGTAAAAGAGTTTACATTTAATTTCATTCATTGAACATTACAGACAGTTTAATAGCAAATTTTCTGAAGCACAGTTGGCCATAAATTCTTTGGGATAGCTACTGTGTAATGATCAGACAGGAAAAACATAGAGTTGTGGCAACAGGGGCCAGAGTCCAGCACAGTTCGCTGGTGTCCCTGCAGTCCTACTAAACCTGGCAATTAACAGGTGAGTTGAATCAGATGTGCTTGAGCAAGAAGAGCAAAAACTTGTGCAGGAATCCGGCCTGCCAAGATCGGAATTGCCCACCCCTGAAAAAGTGTGCCTACTGTGATAAAATTAAAATTAAATTAAAATTAAAAGTGTACTTGGTGCTCTGGGTTTGATTTTGAGTATATATAATTAATTAGTCATCAAAAACTGAAATATTTATATTTATATTACTGTTTTTGTTTTGTTTTTGTTTGTTTTTTTTGGGGGGGGGGGTGCACAAAAGGGAATGGCTCTCTTGACAGCTTGCATTCATAAATACAAGATCACATTTACACAGCAGGTAAAAGTGACCCAAATTTGATGATTTCCATCATATGTGACATAGATGTATTAACTGTGTGACAGTGTGAATTGCATAAACACACTGAATCTGACATCTGACATCATTCCAAATTTGGGCCACTTTCATATGTGGTATTGAAATCCAATACACAGCAGTGTCAGATCTGAACAGCCAGAAGGGAATTCATGCAACATTGACATCAATACGCTCTGAGGAGAAGGAAAAATGGGTCATTTGAAAACTAGTCACTTGAAGAATTGCTCTTTTGTACATGTGCGTCAGTTTAGGACAGCAAACTGTTCAGATGAATGTTGGATATAGGTCACATTTAAAAAACAAAAAACAAACAAAAAAATCAGATTTGTTGAGAAAATCAGAGGTGGGCCACTTCACCTGCTGTGAACGTAGTCTAAGTGACGTGACCGTTCACATTTATGTCGCATGCCCACAAATCAGATGTGTATTGATCTAGGACCACTTATGACAGTCCTTCAAATCTGATTTAAAGAGATCAGATTTGAGTCACTTCAGCCTGGTAATGTGAAAGCAACCTCAGCCGTAATGTTTCAGACCCTTTACTCTGGCACACCAATTTGTGGTCATGTACATTGTTTGCTTTCATTATCCTCCAGAGTCTGTAGAACTCTGAAGTCCACTTTTTGCTATTTGAATTTGAATGTGATTGGACATAATTTGGGAGAAAGGCAGACACCCAGATCTGTAAAAACAGTGATTTCTTGATTAATAATTTTAGGGGAATAGTTTGAGGAAGGTTTATTTTTGTCTTTGTGACTGGTCTTGTTTTGTTCACCAAACCATTCTGTGGGTCTTGAGACTGAGAAGATCCCAACAGATCACAGAAGCCTAGCAAGCGCCAGGTGCTTTGGTTTGTGGTTCAATGAGGACAAATCCTTCACTCTGTCAATTTGCGTAAATGATTTAAGTGGTCCACAACATTTTATTTTCCCAAGAATGTGGATCATTCTGGAAGGCACTGGAGTGAGAAGATTTGAGAAAGATTTTATTCTATATAATATTCTATTCATGTTTGATAATGTTGAGATCTCTGACTGTATGCTCTTTCTAACACCGACTCTGCCGGTCCACTGTTGAACATCCAGTATGGGCCTCAAAGTTTGAGTAGCAATCGTCTATGCAACATATACATAACACTTGCATTACAAGTACACACTAGAAGTAGAGTGTTCTATACAGAACTATACTGAGAATGGGTTCTTTGATTCATAGCTGTGGTGGAACCCTTTTTGTGCTATATACAACCATCTACAAAATATTGTCCACCGATTCCAAAAATATCTTTAACCACACTGCACATTTTTTACAAAAAAACATTGCACTCATTGTTATTAATTTATTTTTTAAGAGCTGCCTTTACTAAAGAACCCTTGAAGTTCACTGGGGTATAAAAGCCATATGCCAGTTCCCATTAATGTTCTGTTAATGAAACGTATCTCTGAGTGTGAGCAACTTGAACAAGTCAAAAGCTGAATTCCTCTGTTTCTATCCCCTCTAACTGTTTAGCAGGCTAAGCAATAACAGTTTGGCTTCCCCCACTGCAGACCCACGATGGGCCACTTAAGGGCCGCTTAAGGTGTGGCTCAGAGGCAGCACATCATCAGGGGGGCCGTTAAAGGCCATTGTCAATGTGGATGGTGAGGAAGGCAGCCATAGGCCATCCGATGAAGATATGTGGGGAGTGAGGGACGGTGGTCGTCAGCAGGGTGTCAAAGCTATCAAAAGGCCATCGGACTGGTCGTATTGGGAGGACCTGATTGGAGAGATTATGGCCGTTACTGTACAGTCAGGGCAAGATCAGGCAGAGCTGTGTCTTTGTACACCTTTAAGCCTAAATGCTGGAGTATATTGAAAAAAAAAAGCCCAATGACTTTTAGAAGAGACTTATTCTCCCACCTTTTAAATGGTTCTATAGTGTTGATTTGGATCTGGGACTGGGGGTGTATTACTTAACGTCTGTGTTACTAGTGATTGTTTACTAACAGTGGATTCGACACATCCCTCACTGATCAGCGAATGCAGAACTGGGGTTTTATAGATTTCAATTAGAGTTGAAATGACAGAACTCGGCTCATGCTGTTTGTTTTGGTAGGGGTAAATGTGTGAACATGGTCCCACTGGATAATAGATAGGAAGACATCACTGTGACATAATAATGTTTTAGTGATTATGGATCACCTGCCTTAGACCTGTATTTTGTTTGTCTCTATATAAAAGTTTAGTGAGTTTATATCAACAATAGTCCTGCCTCAGAAAATTACCTATCAATGTCCAAATTAAAATGTTCATATCTAAATCCTGAATTCCCTTTGGTCCAGATCTGAAGAAATGGCATATTGCCAAAAAAATGGAATTTCCACTGATTTTATAATAATGCTTTTTTTGTGTTTTTTTTTGTGTGTATGTGTCTGCATAATTCAGTGCTTGAGAAATGTCAGAACTGTATTCATAACTATTTCAAGTAGTAACTTTCTGTGTGAGGTAGCTTGTAGACAGGTTAAATGCTTCAGACGTCTGGTTCCTATCTCTGCTGTTGTGAACAGACAGAGACTAATTGTGAGTGGCTGGCATTCTCTGATAAGCTGGATTTTCCATGATACCACTCTGAAACACTCTACGAATTTACATTATTAAGAATCAAATAAACGTCTGTTACATACAGTGTATATAACTATATATACATATACAGTTATATACACAGTCAAAAATACCAAAATATAGATAGAATTTACAGATTATATGTTTTTAATGGGGTTAATAGTGATCAAATCATCTAATTTTATATAAAAAGACAGAAAACACTTTTTAAATCTAAATTGAATTACATTTTGTTTAGTTTAACCATCCCCCCAAAAAATAAATAAAATAAATAAATAACAAATGTAAAAAAAATTATTATAATATTTTTTTAATCTAGAAATTTTCTTTTTTGGGGGGTTAAACTACACAAAATGAAACCCATTTTTTGTGTGTTAAATGTTAAAAAAACATTTTCTGGATTTTTTTATATATATTGAATTTGATGGTATGCTCATTGTTAACCAAATTAAAGCTACTGCATGTAGTGTATACAATGTAATTTACAACAGGGCCTGAAAGTCAGCATGTCCTAACAGGAAAAGAGCTGTTACAGTATCTCATTTCTTCATAGTCAGAGGAAACTGCAGCTTCTTGTGAAATATCTGTTGTACTGTATAAAAAATCCTCCTCTCTGTAGAGTGGAGCACCTACAGTTTAAAAGGCCACTTAAAAAAAGAGAAGCTCTGAAAAAGCCATCTGGGTGCTTTTGGAAGTTTAATCCTCTCTGTGTCACTCCCTTATTGGAGCCCAGTGGGCGCTCCCTGTGCTCGCTGATGGCCTTCTGAAGCTCTGCTCGCTCCACTTTCTCCTCCACTGTCTGCACTTTGCATGACAATTGTCTTCCAAGTCCATGGCCCACTACAATGACCGGAGCAGTGGTTTGATGTCTTTTAACCCTTTGAATGGCCCTGGAGGCCTCCTGGGTGTCCTTTCCCCAGCCTTTCTGAACGGCCGAGCTGGAAGCATGACTTGTGGCCTGCAGCTCCTGCTCTGCTGAAGTGTGTTGGAAGGCAGGGGGTAGATTGTTTCAGTTCTGGGTCACACCGGCGGTGGTGGTGCGTGTGATGATCCTGCTGGGTGGTGGAGTATTAAAAGGATTATACATCAAAACCAGGGCGACCTCTGACAGCTATGAATGTACATTATTTAAGACAAGTCAGCGAGACTGTGAGCCGTTTACATTCAGTTTCGCAATCCGTGTTTCTTCATCTGTGTAACAGATACTATCTCAAAGCCTACCCGTGCTTAAAGAGAGGTGATATACAGTACTGTTGAAAACTTTGAATGGATTCAGTAAAATTACTTCAGTGCATTTGTTAACTGAGAATGGTTAAATTAAACCTTAGAGCTGAAATAAAGTCATAATAATTCAATATTCATCAGATCTTGTGTCTGAAGCAGTGATCAGTTCATATCATTTCCTTACAGGCCTAACTGTATTACAGGATACACTAAAGCAGGCCTACATGTAGCTGTAGTTCTTAATGCTGGAAACAGTCTCCAGTGTTTGGAAGCCACTGAAACTCTGGCTGGTGTTTGTTTCAGGTGATGGGAGGGGGGTAGGGGGCAGAATCAAAGGCTAGGCAGCTTATTGTTGGCTGCTGAATGGCAGCTAATGGCCGGCCATCGCAACTGTGGAGCTGGAAGCAGCAGGGAGCCCCCGGGCCATGGTGCACAATAACCCCCCTCAACCTTCCTGTGGAGAGTCTTCCTGCCCCAGTCTCTGCCCAGAGAGAGGGTAGGTGGTGCACTGCTGCATCTGAGCCCCTGAAACGCTAGAAAGAAAATCTCTTAAATCGCACTGCCTCTAAACACCATAGTCCTCATACTCTTCAAGTGAACATCTCATGCCATGACGCATGGGCGCCCAAGACTGTCACCACAGACTGTCCCACCTGGTACTTTGGGGGGAGAATATCGATGTTTGATCGATTACATTTGTGAATATCCAGCCTAATATATTTATTCGATAACAACTGCTATAAATGTCACACCGTGCTCATTTCTGAAATGGTTAAGTGGCACAACGTGATAATCCTGGTCGGCCACCGTGGTGTTATCAGGTAAGGTAAACATGTTAGCCTGTCTCGGTGCGAGACCCCACACTTCAGGCCCATATCTGTGAGGGAAGAGCTAAACTCTCAAAGATAAACATTTCACCTTGTAGAAGTTGTTATTTTACCTCCTATTTGCGGTTGTCTCGCATTTTTACTCATTGGATAATTTTTTTTTTGCACTAGGTATGTAGACCCCCAAGTTGGAAAGCAGGGGTCTCCCCGGAACCTTAATAAAAACGCACATTTTCTGTGTTGATACACATTAGGATTAAACTATGTCCTGTTCCTTTTTTTTTTTTTCGTTTTATGGTCTTAAAAAATAAACCATACAACTATTTAGCCGGCAGAATAAACCCCCTTAAGTCCCTTAAAGGTTACAGTCACAAACGTGGCTCGAGCAGCCGGCCAGCCAGCCAGCCAGCCTGCCAGCCAGCCTGCCAGCCAGCCAGCCAGCCTGCGATAAGGCGATCAGCTTTATGATTAAACTAAACTTGAAGCATATTAAAATTGTTCTTTTCCTGTGGGATGTGACATTTCAATATGAAGGAGAGCTCATTAAGAGTGAATTATTGAAACAAAGTAGTGGTGTCATGCATGTTAAACACGTTTACTGAGAGCGGCGCATTTTGCATTGTAAATTCTGCTGATGTAGAGAAGCCCAGCTGCAGCCTGCAGTGTAAGTACAGTAGCCTGGACTATAGACCATATATCCATTAAGCAGCCCTTCTGCACCCACGTTGCATTACAGATACAGTACATGCATTGGATTGTGCAGCATTATAATACACTAAATAATTCACCTTAAAACGTTACTTGGACTTAATTATTATTAATATATTAGGTTCTTGTTTTGTTACTGTATTTTAGGCACAATACACTCAAAATGCTGCTTTCCTATACAGGGATTATGCCTAGTGTTGAATGGAGATTTTGCATTGGAAGCAAAACACAGCCCATGGATCTTAATATTTTAATTTTCTTACGTACACATGTACATATAGAGGGGTTTCCATTGCATTATACACACTCACACAATACATTGAAATATGCATTGCATTATAAATACAGCTCATGTTGACTTCTTGTAGTGTTATAAATACAGTACAGAGTTCAGGGTGCACTATAAATACAGTGCATTTGCTTTTGCATATCTCTTATTAATACAAGTTAATGTAGAGTTTATGCTGCATTATAAATACAGTAAATATGTAAGAGTTTATTTAGCACTGCAGCACTGGAGTGCACATTGAAATAGACAAAGTAGGTTCTAATGCAGCCGATAAGGTGGATAAATGTGGTGCAAGTCAAGTCAAGTCAAGTGGGTTTTTATTGTCATTTCAACTACATACAGAGTACACAGTGAAACGAAACAACGTTCCTCCAGGACCATGGTGCAACATAGACAGTGCATACAAGACACAAGTGCAACACAAACAAACAAGTGCGGACAGACAACACAACACAGTACAGACAGAGAATAATAAATAATACGATAGTGTACAAGTTGTGCAATGTGCGATAAATAGAGTCCAGTGAGGTAGTAAAGTTATCAGTGCAAATGCTTGTGCAAAAAATGCTTCCCATGTTATCTGGGGTAAATGGTTGGAAAGAGAGAGAGAGGGAGAGGGAGAGTGTACATGTACCAGAAAGATATTACACAATATTACACAAGATTAAATTGCCAAGGACGTTTAATTTCTGTTAAATGCTTAAGTTTCATGGTCTTAGTGTGTGTGTGTGTGTGTGTGTCTGTCTGGTGGGGGAAAACAAGGGATACAGGTCCCCAAGTAAGAAATCAAGTTCATTCCCAGATTGCCCATCAGCTGAGGCCTATTGTGTTGCAGTAGCCAATAGCAGACGAGCTCATTAGAACCGCCAGCCTCCAGCCTGGGACTGATTAGGAAAACCTGGGCGAGGAGCTGCAGTTTGAGGCCTGAACGCTGGGACGCACCATCAACTCCATTAATGGACATTCAACAGCGGGACTGCGACTGCTCACATTTTCATACTGGACTTCTCCTGTGAAGGACCTCAGTCTCCAGCAGCAAGACCAGCAGAGCAAGAAGAACTTTCTGAGAGAGCTTTTTATTCTTATTATGGACCTAATTACTGTCGCAGCTCTTTAAGAACAGCTCGTTTCGTGGTGTTTTTCTTCTGTGTGTGGGCCTTCAACAGTAGAGGAGGATGTGTGATGTATCTGAAAGCCCTGGGCCAGAGTGCAGTGAGCTGGTCCGGACCGTGTGCCCGCCAGCCCCCGGCCCCGAGGCCCTGCATCTCCAGGAGCCTAGCCTGCTCTTCAACAGGCCCACATCCTTCAACGGCCTCAGCCCTTCTCAGGCCCAAACTTTCTTTCCCTTCGCGGCCGTAGGAGGCGACTTCAGAGCCGCGGAGGTGCAGCTAGGGGACTTCTCTCAGGCCAAGCCCTGGTACCCCTTCCCAGGGCATGATTACCTGGGCCAGGTGGCTGGGGCCCAGCCGGCCAACATCAGCCCCCCCATCGCCGAGACACGCGAGCAGATCAGGATGGCTGAAGTGAAGACCGAGAAGGAGGTGAGGGAGGATGATTACGGGGAGGTCAAGCTGCAGCAGCCACAGTTCCCCACCTCGGGGGCCTCGGGCCTCTACTATCCCGCGCCGTGGCCTCCGTCCTTCTGGCCCGGGCTGCCCCACGTCTCTGCGCCTTGCAGCACCGGCCAGGCTCCACCGGCCGTCTCCGTGCCCTCTTCTGCCTCACCGTCCTCCTCGTCCCCGTCTCTCTCGCCATCTCCACCAACAAGCGCCTACTACACCGGAGCCTCGGCTCAGTTAGCGCCCGTAGCGCATGCGCACAGCGCCGGCAGGAGCAGCGGCTCCTCCAGCGGGGGATGCAGCGACTCTGAAGAAGAGGTAAACTTTTTCTTTTTTTTTTTTTTTTTTTTTTTTTTTTTTTTTTTAAATAATGTATATTAAACATTTGGGCTGTTAATAAATGCAGTAAGACGACTAACTTACAAAAATGAGAGTTTAAGCATAAATATTTAAAATGGCTTGGCTGTGTCCTAATGGCTCTTCATCTCATTTTAAGGAGAACCTGACCACGGAGGAGTTGGAGCAGTTCGCCAAAGAGCTGAAGCACAAGCGGATCACCCTTGGCTTCACTCAGGCAGATGTGGGACTGGCTCTGGGGAACCTGTACGGTGAGTGAGCCTGGAAGCGCGTGTGTGTGTGTGTATGTGTATGTATGTGTATATATATATATATATATATATATATATATATATAATTTATTTATTATTATTATTATTATTTTTTTTTTTTTTTTTTTAAACACCTGGTCATCTCGTGTGGCTTAAGATGAGCTGCTTTCCAAATGCCCTAACTGTGTCTCTTCTCTGCAGGAAAAATGTTCAGTCAGACCACCATCTGCCGCTTCGAAGCGCTTCAGCTAAGTTTTAAGAACATGTGCAAGCTAAAGCCCCTGCTGCAGAGATGGCTAAACGAAGCGGAGACCTCTGAAAACCCCCAAGATGTAAGTCGTGCCACTAGGTGGCAGCCATTACTTCCCCCCTTTCCTGTTCCAAGCTGTTTGCTTTCTGAAGTTAGACTTGCACTGCTGTGCTGTACAGGTACATACCACTGATGATGCTCTTATAGGGTTGCACTGTTTTTACATACTGATTAGTATGTCTGTACTGGGGCACAGCCAAGTCCTTAGGCGTTAGATAGGCCCAGTGCTGTCTAAAACAACCTGTAATGTAATAGGGGTTCACAAAGTGGTCCTCGGGACACCCCAGGCGGTGCACATGGTTGCTCTCGCTCTGTTGCTGTGTTTGGAGTTGAAGCAAAGTTGAACCGTCTGGAAGTTTCCTGAGGATTACAAGAACACTGAAATGGATCTACATGGAAAGCACATTGATCTTTATTCATGTTTTTTAATTTCTGTATCTCAAGTGGTTGTACTATTATGTATTGTAGAGCCAGTTTCCAATACCATGTAGGACACCTGTTAGTGGCCTACAATATATGTTAAGGTTCATGTCTGTATCTACTGCTATGCACCTTTCTTCCCCTTCCTAAAGTATTTATCAGCCAAGCAATGATCTTGGGATCATAATGGTCCTGAATATGTATGTTAGTATCTATAGTATGTATGTTGGAGTGACATGCTATTAGTGCTGTGGTTGTTTTGTAGTGGTCTAACTTGTGCATTTTCTTTCTTTGTAGATGTACAAAATTGAGAGAGTGTTTGTCGACACAAGAAAGAGAAAAAGGAGGACTAGTTTAGAAGGTTCGGTCCGCACTGCTCTTGAGTCGTACTTCCTGAAATGCCCCAAGCCCAACACACTGGAAATAACGCACATATCCGACGACCTTGGCTTGGAAAGAGATGTAAGCAACCCCTTCTCCCCAATACACACACAGGCACTCTGTTGGTGGTTTGAGGTAGATTCTTCGACTCTGTTTCGGTGCTGATTTGTGACTTGGCTTGTGTGTGATTTCAGGTGGTGCGTGTCTGGTTCTGTAACCGCAGACAGAAAGGCAAGCGTCTGGCTCTACCTTTCGACGACGAGGGAGCTGAGGGTCAGTATTATGAACAAAGTCCAACACCCCCTCCACACATGGGAGGCGCACCTCTATCAAGTCAGGGTTATCCAGGACCCACTCACCCTGGGGGAGTCCCTGCCCTGTACATGCCACCCCTTCACAGACCAGATGTCTTCAAGCAGGCCCTGCACCCTGGACTGGTGAGCCACCTCTCCAGCTAAGCTGACTGTTTAGAGCCTTTCCCTTCACGATGAAGGGGAACATGGGACGAGGACATGATTCCAGGTTACGCAGTTGCTCCAAGCCAAGCTATGGATTAAACTAGACTCAAACTACATCCCTTTTGAGACGATGCTGCTTCTAACTTGCTGTGTTTTTTTCAGTCTGTAATTCACCCTCTTTTTAATGTATTTGATCCCATTGGGCTGTTTGCCTTTTCATTGGTTTCCTGTTTTTTGGCTCCGTGCTAATAGTGCTGCAGAACTTGCCTGGTGTACAAAAGAGCACAGTATGTCTGCTTCGTTTAACTCAAATAAGGGTCTTGGAATCTGATCGTGTTTTTGATGTATTTGCACATGTCATGAGTTTGTTTTAAATATGTTTAAGATGGTTTTAATTTTTTCTCTTCATGTACTCTGCCTCTATTCTGTACATATTTCTTTTTTTTTTTTTTTTTTTAATAGTTCAATATTTTTGTTAGAGATCCAGAATAATTGAGCCACTTGCCTGATTTTTACTTATGGAGTTATGTGAAACATTGGGAACATTTTGTCAAAGGTTGTCAATATATAATGTTTAACAGTGACTAGGTTAGACTGCAGAAGTGGGCACTGAAAGGGCATCAATCACTGTTCCCTTTTGCCCCACAGGACATCACTTGTGCGTTTGGTGAACACTAAGTGCAACCCCCCCCAGTTTATTTTCTTTTTAAAAAACCTCAATAGACATTGTGCCTTATTTGCTTATCATGCCTCCCCTCATAATGTTTTTGTAAATGAAACCAAATCTGATAATTTATTAATGCATCTGATTCATTCCTGGCAGTTGACAAGTACCACTATTTGACTGTTAGAAAATTAAACCAGTTCCTTTGACAATCCAGTATTTTGTATTGTCCTTACTGAATCACTGTCCACAGTGCCTCAACAGAACGGAGACTGTAAAGTTTGCACGACAAAATCTGGTACCTGTTTCTACTCCCCACCTGTAAATACTTGTGCTACAGTATAATTGGTGTTTCAGCACTTACAGGGGTAAGAGAATGTAGTTCCAAGAGCAAGACATTTTTGTTGGGCAAGACTCATTGTTTTCCGAGGCTGAACAGAGGGCTCCAATTTTACCCTCTGTTACACAGAGCCCTGCATAACCAAGCCTGAATACACTATAGAAAAGCACATGAATTGCTCTAGATGTGCTGAACGTTTAAGATCATGAGAGCCAGTGACCTGAGGTTTGTATATTTTTAGCTTCAAGTTTCATGTAATTGAAATGTAGCAGTCTCTTTTCACAAAGGTGCTTTCACTTTTTCCTTTTTAAATGAGCTGTTTCTCTACAACCATTTTGCATTCATTTTAAGAAGTAACCATGTATCTAGTGATTTAACTAATGGGTCTAGCTAGTTAAAATTCAGTTGCTAGGGAGCAAAAGCTAAGATAGATAACCCATAAAAACAGGGAATGCAGGTACATGATGTATTTAGAAAATATGGCTGATTAGGTCAATGTTGGGAGGTTGTTGGACCAGGTGTGGGTATTTTATCTACTCTCTCCAGTTATAGGTAACAAGACCTACCCTAGACTAATAACGGCCTGGTAATAGATGGCTTGGCTACCAAACCATGGTTAGATAAAGACCATTTCTTAAAGCAATTGAGGGGGTGGGGGGAGAACTAGCTACATATGATTTGGTCAACATATTTGACTCCTAGTCATTAAAGTCAAATGCTTAACTGGTTAGCTAGTTTTAATGTGTTTTTTTTTTTTTTTTTTTTTTTTTTTTTATATATTTTTTTTATATATAAAGTAAGACTCATTCGTAAAGCACTGCTGACAAACCTGAAACCCTGCAAATAGCTACTGCTGAATTACTGTGTACAGTGTTTTCTGTCTTAATGCAGTTAAGACACTCGTTAATATACGTCAGTAGCTTGTCTACATATTTTAAAGAATTAAAAGGATGACCAATAAAAAAAAAAAAAAAAAAATTTGTTCTTGTTCTTTTTGTTAAATGTTTGACATTGGGCTCTAATTATTCATTGTTATATGTTGGGTAGTGGTGGCTTCACGTTTAGGGCACCGGGCTATTGATGACAGGGATATTTGGGTTTGATACCTGGGCATAACAAGCGTCCACTGTGGAGCCCTTGAGCAAAGCCTTTCAGCTTCTCTGCGCCCCAGCAAAGGGCACGTGTGCTCACTGCCGCTGTGTGTTAGACACACTGTGATACTGAAGCGTCTTACTATAGGCTTTTTGAGTTCGCATAATTTAACCATCAAACTAACATTGTTAGCTCAGTAAGAGCTTCTTGTCCAATAGACATTTCTCAGTAATGCCAACTAGTTTTTGGTTAGACTAACACTTACTGAAGGTGCTAGCTTTCTGAACACAGTCTCATTAGTTGGGTCAATACTTTTCCTAAACACCACAGACTTGCTTCTTCAGTAAAGTAAGATTTACTCACTATCGGAAGTTGTAAGTAAGAAGTTGATTAAACTAAGAAGACATTATTTTTTACAGTGCATCAAAAGGCTGGTTTAATAAACATTAGGCCTTGCAAATGATTTCCTGCTGGTTTTAAAGATCTAAAAATGAAATCTGTGCAATCTAGCCGGAGGTCATGAGGTATATATTTGGTAAACTTGGAAGAAGCTGGCAGAGGAATTTTGAATAAACCTACTAGATGTTGAGGTGGAAACAAAGGTAACCCTAAAATGCTCTATCTTTGATCTTTTGCAGAAGAGGAAACAGGTGGCTGCAGTTATGACAGTGGCGGAAGAGGAAGAGGTATGAATTATGGATGTCAAAAGAAATATGCTGCCTTTCAAATGGCAACTTCTATCAGGTATAAAACTTTAACCAACAACGTTTGTCTAACATTCACAGCAAGCGCTGCATGCTACAAGCTGCTGTAGTCTCCACTGTTCAGACACGTGTTCCTGTGTGTGCTCCAGCTAGAGCACTGCTTCTTTGCTCAAGTATGACTGACATATCCTCTGGGGACCTCCTTCAGAGAGCTGCAGGAACAGAAGCGGAACCAAGGCTTGCGTTTTGTGGTTTCAGTTGCCACAGAAATTCCTCTTGCACTTCTGCAAAGTTGTTTTCCCGGTCCTGTATTTGCCCAGCAGGAACATGCTGATCTGGTCTTGACTGCCTAGTACAGAGCGTCCCAACCTGCTCCCAATTCACCACCTCCTGACCTTATTTGATTTGGTGGATTAGGGTGTTTCATTATGGCTGGGACTAAATTACAGGGTGTGTCGATATATTCATGAGCTCGGTTTGGCACTCCTAGTCTAGTAAGGGTGTAAAGAGCTGTCTCATGTACTATCTTTTGTCAGAACTGGGCATCTGAGTGTATGGTACCAGAGTAAAGTGGGTGAGAGGGAGGATCACATGCTACATGTGGACCTACTCTAATGAGTCAGTTCAATTTTAGTGATGGGCATTTTTGGCCTTGTTTTGTCAGATTTGTCAGTTTTCACTGATGTGTTTCTGAGCCAAATCTGAACTCTTTAGGGTCAAGACATTTTTAACACAATATACACTATATGGACAAAAGTATTGGGACACCTGTTCATTCATTGTTTCTTTGGAAATCAAGGGTATTAAAAGAGTTGATACTGCTTTTGTTGGAGTAACTGCCTCTGCTGTCCAGGGAAGGCTGTCTGTGAATGTGAAGTCTGAATGCTGTGGATGAGGAGACACGTTATTTGTTATAGTGCATCAAAAAGGCTGGTTTAATAGACATCAGGCATAGCATATGTTCTTTTCTGACTTTGCAGATGATTTCTTGCTGGTTTTAAAGATCTAAAAATGAAATCTACCCAGTCTAGCCAGAGGTCACAAGGTGTACGTTTGTCAGAGAAATTTTGAATAAATGTAAAAATATTTTTTTTAAGAGGCGGAAACAAATGTAACCCAAAAATGCTCAATCTATCTTTGACATTTTGCAGAGGAGGAAACAGGTGGCTGCAGTTCTGACAGTGGCAGAGGAGGAAGAGGTATGAATTATGGATGTCAAAAGAAATATGCTGCCTTTTAAAGGTCAAACTTTAGCCAACAATGTTTCAAATCTGACTCAAATCTGTGTAGCATGCAACTGCAGCTCTGTGGGGTCAAGACATTTTTAACACAATATACATCATATGGACAAAAGTATTAGGACACCTGCTTATTTGTTGTTTCTTCTTAAATCAAGGTTATTAAAAAGAGCTGATACTGCTTTTGTTGGAGTAGCAGTCTCTACTGATATTGGAGCATTCCTGGGAAGATTTGATTGTATTCAGCGACAAAAGCGTTAGTGAGGTCAGAATGTTGGATGGTCACCGCCCCCACCTCATCCTCAACTCCCCAACTCATCCCAAAAGTATTGGATGGTGCACCAACAATCATCCTAGAGAACACAGTTCTTCCACTGCTCCACTGCTCAATGCTGGGGGGCTTTATACCCCTCTAGCCCACGCCTGGCATTGGGCAGCATGGTACCCACAGGCTCATGTTTATCTGCTCCAGAGAGTCCTATTCTATTAGCAGGACTTCTCCACAGGGACTATGTGTGTGTATTTGCACATCTGTGTCAGCAATGGGTGCCACTTAAAGTAGCTGAATGCATTTGTTAGAAGAGGTGTCCACAAACGTTTGAATGTATGGTGTAGTCTTTATCTTTATAGTCTGTATCAAACATGGAAACGTGTTGTACCCCCATACCAAGTGCATACCCCCCTTGCATGTCAGTGCAATGCAGTTGTTAAAGAGTGCAAATGAGAAACTCCACCAACATACATAGGGCTTTAATGTGAAACCTATCAACTCAGTCAACTCTGTGGCTGTGGTGGTGATTGGCACCAGTGGTCCTGATGTCTACAGAGCAGGTACTGTATATCTGTTTTATATAATATCCACCAAACATGACAAAAGTGTGAATTTCCCCACGCTGGGACTAATAAAGCATTATCTTATCTTTTCCAAAATGACCAGCAATCCTGCACAGTGTAGGCCTAGCTGTGTGTTCCCTGGTCATCCTACCCAATTTAATGCTTCCTACCATAGAGTGACCCAAAACAGCAAGACTGGGCAACTGTGTATATAATAATAATATATGTGTATGCACAGTCATATGTGTGTGACTATGGAGTTGAGGATAAACAGCATGACAAACTTAAAACCCAGACGTCAAGCGTGATAGGCTAAAGCTTAGCTACTGGCACAGCGAGAGTTTATGGGCCGTTTGTTCTATCTTTGATCACTTGATGCCTTGTAGCCTTGTAGCAGACGTTTGCTGTGACATTTTGACACACAGCCCATTTGACCTTTTTCCATAAAAGATTGTTAAAAAACACCAACTTCATAACAGAACTTCACTGACCACTTGGTAATTTGCTCTTGGCTTTGGAAATGGGCATAGAATGACGAGCCTGAGATAAACAACCACTTCACCTGAATTAGAAATAATGCTGGGTGTGTAAAGAGTTTGATTGGTCTTAATTTACCGGCATACCAAAGACATTTTTACAGTTAGCATGAAGTGGTATCTGGACATCTGGTTCTGTTAAAAGCTGTTAAATTAAATCTTCTTACACAACTGGAAAATAGTAATGATCTTGCAAGTCACCCCCTTGCCCATGAAGTCAAGTTATGGTATATTTTGTGAGGAAGTCTATCATGAACTGGGCAGATGTTGCAAAGTCTTTCTCTCCAGTCAAAATATAGTTTAACGGTGTTGTTCTGATGCCAGGCAAGGTAGGATTGATACCGCTTTGTATCGTTAGCCAGGTCTTTAAGGAACATGCCTAGAGCGTCTATGGACTCGAAGTCATCCACATGGATAAAAGAATGGGCCGGTGCCACCATTTCATAGTGTCTACGGGGAGGACCCAAAACCACAGGCACTGTCCCGGCCTGGAAGGCGTTTCTCCACAGTTTCTCTGTGATATAGTGTGGAGACTCTGTGTTCTCAAAGGCTAGATAAAAATAGCAGCGGGAAACTGCAGTTAGCAGTGCACTGTGGGGCAATGGCCTTTTCGTTGCCTTGCCATACACCTGCACAGGGATGGTGCTTTTCAGTTGCTGGTACACCCTAGTCCTTTTGTGCTGTTTCTTGTAGTTACTGACCACCCAGCAGACCAAGTGAGTCTTATTCTGTGGCACGTTGAAGCTGTCATGCTCTGCCTCTCCTCGCACAAGCTTCCCATATGGCACTGTGATGTCCGCGTCGGGTCGATATGACATAGTCAAGTTGAAGATACCAGCATATGGAGTCAAATTACCATTGTTTGGTGGGGCCTCCAGAGACAGCCAGAGCCACCTCTGACCATCGGAGCGAGGGAGATGAAGTGGCAGCTTCTGCCTTCGAGTCTTCAGCTCATGGTGATGGAAGACCACAATGTCAGCAGTGGAATAGAGCGAGCGATTATCCACCAGGTGGCAGCCTGGGATGCCATACATCTCCAGACAAATGTCCCCTGCTAGATTGTATGGAGTGCGGAAAGGCCAGTACCACAGCAGGATGGTGATGTTCGCAGGCCTATGGCTGCCACTAGAAGGAATCCTTTGCAATCTCACAAACAGGCAGGTTAAAGCAACTGCTAGCAGGAAAAGTATTTTGTTCCGTCGGGACATCAGCTTTGGGTTGAATGTCAGGCCAGATCTCATTGCTGGGGAGGAAAGATTTAATTAGAAAAGGGTGTTAGCTTGTTTTTCATCAAAGTGCTTTGCTTTGTCATTTTGTTTACTTTAGTTTTTTTTTCAAGCAGCAGTTTGTGGTTTTGTCAGTGTCATTGTGCCATTGACTTCCTATGATAACCGTGAGTGCCAACATGAGAGCTGAGTCCATCAAGGAGTTAGTATGACACTCCTTAATCATTGTATCATTTCCTTGCTCTATTCCTATTTACATACAAATATACAATATTTTTATAAAAATACAGTACTGTATATATAGACACTGTGGGTGTGTTCTGTGGCTGTAAGCTGCAGTGCAGAAGTGAGCAGACTGCACTAGAACTGGGTATCTGTGTAAGTATGCCCAGTAACAGTATTGGGAATACAGAAATAGTTATAAGGTTACAGGAGAACGTTATAATGGTACAGAAGTGAAGTATCTTATTTTGAATGTCCTTGATCAATTTCTCTTCTGTATGTGTTTTGGCCAATCACAGGTGAAATGGAGACCAAAAATCAAAAGGCAAAAATGGACTGCAATATTTGTAAATATGGAGGAGACCACCACAGTATTGTTAGCAGGGAGATAGGGAGGAATTTGTGCTTTGAGACACCACTAAAGGACAAACTAAAAGAAACACAACTGTCACTGAAAGCGAAAGAAGCATGGGGACTGAGGAGGAACAGTAATATTACGTGACTCAAATATGGGTTACGCTGCATTCCGCAGTTCTCTGCCCAGTTACATAGTGCAGTTAGCAGCACGCCAAGCCCGGAGTAGCAATGATAGCCGCTATTCGCCTTATTACAAGTCAGTAGAAAATCAGCATGATTTTAAAGCTGTTATGTTAAGGTGAAGATGTTGCATAATGCTGCTTTAATTCCTCAAGTGCCCAGACTCTAAATCTTTTTACAACATCTTTGCCTGACTGAGTAAAGCTTTTATTTCTAGTGGTTGCAATTAGCAGTAACTACAAGCTGGCAATTAATCTGCTGTAGTATTCCAGTGCCAATGATCACTACCATTACAAGCAAAAGGCTGTATTTTTGTGTGTGTGCTCTGAAAAGGAATTAGAACTTGCTAAATGAAGGGAGGTTTGCTTATCTGTTTCTGGCCAAGGCTCGCTGCAGGTGTGAGTGTGTGAATTTGAGTATCTCTAACTGACATTAACTAAGGTTGTGAACTGGTTAGGGGAAGAGTTGTGCTGAGGGTCTGAGGGTGGACTTCCTGGAGAACGTTTAAAGAAGTTATTCAGTTTGAGAGGTTACTGGCATTGTTACATGCATTTAACCCCTTAAACTTAACTTCTATTATTAGAGAATAGCCCCACCAGTTTGTACAGAAGTCCCTGTAGTTACGAGGTTCAAGGGGTTAAAAAAAAGTTATCATCTCTGTTTCTGTCAGAGCAAGGTTTACAAGAGTGATACTGGAAACGGTCCCTCTTCCTGGGCTGAATAAGAAATGCGAGTGTTTTACTCTGTAAACTGAAAGTTCCATGACACAAAACAGTACTGTGATATTTTTAAAAAAGTGATAAAACAACCCTGGTATATTTACCGTTGTGGTAGATTTTGGGTTTTTGCTTTGGTTGTGTTTCTACAGTGACCGCTATTCACAAAATATTCGCAAAAGCCTTGTCTGTTTTTTTTATTTTGTGACATGGTTTGACGCTGGAACATTGAGTCAGAATTTCATGGAGAACGGACCCTTAGAAATGAATACAGAATGAGCTTAAATACAGTCATCTTCCATTGCAAGTTAAGAAGTTTTTTTCTTCTCCTGTAAAGTGTCCTTTTTGGAGATACAAGGTTTTGTGTGCAATGGCGACGATATATTGTCATATTGCTCATTCCTGTTTCATCGCACTGTTGAACTGCCTACACACCTAATACACTCTCTTATACCGTTGCAACCCAACCCTACCCAACCCAACCCAACCCTACCCTTTTCACTAGCCTAGTGAAAAAAGTGGACTCAAGTATGCTGACCTGAACTGTGCTACAGTGCTGCACTAATGATCAGTACACTTAAAGAGTGCTACAATGGAGCAGCTATTTTTGTACTTATAATACTTTAATTGTGGTAAGTGTACTTAACTGTGATAAAAAGAAAATATTTAAAGTATAATTAGGTAGACATACACACTACTGCACATGTATTTAAGTCCATATTTTACATCAATTTGAAGTGAAATTGAAACACATTTAATAAGAATTAAAACTGCGGCACAGTTTTACACAGAGTGTATTTGAAATGTACTGAAATAGCCATTAAATATATTTACGTTCATACAGTCAATCCAGTTTCCAGTCCTGGGGAACAGTTCATACAATTAATTAGCCACATAGTGTCACACTTACCAAAGTCCAGGACTGGGAAATGGATTTAAGGTCCAGAGTTGAGGACAAATCTCTGACAGGCTTCACAAATCTTCACGAATGCTGATGGCATAATTTTGCATTAGTGCGTGAGTGGTCATTTTAGCATTCAGCCAACATGAAGCCATTTGAACATTTTAATAAAGAATGGACCAACAGAAATGCTTCAGAATGACCTGGGAATAAAATCGTATATTGTATATATTTTCTTCCATTGGAAGTTACAAAGGTTTTTCCTGCTGCTGTGAAATTTCTGTTTGGAAATACAAGGTTTTTGTGTGACAGAGACAATATATTGTCATATTGCTCATTCCTGCTTCATCGCAATGTTGAGCTTTAGATAGACATGTGTGAGTGTGAAGAGTGAAGCTTAAAGGTCCAAAGACCCTTTACTTGATGTAAAGCTTCTTCACATTCACATGAAACATGGTTGTTCTGAGGTATCACTCAGAGAACCATTTGAAGCACCTTTATTTTTAAGCATCTACATGCAAGGATCTACAGCAGACAAAGCTTTACACAGAGATGCACCATGTTCTCAGCAAGTCTAGAAGGCAGGAAGCTTAGAAATGCCTACAATTGACTTACCAAAGCTGCTCAAAATACTGCATGCAGGAAATACAGTCTCTACACTACATAGTATTAACTGCAGATGATAATGATGGTCAGTAATTGGTGCATTAAACAGACTGAAGCAGAGCAATTTGTAAAGTACTGCAAAGCTGTGCAAATAAAACAGTTGGCACCTACAGAGAAAAGAGGCTGAAACCTTGAAGGATCTGAGCGAGCTGAGATTATAAGAACGCTTCCTGTGCAGATCAGGCATGAGGTTAAGAGTTTGATGGGCTTACCTCTGAGAGAGAGGGAGAGAGAGATGGCAGAGTCTCTATGTGTGTGTGTGTGTGTGTGGATGCTGTATGAAGTGCTGTATACTGATCTGAAGCAGTAGCTTGGCAGAGTCAGAGGCACGTGGGAACAAGGTGGAGGGGCTGAACTGTCATGTATTGAGAAGACGAATGATGGAGAGAGTTTCCTGTTGCCACTCTTATGTCTCTCTCTCTCTCTCTCTCGCTCTCTCTCTCTTTCTTACTTACTCATTTTACTCATTTCTCTTTTCTATTCCCCTTTCACTTCACTCAGACGTCCAGACTCAACTGGAGGAGCTCCATTCAGAATCAACCACACTCATGATATGAGATCACAGAATGATGAAAGACTTAAAAAGAGACAAGCTCTCATTCTTTATCTGCCCTGTTAGAACAGAAGACTCCATATGTCCTCAAGTTCTTCCCCGAGTCGAAACAACATCCAGTGGTGTTGTGATCTCAGCATTCTGTGCTCATAGCCGTGGATTGTGGTGGATTGTGGCTTCACATAGCATGGGTTTTTAAATGAAACAGCTTGGTTCCTGTGTGTGGTCTAGTGGTATTGATAGAGTCTGGTTTGCAACACCTCCTTCCGTATCTAAAAACATCACTATGCTGTGTGACATTCCGAGCAGTGTTTCAGAGGTTGTGGTGAGAAAAGATGAGAAGTGCACAGTGTTTGCAGGTAGCCGAGCTTAATGGTTTTTCCATAGACTTGCTGGTGGAATGGAACTGGGTCTGTAGCCTTTTATAAATCTATGATTGATTCACTAGTCTGTGTTTTAAACAATACTAATTTATAATAGTTCATATTCACGCTATCTGGTTAGGGCCTCCCTTTGCTCTCAAAACAGGCTCAATTCTTTATGGCATCGATTCCACAGAATCCCACTAATTTCTTAATATTTGTGAGGTTATGCCATAACTTAATTTTTAGTAATCCTCTTACCCTTCATATACCCCAATTCTCAGCCTGACCATGTGTCAAACAAACTTCATACCCACTTCCACTCTATTTCCTCCTTCTCTTCCATCATGCACCACATCAGTGGAAGGGGGCCCAGCTTCACAAGCTGACCACAGGAAAGCTGACCCGACACCAAGCCTAAATACTTCAGAGTCCGAAGAATCAACAACAGGAGGAAGAATTGTGAAATACTGTACACTACGACACCTTAAAACTGTGATGTTTTATGAGAAGGTTATTATCCAGTGAAAATCTTGTATACTGTTGCAACCCTAATTGTGGCATTCAACCTGCAGATTTTTCATGCTGCAAATCTCCTGTGCTACCACATCCCAAAGGTGTTGTAGAGGATTCAGATCCAGTGACTGGGAAGGCCACTGAAGAACACTGAAGAACTCATTGTCAAGTTAATGAAACCAGTTTGAGACCACTTTCTGACAAACTGGTGCATCATGATGCAGGAAGTGGCCTTCAGAAGATGCAATGGTTGCTTGGTATTAACAAATACCAAAAAGGTTTTCCAAAGTGTCCCAAGAAGACATCATTACAACACCTCCACCAGCCTGGACTGTTGACACAAGGCAGGTCAGGTCCATGGATTCATGCTGTTGGTTCCATATTCTGACCGCACTGTCTGTGAGCCTCAACAGAAATCTAGATTCATCAGACCAGGCTTTTCCAGTCTCCAAATGTCCAGTTTTGGTGAACCTGTGCCCACTGCAGAGAAGTGAAACCTGACTTGACCTTTGCTGGTCATTTTTATGTGGTCTAATTCAAGAAATCTAGTTTTAGTAATACCAACATTAATGCTCAGATATATAACTCAAACAGGCCCACTGTCATCTGCATCTGCTCTAATTAAAGCAATATATCACTTTTAACAACCATCATCATTATTGTTTTAGTAATAGTAACATCTTTCATGGCCAGGTGTATAACACAAGCAGGCACATGGTCATCCATACCTCTTTGCTTTTCTCATTTCTTGCCATGAAGGCTGGAGCCTGTTCATTTCTGCCGTTATTCTGGTGTAAACTGGGGGGTTGCTGATACGCACTGTAAATCGTGTTTCTTCCTGCAAATATGTGAAAATGTCTCAAATTAGCCTCAGCTCAGTGCAGGGCTTTTACTTTAGGTGCCATAAATGCAAATGATCAACTTTATTTATGTATAATACCAACAAACACATCCTCCCTATCCGTGGCCGTTGGCAATCACGCCTTGGTACTTCAGTGTAGTTTTGTTTTGAGTGTGTCTGTGGGTGTTTTACTTTCCATTGCCAACGGCTCTAGTAAAGGGGTGCTTCTCTTCAGAGCTGGGGTTAGGGTTAGGGTTAGTGGTGATCATCCAACATCCTGACCTCACTGACACTCTTAATACAATCAAATCCTCACAGCAAGAATCTAGTAAAAAAAAACCTTCCTCCCTGGACAGTAGAGACAGTTACTCCAACAAAAGCAAAATAAACTCTTTTTTGAATACCCTTGATTTTGCAATAAACAGTAAATGAGCAGGTGTCCCAATACATATGTCCATATAGTGTGTAATAGTTAGAGCCACAACTTTATTATTTTAAGAGCAGTGTTTAATGCAGCAGTTTGTGGACTGAGCTACAGCATTTGTGTGAAGCGGTTTAAGATTACTGTGTCACTCATGTTTCTCTACGTACACAGTTCTTCAGAAAGCAGAAGGGTAATGTCCTGATAAACTGTGTCACTCTCTGACACTAAGTCACACCTTCCTGCCCTGTTCATGTTCTCTCCACCTCCCATTAGTATCTGCTTTTGAGAATCACAACCTGCTGCACCTCAAAGGCCGTAAATTCGCATTTCAGCATCAAAGGCAGTCTGGTGCCTCTAGCAATGGTCATTATGCCATTTGTTTTCTACATGCTCTTTCTTATGAAGCATGTAATCCCACACTTTTCTCACGGACATAAGCACATGAACTGGATGGCCCCATGACCCAAATTGCCTTTTCAGAAAATGCACTGTTAAGGCTATATGAGCTAGGCCTAATTAGTAATCCTGAAAAAAAAGTTATATTGAAGCTCACAAGTCAAAAATCAGCTCAGTAAAATAACATTTATTTGAACTGATAGGAAAACAGGAAACCATGTTAAAAAACCAGCATAGCGATTTAATGGTGGAAAAGTTAGAGCTGTTGAGTCATTGTGTACTTTCATGTCCAACCCCTCAGACCCAAGTCAAGCAATATGAAAGTGGGCAATGGTGGCTTAGTGGTTAAAACAATGGGTTTTTATTTATTTATTTAGGCTGGATATGGCTGGTTAATACGTGAGAAAAGAGTGTGACAATGTTTCATCATAACTGGTTGATGGGTGCGCAGTGCCACATGGTGTGGATATGGTTAAACATGGTGTTTTGGGTGCGGTGTGTGCAGATTGCTATGGCCTGTAATTCTCATTTTAAAGATCTTGTGTGTGATGTAAGGTACTCCGGTACTGTTCCGGGCAAATGTGCTCTCTCTCACTGTGTCTTTACTCTGTAGTGTATATGTGTGTGTTGACTGTATGGTTGGGTGAAAATAAAGTGGAGGTCAGATTTCATCTGCATCCAACGCAAAGAAACAATAAATATTAACACATAAATTGGAATATATACTTCAGATAGATTCACTGATAGATTTCATATGAATTTCTAGAGATACCAACAATTGTGGCACATGTATATTTGAGGAAATAATCAATCACTGTTCGTCCATCTTCTTATCCACTTCATCCTGGTCAGAGTCATAGTGGCACAGTGATACAAAGATCAACCATAACATTAAAAACACTTACAGTTGAAGTAAAAAACATTGATTATCTTCATCTGCAGGGGCGTCTGTCAGGGGGTGGGATTAGTCAGCAAATGAACAGGGTGATGTGTTAAAAGCAGGACAAATGGGCAAGTGTAAGAATCTAAGCCACTCTGATAAGAGCTAATCTGGGATGGCTAGACGACTAGATCAGAACAACTCCAAAACATCAGGCAGGTCTTGTGGGGTGTTCTGATATGCAGTGGTCAGTACCTACCAAGGTGGTAGGTCAAGAAAGGTCAACTGGTGAATAGGGTCATGGGCCACAGGCTCATTGATGCATGGAGGCCCCACCTCACAACGTACAGGACTTAAAGGATCTGCTGCTAAAGTCTAATGGTGGCAGATGCCGCGGGACACCTTCAGAGGTCTTATAGAGTCCATGTCTGGTGTTAATGTTGTGGCTTATTGGTGTCTGTAAACAATATGGTGGCTGTATCTGTGTAATTACATGATTTAATTTCGTCCTTTTCCAGAGCTTGAATGCGGGCATCATAATGTTGGCAGGGATGATTATCGGAGACTAGATTTATTACTCACCTCCAGAGATTCCAAATGATGTCTCAGTGGGAGGGAAATTGGCCAGTTGTTGAGCAGCAGTTTGGCCTCATTTGCATTAACTGGTTGTCAGCGCTCCTAAGCCCAACCCAAATGTACTCGCTCACAGCCCTTGTGGAAATGTGGACTGTGTAAAATTATAACTTACAAACTATGATGTTAGAAATACAATGTCCTGAAAGGGTTAAGAAGTGGAGTGCTAAGAGTAAGGACAGTGATACTGCAGACACACATAGACCAGTCATGTCATGTTGGTGTGTGGATTTCGGAGACAGCTGGGAGTGAAACAGCAGGAGTGCTGATAAGTCTTGAAGCATGTCAGTGACTTAAGCAAGAGAAATCGTGAGACAGGTAGGACAGGTCAGTCCAGTGGGCAGGTATTCTGAAAGCTCAAGACTGCTTGGGGTGTGGTGATAGGCAGGGAGCTGAGAAACAGGTAGAAACATCCAAGAAAGAGAGCGAAAAGTAGCTAAAGAAGTGAACTGGGTGTTGAAATAGGAAAAGCACATGTATTGTTTGGAATGAGAAGTGCTGCTTGAGTTTCTGGACATCCTGACCCTGAAGGACTACGCGTGAAGAGACTAGAACAATTGAACATTAAGCTGGCTATCCACACCTGCTAGACAAAGTGATGTAAACATTGCTCCTGGGTCGGCCAGTGAAGGAGCTTGAGTTTTGAGAGCTGAAAGACAACGGTGGACCAGAGAGAGATGGCTGAGGCACCAAAGATTGAGCTCTTCATCAAGGTTAGAGTTGAACACACTGCAGTTCATTTCTATTCAGCACTTTTGGAAATTCAGTCACTTCCCTGTTGTTTCAGTTGTTGTAATTCTAGCCAATGTTGTTTTTCATCCCAGGTGTTTATGACTTATTTTAGTAGCTGTTTTATTTGAAACCAACTGCAGTGCAGAACTGAATTTAACTGAGTGGCTCAAATCAGGACTCAAGGCCGGTTTAGTTTGGAAACTTTGGTTTGGTCTGGTTTGTGCTGTGCTCTGGATTCTGGTATACATGCTTGCACTTCCTGGCATACTTGTGATTGGATCAATCTGATAGTCTACAGCACTCTATTGATTGGGATCTCTGGTTAGTCCTAATAAACAAAACAGAACTACCCAAAGAACCAGCAGTCTCATACTGGTCACACCCATTTACTGGACAATTTGACTCAAGAAAGCAACTAAAGGGAAGTTTCACTGAACAATATTAAAAATTTAGTTAACTGTCCAAGGCATGCGTGGCATCAACAGAGCAACCTTTGAACTCCCGACATGCTTTGACGGACTGTCTGTGTTAATGCTGAGGGACGATTTGTGTACATTGGATTTTGCTGTCAAATATTCTTACAAGCATATCCATTAATGTCTAAATCAGTTCTTACCTTAACCTTTCTTTTATGAAGCTGTTTAATTTCATCCTCTGTTTTGGATTATTTTGTTATTTTGAACCTTGGCTGGAATTTTAGGCTTTCTGTCTTTTTTCCCACAGGCAAGTGATGATGGAGAAGCGGTCGGTAACTGTCCATTCTGTCAGAGGCTCTTCATGATTCTCTGGCTGAAGGGGGTTAATTTCACCCTCACTACTGTGGACATGAAGAGGTAATCAAAAGACAGCAATAACTGATCACTGATAAACAAGCGATCAATAAGGGTTAAACGAACCGACAAACAAAAATAGTGAAATGCAACATTAGTCATACTATCATGACCTTACCCCCTCTACAGAGCCCCGCTGGTGACATCATACATTAATTGCAGAAATAAATAAAACTTGTGGCCACTATTTAGTAAGACGTGGGAACAAGATCTCATCTTACTAAATCATGGCCTCAACTTAATTATCTTGTTCCCACACCTTACTAAGTTGTGGCCATGAGTAATGATGCATCCCATTTATCTTTGAAGTCGGATGTCGGAGCTGGACCCGAGTTGCCCGCGTTCCAGTTCAACATTTTCACATTATTTTGAAACATTTCCAAAAACAGATAGCCAAAGACCTTGGAGTGTACCATGACTACAATCAACAATGAATCCAACAGTCCTTCACCAGTGTTAACATTGTTAGCTAGCATTGACCCAGGTTAGCATTGTTAGCGATACCAGGTGAAAGCAACGCAATAAACAGTATTTTGCGCATCCAAACATCATGGATGAAACATCTACAGATAGAATTTGGACAGTACTGTGGGTATGAATTAATTAATGAGACACAAATAAACAGAAGTGCAAATAAACAGTACAATACTGCTGCTTTTATTACTGTTGATGCTCGGTGCAGACATTTAGGACTTAATAGATTTTGAACTTTGGTTGGTGACACATTTTCCAAGTAGGAAATCTGACTTAAAATGTCCTACTTGGAACTCTGAAAATCAGTCATCCCGGTTCAAATGGAATGCAGCATTAGTTTTATTTATGCTGGATGTCACTAGCAGGGCTCGGAAACTTACCCTTTGACTGATGTGGTCTTATTCTGTAGAGCTCCAGAGGTTCTGAAGGACCTCGCCCCTGGCTCTCAGCCGCCTTTTCTCATCTATAACGGAGAGGTGCGCACTGACACCAACAAAATCGAGGAGTTTCTGGAGGAGACTTTGGCACCCCCACAGTACGTACCAGTTTGAACTCGTGGAGCAATACTTTGTAATGTACTATATAAATTATTTAGGAGAGTAGGACAACCGCATGTATGTTTCTGGCAAATGAAATGTTCACTGCCTTCAGGCACTAATTATACACTGCAAAAATCATGATCTGACAAGTGAAATCATCTAGTAAAATAACAAATTATATATTTGTAGACATTTATTTAGTTAGTAAAATCTTTTTGGCAGTTTCTGTAGAAAAAAATACTTAAAACAAATAGAAACATCTTGAACCATCAATATGAATGAGTTCAATAATCTAATATTGGCAAATGTTAGACACTATAATGAATAGACTCATTTTTTTACATGGTACACATTTGTCATTACAGATATCCCAAACTCTGCTGCCGCTATAAGGAGTCTAACCGTGCTGGAGATGACATTTTCCACAAGTTCTCTGCTTACATCAAAAACCCCAACCCTGGACTCAACGACAGTGAGAACGACTCTGCATCTCTGTACCGTCTTACTCCATGAATTTATCCCATTCCTCCTAAAGCCAATTAACCTGTACTCTACACATTTCCAGTGCTGGAAAAGAAATTCCTGAGGAGCCTGATGAAGCTGGATCAGTATCTGCTCACCCCTCTGCCCTATGAGCTGGACCAGAACCCTGAGGCCAACCAGTCCACCAGGCAGTACCTGGATGGGGACACCCTCAGCCTCGCTGACTGCAACCTTCTACCTAAGCTACACATCGTCAAGGTCTTCTAGCACTTTCTGTCTGTTCACCCCATTTTCACTTCCATTGTAATAGCATATGCAGCAGGTTCACTATGTAGCAGTGGAGGAAAGATCAGAAATGCGTCCACATTATCACATTCAGTATCCAGTGCAACCAGTTCCCCCGCTAGCTGTTGATAAAACAGTCCCACAGGCCTGACCCACACGCTAGAGACTGTTGATGGTGGATTGTACTGTACCTGCTCTGGCAGTGTGCTGTTTACGTTCTCCCTCTCTCTCTTTACAGGTTGTTTGTCGGAAATATCGTGACTTTGGGATCCCTGAAGCCCTTGTAGGTCTGACTAAGTACCTGGAGAAAGCCTACCAGCGGGACGAGTTCCTCTACACGTGCCCCAAGGACTCTGAGATCCTGCTGGCCTACCACTCTGTGGCCAAATACCTCAACAAGTAGAACCAGATTAAGAACAGGAGGGAATGGGTAGGGTTTGGGAATGGATGGGTTATGCTTAAAGGCAGCGCCGATGTATACATTATAACATACTGCATTAGGGGTAGCAGTTTATCTGATTTGCAAAGGTGGTGGCTGTGTTTTTTTTATTTTTACAATTTAGACACCATGGATTGTGCATTGTTAATATTAGCTGCTTGCTTTTGCGTTGTACCATTACTCATACTGCCATTTGTAATATTTTGCATGTTGATATTTTATTTTATAAATGACTATATATTACTTTTCACACTTATGTGTACATAATATACTTATATAATCATAAATAGTGCCTTGCAAAAGTACCCCCCCCCCCCTCTTAAAAGTCTTCATTTTAGTTTGGATTAAAATATTGATGTTAACTTTATGAGAGAAATGTTTTTTCATCAAAAGTTACCAAAAGAAATTGCATAAGTAAGAAAAGCTCCACGTTTCCAGAGCTGAAAGGTATTGTTCTAACAAGGAACCCGGTTGGCTGACAATTGGCCTCTACCTGTGAATCATTAAAAATCTTCACCTTTTCTGGATTAAAGATGCGCTAAGTTCCGGTGCCACTGTTCAGACTGTGGAAAAGCTGCAAAATAATATTAAAAAGTTTGTATATCCCAGTGAAGACTGTTGGATCACTTCTGAGGAAGCTGCATCTTACCATCCTTGCATTGCCAAGACAAGGCTGTTCCTGCCAGCACAAAAAGGGACTTGTGAAGGAAACCACAGAGTGGCCAACGATTACTTTGCAGGAGCCAGGGTGTTCAGTACCTGACACTGTAATGTGGTACACCAGTCAATAATATTAATAACCAGTTGATCTGTGTAGAAGTGTGGCTAGAAAGAGGTCATTACCGAAGAAAAACCACATGACCACGCTGCTGTGTGTTTCCAGAAAATGCTGTATTCAGATGGTAGTAAAAATGCTAGGCTTGCCACAAACATAACACACATAAAAAAGTAAAGTATGGTGGTGGCAGCAATTTATTATGCACATGCCTTTCTTCAGTGGCGACTGGAAAGCAGATTGATGGTGCAAAATTCAGAGGGATGCTCCAGAGATAGCAAATCTGTAGAATGGGTAAAAATCCCTCCCAAGCAGTGTGCAAAGCTGGCGGAAACTTACACTGGTAGACTGAATTCTTGTGCAAGCAGCATTTGTAGGTTTTATTTCCTTTTAAAGATCTGCTGACAAGTAATCAATTTTGACTTTAAAAACATATTGATTTTCAATAAAACAAATGTCTGGAACTGATCTGTGTGAGCGTCATTTGTAATCTAGATCAGTGGTTTTCAAACTGTGGGTCACAGCCTAATAGTGGGTTTAGCATGGGGACAAGTGGGTCTAGAGGAAGAACACATCATTGTTTACATTTTAGTTTTTCCGCTTAAGCAGACCTCTGATCACGTTTTTAGACCTGAAAGAAGAACCACTCCAGTGCACCACAGCCGAAAAGCGCTGGGGCAAGCACTGTCACGCGCATAAGAAGTGCATCGAGTGTGACCATGCGACTGTGAACCATGTGACAGTGAATGTTTGAAGCATGTGTCTATGTCTGCAGTGACACTAGTAAAGCTAATGCCAATGGTGAGAGTGATCAGAGTACAGAGTCTTCAACAGCTTTGTAGCATTAAGGTAGAGGGAGTGTTTCTTGTGATTCTCCCTCTACCATTTAACAACCATCAAATGTTAATATGCGATAAGAGGCTTTTGGGAAACCCAGCCCTATAGCAGACAACACAGATCTGAAGAAATTTTAATAAAACATGTAGTAAATTCTTAATACTACTGAAATATATGAATGTGTTAAAATTGAAAATCTAATCTTTAATCTTTAGATCAGATCTAATCCAATTTAATCTGAAAAACAGAAAAAAAGTCTACTTTTGTATTTTGAGTTGTAATCAAGTGTACTGTAGCCAAAAGTACTTTTTTATTAGTGTAGTAATTAGTATTTTTTATTATTAGTAATTAGTAATTAGTGTTTATAAAATATGGTGTGTTGTGAGACAAACATGTCTACAGGTAGACCTTGGCATGAAAACGTTTGGGAATCCCCCATCTAGACAAATCTGGGAGTTGAATATTTTGTATTTCTTTTTTGTAAGGTTGGTTTGCCTCTAAGAAATGCTATCCAGTACATATTGTAATCTACTGAAACCCATACTAGATCCTATTCTGTTATCATGCATGTAGGGAAAGTCTGCAAGTTTATATGACCGCATTTGTCAAATGTATGAAAGTGGCCTCCTAGGAGCGTTGCTGTGCATCTCCTGAAGTAGGAAGGAAATGGGCTGAGCAATAAATGGCTCCTTCAATCATCTGGTTATTTTTATTTGGCTTCAAAGAGGCCTTGGAGGCTTTGAAACATGGGATATGTGAGATCTAAAGGTCTTACATAATGTCATCCAAATTCCCATGTTTTATATAAAATAAAAACCTATCTAGAGAAATCTGGGAGTTGAATATTTTTGCAGTATTTTGTACCTACAAGCTGGAGCTCTGTTGCAGCATAATACACAACTCTAGATGGGCTGCTGTCAATCCAGAGCCGGAACCAGGCCGCAGTCAGTCAGGCCTGCAAGCTGCCTTGAGATGTCACCTAGAGTCCACATTTAACTGAGGGAACGAGCTGTTAATTCGAGGGAACGATTTAATAAACCGACTGAATAATGAACTCATTTATTATTATTATATTATATTATATATTATATTATTAGGGAACGATTTATTTCACTAAATATTATTTTTATACTTTAATATTATTGAGGCTATGTAGATTTATTTAGTGTGAATTATAACTACGTTTTCTCATTTTTACATTTGTCTAAATCACTTCTCCTCTGTGTCAAAGGCTGCATCCAAACAGCTGAAATAAACTCCCTTTCCTGTCTGCTGTCCTTGTTTTTGCCTGATTTGTAGCTCATAGCCTCTACAGGTTCATTACCAGAGCTGACAAGCATGTGGATCCTCATTGCTGATAGATCTGGCAAGCAGATAGCGAATGAATAGGACACATCCGTCAACAACAGAAGAGCTTAACAACAACGGCTCTGATTGGCTCATGCAAGATCAAACATCCAATAGGATTGCAGCGCACTGCGACCTCGGCTGCTGCCAAGTGTGTGTTTTGAGCTCGTAGGGAGGAGAGGAGTCAGAGAGACGTCTGGAAAAGTTTACAATGGAGTGAGGCTCGGCAGCAGGTTCAAAGGTTTTGCAAGTAAGCAGTAGTTACGCGTTTGTGTTTTGGATGTTTGTTTTGAGCGAGTTTGTAGGTGCTGTGTAGCCTGACTGTCTTACTCAGTGGAGCTGTCAGTGTCCTGTAGCCTGTTTAGCGAGCTAGTGCTAATTAGGTTAGACAGGCTGTGAGTAAACGAGCAGCTGTCTAAAGTAAATCACCGTAGCTGTACTTCATATATCAGCAGCTGTACATCAGAAATAAGCTCGTGGGGCTTTCACCTTTACATTACCTATTAGGTAAGTTTGGAAATGGATTAGTAAACTGCAAACCAGCTGAAGAGCTCTGCAGGAGTTTAATATGGAACAGCACACAAGTATAATGGGTTAATTTCTTAGCCCTAAAAGTAAGAAGGTAGAAAATGAGGATTAAGTAAATAAAAATATTTTAAAAGGAAGAGCATAATAAACCGTTCCCTCAATTTGTTAACTTGTTCCTTAAATGTTACAGTTCATAATTTCTATTTAATAAATCATTCCCTTAGTTTAATAGTCTGTTCCCTTATGTTTACCCTCCTGCTCCCTCAGTTTACCCGCCTGCTTCTTCAATTTACCCGGCCGCTCCTTCAATTTACCCGCCTGCTCCCTCAGTTTACCCGCCTGCTCCCTCAGTTTACCCGCCTGCTCCCTCAGTTTACCCGCCTGCTCCCTCAGTTTACCCGCCTGCTCCCTCAGTTTACCCTCCTGCTCCCTCAGTTTACCCGCCTGCTCCCTCAGTTTACCCGCCTGCTCCCTCAGTTTACCCGCCTGCTCCCTCAGTTTACCCGTTTGCTCCCTCAGTTTACCCGCCTGCTCCCTCAGTTTACCCGTTTGCTCCCTCGTGTCAACAGTCCGTTCCATCCTTTTACCCACCTGCTTCTTCAATTTACCTGTCCGCTCCTTCAATTTACCCGCCTGCTCCCTCAGTTTACCCACCTGCTCCCTCAGTTTACCCGCCTGCTCCCTCAGTTTACCCGCCTGCTCCCTCAGTTTACCCGCCTGCTCCCTCAATTTACCCGCCTGCTCCCTCAGTTTACCCTCCTGCTCCCTCAGTTTACCCTCCTGCTCCCTCAGTTTACCCGTTTGCTCCCTCAGTTTACCCGTTTGCTCCCTCAGTTTACCCGCCTGCTCCCTCAGTTTACCCGCCTGCTCCCTCAGTTTACCCGCCTGCTCCCTCAGTTTACCCGCCTGCTCCCTCAGTTTACCCGTTTGCTCCCTCAGTTTACCCGCCTGCTCCCTCAGTTTACCCGTTTGCCCCCTCGTGTCAACAGTCCGTTCCATCCTTTTACCCACCTGCTTCTTCAATTTACCTGTCCGCTCCTTCAATTTACCCGGCCGCTCCTTCAATTTACCCGCCTGCTCCCTCAGTTTACCCACCTGCTCCCTCAGTTTACCCGCCTGCTCCCTCAGTTTACCCGCCTGCTCCCTCAGTTTACCCGCCTGCTCCCTCAGTTTACCCTCCTGCTCCCTCAGTTTACCCGCCTGCTCCCTCATTTTCCCCGCCTGCTCCCTCAGTTTACCCTCCTGCTCCCTCAGTTTACCCGCCTGCTCCCTCATTTTCCCCGCCTGCTCCCTCATTTTCCCCGCCTGCTCCCTCAGTTTACCCGCCTGCTCCCTCAGTTTACCCGCCTGCTCCCTCAGTTTACCCTCCTGCTCCCTCAGTTTACCCGTTTGCTCCCTCAGTTTACCCGTTTGCTCCCTCAGTTTACCCGTTTGCTCCCTCAGTTTACCCGCCTGCTCCCTCAGTTTACCCGCCTGCTCCCTCAGTTTACCCGCCTGCTTCTTCAATTTACCCGGCCGCTCCTTCAATTTACCCGCCTGCTCCCTCAGTTTACCCGCCTGCTCCCTCAGTTTACCCGCCTGCTCCCTCAGTTTACCCGCCTGCTCCCTCAGTTTACCCTCCTGCTCCCTCAGTTTACCCGCCTGCTCCCTCAGTTTACCCGCCTGCTCCCTCAGTTTACCCGTTTGCTCCCTCAGTTTACCCGCCTGCTCCCTCAGTTTACCCGTTTGCTCCCTCGTGTCAACAGTCCGTTCCATCCTTTTACCCACCTGCTTCTTCAATTTACCTGTCCGCTCCTTCAATTTACCCGCCTGCTCCCTCAGTTTACCCACCTGCTCCCTCAGTTTACCCGCCTGCTCCCTCAGTTTACCCGCCTGCTCCCTCAGTTTACCCGCCTGCTCCCTCAATTTACCCGCCTGCTCCCTCAGTTTACCCTCCTGCTCCCTCAGTTTACCCTCCTGCTCCCTCAGTTTACCCGTTTGCTCCCTCAGTTTACCCGTTTGCTCCCTCAGTTTACCCGTTTGCTCCCTCAGTTTACCCGCCTGCTCCCTCAGTTTACCCGCCTGCTCCCTCAGTTTACCCGCCTGCTCCCTCAGTTTACCCGCCTGCTCCCTCAGTTTACCCGTTTGCTCCCTCAGTTTACCCGCCTGCTCCCTCAGTTTACCCGTTTGCCCCCTCGTGTCAACAGTCCGTTCCATCCTTTTACCCACCTGCTTCTTCAATTTACCTGTCCGCTCCTTCAATTTACCCGGCCGCTCCTTCAATTTACCCACCTGCTCCCTCAGTTTACCCGCCTGCTCCCTCAGTTTACCCGCCTGCTCCCTCAGTTTACCCGCCTGCTCCCTCAGTTTACCCGCCTGCTCCCTCAGTTTACCCTCCTGCTCCCTCAGTTTACCCGCCTGCTCCCTCATTTTCCCCGCCTGCTCCCTCAGTTTACCCTCCTGCTCCCTCAGTTTACCCGCCTGCTCCCTCATTTTCCCCGCCTGCTCCCTCATTTTCCCCGCCTGCTCCCTCAGTTTACCCGCCTGCTCCCTCAGTTTACCCGCCTGCTCCCTCAGTTTACCCTCCTGCTCCCTCAGTTTACCCGTTTGCTCCCTCAGTTTACCCGTTTGCTCCCTCAGTTTACCCGCCTGCTCCCTCAGTTTACCCGCCTGCTCCCTCAGTTTACCCGCCTGCTCCCTCAGTTTACCCGCCTGCTCCCTCAGTTTACCCGTTTGCTCCCTCAGTTTACCCGCCTGCTCCCTCAGTTTACCCGCCTGCTCCCTCAGTTTACCCGTTTGCTCCCTCGTGTCAACAGTCCGTTCCATCCTTTTACCCACCTGCTTCTTCAATTGACCCGGCCACTCCTTCAATTTACCCGCCTGCTCTCTCAATTTACCCGCCTGCGCTCTCAATTTAACTGTGCATTCCCTTTCCTGCAATTTAGTTAAATAGATTATATATGTTATAGCTGTATGAATTGAAAAAAAGGAAATGTTAATGTTTTAGGATAACAGTATTTTCTGTGTGTAGAAATGTGTGTAGATATTTAACAATACTTTTTGTGTGTAGAAATGTGTGTAGAAATATTATAACAATACTTTCTGTGTAGAAATGGACAAACCAGATCAAGACGAGGAACAATGTGCATATCCAGTACGTATCTTGCTTAAGTTTTTATTTAGCAGGCAGACTAGTAATGGATTTACAGGATCAGACTCCAGAAAGCTTTCTTTTTTGTAAGGTTGGTTTGCCTCTAAGAAGTGCTATCCAGTACATATTGTAATCTACTGAAACCCATACTAGATCCTATTCTGTTATCATGCATGTAGGGAAAGTCTGCAAGTTTATATGACCGCATTTGTCAAATGTATGAAAGTGGCCTCCTAGGAGCGTTGCTGTGCATCTCCTGAAGTAGGAAGGAAATGGGCTGAGCAAGAAATGGCTCCTTCAATCATCTGGTTATTTTTATTTGGCTTCAAAGAGGCCTCGGAGGCTTTGAAACATGGGATATGTGAGATCTAAAGGTCTTACATAATGTCATCCAAATTCCCATGTTTTATATAAAATAAAAACATTTTTTGAACTGCAAAAGTCAGTACAGTCCACATGATCAGTCCACAGGACCAGTCCACATATGGAAATGAATGGGAAGCTATAGGGAAAGCAAATTCATTATTATAGCCTTCCAAATGATCCAGGCATCCGAAGGGAGTGGCGGAGGTTCCCTGTGGGTTACAGTCTGAGCCTGAATGTTATTACAAACATTTCAGCCTGGATGCTTATTAAATGGGACCTATCAGAGCAGAGGTCATTTACATTACTGTAATGTACAGGCACAATACTGAACTGTGTATGTTGATGTGCTTTGCCCAGATTACACTACCGGGAAGTCACCTTGGTGCACGCTTGCAGCTGTTTGTGGAGGAGCGGATGCAAACCACCATGGTACTGAACCTTCCTGACCACAGTCGTTCTGCCTCTCACTTAGACATTGTTTTTTGGTCTAGTTTTGCTCAGTCAATAATAATAATAATAATAATAATAATTTATGATTGTTATTATTATTATTATTATTATTATTATTATTATTAACATTTGTGACTTCTGCTCTGTGTTGCAGTTGACAGGAATGTTGATTGGGGCTGTGGTGGCAGTGTGCCTTATAGGCATCGCTGTGCTCTTCCTCTATCGCAGATACAAGCTAGCCAGTAAGTTCCTGCTCCAGCTGAAAACTTCTCCTTTCTCCTGGTTTCTGTACAGGGTCTGCTGACCACTATTATATATATGATAAACCAGAATTTAGAATAAGAAACGCATTATACAGCCATTGTACACTTTCAATCTCTGCATTTAACCCATATGTGGCAGTAAACACCCCCTCACACAGCAGTGAATTGCAGCAAAGCGGAGTGCAGCCACCTCAGAGGCCCTGCAGTTGGGGGTTATCATTATCAGGATTTGATAATATGATATACATTTGTGAATGTGTTGTTGGTATTCCCAACACTTTTATATGATAATAGTTTTATAAACAAAGAAATATGTACATGTGCATTAGAATGTAAAGATGTATGTATTTGGCTGTATAAAGTCCTATTTTGTTAGAATTTATTTACTAAAACTGTTTTTTTTAATTCATTGCATCAGGGTAACAGTATTCCGTTACTTATGTACTTTTGTTGGGGTAGTCATTCAGAGGTGCTTCTCTGGTTTTAGAGACCATATGACTAATGTATTAACAGGGACCACCAAGATCCCAAAAGTGGGGTAATTTTTTCTTTTTAAAATAAAAAAACTAATAAAATTCATCCCATATAGTGTTAAAAAAAAGGTTATCAGGTATTGCGTTGTTGCAGTATCACCCACCCTCATTCTAATCCTGAATTGCGGTATTACCATGTCAAAACAGTAACATCCAGAGATAAGTGTCACAGATATTCATTAGTGGTAATAATGAATATTGAGACATTACGCTATATTTAAACACTATATTTATCTTATCATATTTTTGCACTCTGCAGGTCAGCAGGCAGGTACCCCTCGGTATCGCTTCAGGAAGAGAGACAAGGTTCTTTTCTATGGAAGGAAAATCATGAGAAAGGTCAATCACCAATTACATGTTCTCACATATTGCTTATATTGTTTCATGATCCTGTTTCTCAGTTATTTCACTGATCAGCCTCTGCTGCTTTTATCTAAACGGTACTCATCCTCTTAATTTTTTTTTTTCAGATTTTTTATTCTGTATTTAACTGTGTCCACAAGATGGCAGCATCTATTACACCATGTGATTCTATCCAATCTGTGTGCTGTTCGGTCTCCTTTACTGTCTTAAATATTCTCTTTCAGGTCCAGACCCTGTCCTCCACTCCATCCTCTTCTTCAGTGTCCAAACAGCGCCCTCGGAAGAGACCTAAAGTCTTAAGCATAGCTCGCAGGTTTCAGTGCAAACACCCTACATGCATGTCTAACACTTTGCAATACACTGTAAATACATCTACTACATTCACACAGTGTTGGTAGTTTCTCAGAGCCTCTCACAGTGACCATGTGATTGTTAACAAGGGGATATATCTTTCACAAGTGCCTACTTTTAATAAAAGCCTTGGTTAACCCCTGTTTGCGGAATAGGGGTGTGTTGTTTAGGCTCGGGGTCTCAGAAATGCAAGACTGAGAAATGCTGTGGTGGTGTGTTTATGCAGGATCTTGCGGATAAGGAAGGAGCCGCCAACCCTGCAGCCCAAAGAGCCCCCTCCATCTCTCCTGGAGGCAGATCTCACTGAGTTTGATGTGCAGAACTCCCACTTACCCTCTGAAGTGCTTTACATGCTCAAGAACGTCAGGTTAGTGCTTCCGTTTGAACCTGCAGCAGATGTATGAATATATTTTATTGTGGTAATCTTGGGTGTGGAACATTTTAAAAGGAAATGTTTAGAAGAGAACCCACAAATTTCCTGTATCCCTCCTGACTGCTACTTAGTAAACACAGCTATGAAGTGCTGTGAGAACTGTTTGTGTGTGTGTGTGTGTGTGTGTGTGTTTGTGTCAGGGTGCTAGGACACTTTGAGAAGCCGCTGTTCTTGGAGCTTTGTCGCCACATGGTGTTTATTGAGCTGCAGGAGGGCGAGGGGCTATTCAGGCCGGGAGACGATGATGACAGCATTTACGTGGTTCAGGATGGGAGACTGGAGCTATGTATTCACGAAAATGTGAGGACCAACAGCAGGGAGCACTTTTATGCAGTTCCGCAAACCGAGGCAATCTTAGAAGTGTCCTTTCATTTTGTTACATTTAAGAATGTGACTTGTTAAGTGCATTCCCCAGGTGTTGCCCTGCTCATGGGCTCCCCCTACAGGTGGGGAGTATAATTCACTTTTAAGCCGCTGCAATTAAAATACAAATTGTGCTATGAGCACCCCCTTCTGGACAGCTATAAATATGACTTTGACAAGCTGAGAGATACAGAACCAGCATCTGAAATAGAAGAAGAATGTGGACTGAGCTGTAGAGTAATATTACAGGATTTGACACAAATATGACTGATATTCTCGTGAGGGGTATTGTACAACTCCACCAAAGTTCCATAGTGCAGTAGCAGCATTTTGGACTCGAGTGGCAATGACAGAGACTCCATTCTCCTTATTACAGTCAGTGGAGCATCAACATGAATCTGAAGCTGTTTTTAGGATCAAATTGCTACATAATGCTGCTATACATCCCAGTAATTTGTGTGTGTAGATGTGTGAACATACAACAAAACTGTTGTTTCTGGAAGCTCACTTGTTTTCACACACACTTATACATTAATAGACAATAGAAGTTTATTTATTTTTATTACTAACATTTTATATGTGTGTGTGTGTGTGTGTGTGTGTACTTTTAGGATGGTACAGAGCCTGTGGTGAAGGATGTGCTACCAGGAGACAGTGTTCACAGCCTGCTCAGCATTCTAGACATTATTACAGTGAGTCTTACTCTCTCACTCACTCCTCCATCTAATTCCAAGGCACAGAGCTTAATGCTTAATCCTCTCTCTCTCTCTCTCTCTCTCTCTCTCTCTCTCTCTCTCTCTCTCTCTCTCTCTCTCTCTCTCTTTTATTTATTTTTTATTTATTTTTTATTTATTTTTTTTAATTCTTCTCCCTCACTCCCCAGGGTTATCCTGCCCCGTATAAGACGGTGTCTGCTCGTGCAGCAGTGCGCTCCACTATCCTGCGCCTGCCTGCCTCAGCCTTCCAGTCGGTGTTTGAAAAATACCCAGAGACACTAGTGAGAGTTATACAGGTACAAGCCTAAGCCTTGCTCACACTGAGACATGCCAAAGGTCTCCCATCAGGACATGTGTTGATGAGACTGTATGTATAGTACTGTGCAAAAGAATGAGAGAAAATTATGTGTAAACCATGTATGTGCATAGCAGGTAATCATGAACCTGCTGGCACCATGCCTAAAGCTAGGGGTGGGATAGAAGGGTATAAAGCCCTCCAGCATTGAGCAGTGGAGCTGTGTTCTTTGGAATGATAGTGCTCCATCTAATACATTTGTATACCCTTAATTTTGGAACTCTGCAATTACTTAGTCAGCAGAGCGTTGGTTATTTTTATGCATCATGCCATACTCTCATCACTCGATGACCCTGCTCTGTAACTTTATGTGGTCTGACACTTCCTGGCTGAGTTGCTGTGGTTTCTAAACGCTTACACTTTCTTAATAATACCACTTACAGTTGATGGTGGAATATCTAAGAGGAAAGAACTGACTGACTTGTTGCAATGGTGGAATCATATTACATACAGTACACGCTGGAATTCAGTGAGCTCTTTAGAACCACCCAAAGGTGCCTGATTTTATACACCAGTGGCAATGGGAGTGAAGAAAAAAAATAAAATCAGTGATTAGGTGTTTGTCCACAGCGTGTGTGTGTGTGCGTGCGTGTGTGTATTTACAGTCTTTAACAGACATTTTCAGGTCAGTCATCCCTCGAAACAGTATCAGTATCTATGAAATGCTACTATACTTAAATGGAAATTAATTATTGCCAGTAACGAAAGATGACTGCAATTCATCAATCATCAATGTCACTAAAAACCTTGTATCTCCAAAATGGTAATTGTTTAATAGAAGGAATAAATCTGCTTAACTTTCAGTGGAAGTCAATGTAATATGATTTTATTTAAGGCATTTTGTATCATGTCTGTTGGTCCATTTATCATTATATTTTCACACAGTGTAAAGAACTATTTACAATGACGAAAATGTAAAAAATGATGTGGTGTGTGTGTCTGTTTAGATAATTATGGTGCGGCTGCAGAGAGTGACCTTCCTTGCTTTGCACAACTACCTGGGACTGACCACTGAACTCTTCAATTCTGTGAGAGAACACACACATATACAGGACAGTCACATTGATAATGGAATACACATGCACAGTCACAGTTCTAGTCAAACACGCGCACACACACTCTCTCTCACACACCCTTCCAATCACACTCATACACGTACGCACCCCTTCAAAGTTATTTCACGCTACGTTAACCCCAGCATCATAATCACTCCTGACTGTAAGGGCCATAAAGTGCGGTGAGAATGAACAAAGCTGATCATGAGGCCTCGGTCCTCATTTAAAGGACACTGGCTTTACTGCCCTCTGGGCTGAGATGGCCTATCAGTCTTGGCCATTCCTTTTCTCCACCTTAGCTGTGACTCAGATCATAGCCCATCACTCTCCCCCTTATTCCAGGAAACCATTAAAAGCCTGTGGCAGTGTGGGAGCATTCTGCTCTGAGGAGGTGTGTTGTCCTCTGACGCCTGTTTGACTCTTAGGCTGGTTTTCCTGTCCGTTCACCAGTGAACACTCTTTAGCCCCGTCAGCACACTGTGGCAGGGTCATTTATTGTAAGTTAGCTCTGTTCCCTCTGTTGACAGCAGAGTATAAATTAAGATGAATTCTCACATACAGCACATTGCACTCATGCAGTTTGGTGAGGTCATTGTGGGTGTCCCTTACGGTAAACATGCCTTGTGGTACATGGTGATAAAAGCTTATAGAAGTCCCAGTGACCCTCTACAGGAGTTGCTCCTCATTAAAGTAAATGAAGGAAATAAAAGACCCGTCACTGGATATGCGCTGTGAATTTACAGGAGAGGCAGGCAGTACCTCTGACCGCGGTCAACAGCGTGATTGCTGAGGGAAGCCCCAGCCGTGTGCCTCGTAAGCCCCACTTTCACACTCCAGTCTTTGATGAGCAGAGCCAGGGGCCTACAGATTCTACAGACTCAGGTACAAACACATAAGTACCTGGTAGAACATAAACAATTTAACTGCATTACCAATATAGGTTATATATTGCTCAGCACTGAGAAAAATATGGATAGACAAATGAATATTCACCCGACACTCTTTTTGGTCAGATGGAGGGAAAACCAGTTCCTCAGAGAATTTGTTCACAGGTGTCATCAGGAAACCTCGCTCAGTCTCCATGCCAGTGGACAGCACAGGTAATGACTTTTTTTTTTTTTTTACTGTATGGTAAAAATGTCATATTAGTATTTTTCATTTAGTTTACATTTTATTTCATTATATTTGAAGTATATTATTTATAATATAAGTATAATATTTTTAATTGGATTGTATTTAATTTAATTTAATGTATTTATTTCATATATGTATTGTGTAATTTATTTTAACCCATTAAACTTAATATTCTCAATATTCACTTTTTATTTAAACACACGTTATTCAGGACCTACTTTAAAACAAGTATGTAAATTAAAATGGTAAACTTGAGAAAGGGAAGTGTGGGTCCACATACGCTTTGAGCCTAGTCCTAGAATGACACGCCATGGAAGTTTCCTTTAGTTAGACATATTTTGAACATTTTACTCAACAGGAAATGACCTGAGCATGGCTTATGAGCGAGCCAGAGTGACCATGGAGGAGCCTCCATCCAGTCCTGTTCACTACAAGGTAGTGCTGCTGTCATTTCACTCCTTGATGCACACAATTCCACATATATTTACAAGCTGTTCCTCCAGTGTTCACTATTGTTCCATATGATTTTGTTTTGTTCTTTCAGTCTATTCTGAAGAAAACTGTGACCATGCAGTACACGCCATCCGCGGTATTTCACTACACAGAAAACAGGGGGCCTTCTGATGTCCACCCCAGTAAAGTGGGTGCTATCTTCCAGGCAGCCAAGAAAGACCTTTTGGGGATTATTCAACTACAGGTGAGCATTTGCTTGGGTGGGTGGAAAGCATTTCGTACATGTGTAAATTCATTACTGAAAACACAGCGTCAGTAACGCAAAGCACCAACATCTATTGGTTGACTAATGGTGCCCCCAGGATAAACTCTTTTGAATACCCCTGATTTCAGAAGAAACAATGAATAAGCAAGTGTCCCAATACTTTTGTCCATAAAGTGTATGACTTTTTTGACCTAAAATGGTGTGTGTGTGGTTTAGGACCCCAGTCTGCTAGAGGGCAGAGTGACTCTGCACCAGGTGAAGGCTGGCTCTGCAGTGGCACGTCAAGGAGACCAGGTAAAAGAACTATGTAGCCTGATTACACAGTCTGATCTCTAAGCTAGAGCTAATTCTGCAGAACTTTTTTTAAATTGATTTCTAAAGCATTTATAGACTTTATCTGTTTATTATATAAAAGCACTGCCTCTGTTATGTTAGTGCAGCATTTGACTGTCATTCATCTGCATTTGTATTTGTGTGGTCCTGCAGGAAGTGAGCGTGCAGTTTGTGATTTCGGGATTACTGCATGTGTACCAGCGGATGATTGACCGTGAGGAGGAGACATGCTTATTTGTGACTCACCCAGGAGAGCTGGTGGGCCAGCTGGCTGTGCTCACGGGAGAGCCACTCATTTTTAGTGTGCGTGCTCACCGTGATTGCACTTTCCTCTCTATCTCCAAAACCCACTTCTACGAGTATGTACCACACATACACACGTTTTCTTCCTGAAAGACACACACACACACACACACACACACACACATAGACATCTCTTTCTTCAAAGAATAGTCCAGACATTTTTCTTCAAAGAATAGTCCAGACATTTTTCTTGGTTGTTGTTTGTGTTTTTCTCGTGAAACACATGCTTAAAAGGTAAAATATGATATTTTAGCTTATAGAAATGTACCATTTTTTACTGAAAACAACTTTTAATGAATCATATTTCAGATGAAAATCTGTCTGTATCTATCAAAAACAAGAAGACAAAAAAAAATAATAATAATGTCACCATAATAATACATGTCACCGTTCATAATCCCAATATGCTTTAAAATTGGCTGCAAAAAAAGTTCAAACTCTGCTTTATCACTTCCAAATTCTTACAGTTCTTCACAATTTAGTGATGCAGGTGCTCAGTTCACCCAGACACACACATTTTTTATTATTTGTGCTGACTGATCTCTTTGTGTGTGTATCAGGATCATGCGTGCAGAGCCCACAGTCGTGCTGAACATAGCTCATTCTGTGGTGCGCAGGATGTCCCCGTTCGTCAGGCAGATTGACTTTGCTCTTGACTGGATGGCTGTGGAAGCTGGTCGAGCTGTGTATCGGTACATCACCCCGCTTCATTTTCTTCTCTCCCTTTCCGCCCGCTGTCTTTCCTTCTCTCCTGGCCTTTTGTCGAAACTAATAACCCCAAGAATTACTCAGACCAAACAAGGCCTGTTGAGCCAAAGAAATATGAATTGGACTGATTTGAAAAGTAGGATTTCTTTGTTCTCACAGGCAGGGTGATAAGTCTGACAGTACGTTCATAGTTCTCAGCGGACGCTTGCGTTCAGTCATTCTGAAGGAAGATGGGAAGAAAGAACTGACTGGAGAGTACGGAAGAGGAGACCTTATTGGAGTGGTAAGCATCACTCACGTTACTCTGGGTAGGAAAGGAGTACTTTTTTACTGTTAGTGACATCATTTACAATTTTATAAAGGAATGGAGGGCACACGTTTATACTTTTAACTTCATTAGAAAGTTTAATAAAACAAATCATTTTACAAATAAGTTGTATGGATGGAAAATGTATGAATTCAGTGTAATAAAGGTCCGTGGATTCTGTTTCTTTAAACATGATTAACTCAAGGAAACAAACTGAAACTTAAAGGATCTTACAGCACTGAACCAACAACAACCCTGGAATGAATGAATGTCCCACATTCGCATGCGCAAGTAGCAGATGTACTTCTTTGCAGTGGTTTTCCATTAGCCTGGCTGTATTTATCAGATGTTTGTGGGTCTGTGGCCTTGGGAAAGGAATCGGAGGTGTTAGGTAACTCCTTCTCTCTTGGGTGATTCCCCCGGATAGCTATTCATACCCTCCGTGTTGTGATTGGCTAGCGTCTTGTGCGTCTCCGTGGTGATGCCCATGCTTCTAAGAATACCTGTCCATGCCGATGCCATGGTTACGCGCTGTGAAGATTGGCGTAAATGCTTTGTCTGGGGGAACAGTGTCATAGGCCTCCTAATGTGCAGCTCCAAATTTAGTTACTTTCTACGTCATGGCCATCTTTCTAAAGGTCAGGGTCCTAATGATGCTGGTTTCAGGTTTAATGAGAGCTATTTGGAGATTCTTGAAAACATTTTCAGTGATGCTGCACCATTTCTGTACATATGTGTCCCACTTTTCTAAAGAAAGCAGGCTGTTTTATTTTTGAGGCAGAGCACAAAATGCTTGATGCAAAGTAAACAAAACTACGAGCTAAACTGTAATATTAAATTGACTTTAACTTTAACATCAGATTCTGGAAGCCGTTTAACTCCAAAAGACACGTCCACGTCAGTCCTTCTGTTTATTTGTTAATGAGTCAAACATCAGTGTAAACTAGAGAGTGCAGTTCTAGACTTCTCAACTCCAGAGACTGAATGGATAGACTCCTACGCGCACGCACGCACGCACGCACGCACGCACACACTCATTCACCCAAGATGTGAATCCCAGACAATGTGAACACATAATGCACTAAATACTAACTCACTCATTGGACTCTTTTGCACATAGTTTCTGCACATTGCATTTTTGCACAATTACTTATTTATTAAAAGTAGCTACTAGAGTACCTCACTAACCTGTGCTGCACTCTACTGTTTTCTGGCTGATCCTCCACAATAACATAGTATGCACATTCTGTTTGCACTGCAATCTCAATCAAAGCTCAGCCTGTCTAATTAATTTTATTGTATCCTGCCTGCCTGCTGTGTCTCGTCTGCACTGTCTGCATTGTGTTGTAATGTCTGAATGCACTTGTTCTGAATGCACTTGTTCTGTGTTGTTCCCCCCCCCCACTTCACAACCAACCACCCACCAACCCACCCATCTTTTTTTTTTTTTTCTCCACTTCCTTAGCTTATACTAGGGCTAGCAGGGCCTTCACTAGTGGGCTGATTGTATGTAAATATAACAAGTAAAGGCTGTTATGAATCAGTTTTGGGGTTTTAGGAATTTGGCCTGTTTTCCAGCTCTGTTTTAGTTGGGCCAAAGTTTCTTCATTTTGAAACAGTGTTTGAAGGTCATGGTATGTCCATTCCAAGGTAAATAGAATTTTCCATTCTAGGGGAACCTTTAAAACAGCTTTTCAGGCTAATAAAAAGGTTTGAGCTGTCTATAAACACTCCACGAATGGTTTGTGAAATCAGGAAGGCCAAGGTCAGTAGTAAATATATAAAATTAAAAAAGAAATTTGGGCCACAGAGTGGCTCAGCGGTCCAGTGCTCTACCTGTGTGCTCGGGGGTCGCAAGTTCAAATCACAAGCCATGCCATTAGCACCCGGAGTGGGTAGTTGGAACTTGACGGCAGTTTGAAAAGAGGTGGTGGCTGGCTTTGCATGTATCAGAGGAGACATGTTAAGTCCTTACCCTCATAGTGTCAGAAGCATTGCTAGTGCTAGGAGGAGTTATGAACCGGTGTGTTCAATTTCTGTTTTAAAAGTTTCCTTTCAGTCTTACACATTTTATCATGAGAGGATTTGGAGCTCTAATTTAATCTAAAGTAAATTATTTCATTACATTCACAACAACCGAGAGAACAGTGGCAATTGTAGAGGTTCTTTCTATGTGTCTGTTTCAACAGGTGGAGGCTCTAACGCATCAGAACAGAGCTACTACGGTTCACGCTGTAAGAGACTCAGAACTCGCCAAGCTGCCCGAGGGAGCGCTCAGTTCCATCAAGAGGAAATTCCCTCAGGTAACTGATTCACTACACACTTCTTCTGGGACTTGATCTCATTTAACACATCTCATTCTTTCATTTTCACAGTCCTTTAACCACACTATTTGTCTGTGTCTGTGTCTGTGTCTGTGTCTGTGTCTGTGTCTGTGTCTGTGTCTGTGTGTGTGTGTCTGTGTGTGTGTGTGTGTGTAGGTGGTCACAAGGCTTATTCATCTGCTTGGGCAGAAGATCCTTCAACAGGTTAATGGGCCTCTGACAGGTTTGTATGTGTGTGTTTATGTGTGCCAGATTCTCTGTTTCACCCTAACACTTAAATCTGGGCCCAAATTAAACCTAATTCCACATTAAGTTTGCATTTGCTGATGCAAAATGGCTTTTAGGATTGTCTGTGTGTTTGCTTGTTTTTCTTTATTTATTTTATTTTATTTATTTAGATTATGCTTTCTCTAAGCCAGAACTAATTCCTCGAATGTGGAAAACCTATTTGGCTAATGAATGATTCTAATTGTCACTCAATTGTACCTTTTCCAGCTCGTAGTCTGGCTCTACACACTCCAGGCAGTAAGTGGGATGCTGGGAATCCTGCCTCTAACCTGTCTACCGTGGCTGTGCTGCCTGTGTCCGAGGAAGTCCCGCTGACCGCGTTCACACTGGAGCTGCAGCACGCCCTCATTGCCATTGGTAAGACTGAACAGCAGGGCTCTTTATTTATGTTCACCCGGGTGGGGTCATGGAGTGGAAAATGACCGGCTCAGGCTTTAGTGTTGAGCGCCACGTAACATTTGTGCGTCAGGAGGAATATATAAATTACAATGTGTTGCAGAAAGCTGCGGCATGAGCAGTTCTTAGAGTGCAGCATTTAAAGATATATCATTGCTTTAAGGTTCTTGCTTTGCTTTATGTGTACAATTGTTCCTCCAGGTCCCACTCTCCTCCTGACCAGTGACATCATCAAACAGCGTTTGGGGTCTGCAGCACTGGACAGGTGTGTTGATGCATGCATGATGCAGCATATTGTTGATCTCAATGCACAATCCTTAACGCATGCAAATTCATTTCTGTAATGCAAATTAGTAAAAGAATGGGCTGTTTGCTGACTGACTCAAAACAACGAATTCCCAGAGTTGTCTTTACACATTAAAGGGGTGGTTTGGTAAAGAAGATGAAAGGGTATGTGCTGAGTGATATGGAAATACATAACAACATGAACTGCATAAGCAGAGATTCCTCTGAGATGCCATGCACTCTAAATGATCTCTCTTTCCCCTTTCCTTTTCTCATTCTTTGTCGTATTAGTACTACAGTGGGTTCATTGCATCTCTTGAGGGTTTTTTTTCACTCTTATGTTCTTTCGGATAACTTAGCAGCGATCAAGACATGCCCTTAACAGTCTAAGTGTAGTTATTTCTAAACAAAGGCCTCTATCAGTATTTAACATGCGTTCACTGGACCATTCTGTCTTTTTGCTCATTCACTTTTCAACAGAGTGAATATTTGGGAGATTTGATGCTAACTCTGCTCTTTCTCCCCCAGTGTGCACGAGTACAGGTTGTCGAGTTGGCTTGGCCAGCAGGAGGACATTCACCGTATTGTTTTGTACCAGACCGACAGCTCTCTGACGCCCTGGACACAGCGCTGTATTCGCCAGGCCGACTGCATCATTATCGTAGGGCTTGGGGAGCAGGACCCAGCAGTGGGCGAGGTACAGCAGTAATCATTCTGCCTCAGATGCACAGGGCAATTTGGCACAGCAACCAAGATTTTAGTTTAGATAGAAATGTACAAGATGTCCAAATGTTTGTGGACATCCCTTCTAATGAATGCGTTCATCCAAGATGTGCAACATGCATACTCGGCATGTCTTTTTCCCTGTGCAAATGTATTGCCAATAGAATAAGACTTTCTGGGGCAGATAAACATGAACCTATTGGCACCATGCAATATGGCCCAGAGGGGTATAAAGACCCCCAGCACTGAGCTGTGGAGCAGTGGAATGGTGTTCTCTGGAATGATGATAACCCTGCTCCATCAAATTTTTTTTGCTTTTGATTTTCTTTTGATTGGAGGAGTTTGGGATGAGGTGGGGTGGTCATCCAACATCCTGACCTCACTAACGCTCTTGTCGCTGAATGCAATCAAATCCTCACAGCAATGCTCCAAAACCTAGGAGAAGGCCTTTTCTGGACAGTACTTTGACAAAAACCAGAGAAACTCTATTTTCAGACCATTGATTTCAGAATAAATGAATGAGCAGGTGTCCCAATTTTGTCTGTGTAGTGTACTTGGGCCATTTCATTTATCTGCATCATTTGTCTACTTTCTTTTCTATCAAACACAAATAGTCTCTGTTTCTAAGTTGTTGTTTTTTCTAAAAGACAGCTTTACATCAGTCCCAATGATCAAATATTTATAATTTGAAACACAGCAGCTAATACACACTGCAGTCCACAAAGCACATATCCACCGCCTCAATAATGGCTGCTGCTTGCTGTTCCAGGTACCCAGTTTTTGGCAGCCCATGTCTGTTTGAAGTGGGATTAGAGGTGTGTGAGGAACAGCAGCCCCGTTGATGGTGTGTTTGCTGGTTAAGTTTAACTGGCTGGAGGGCTAAAGCAAAGCTATGTGAATTTGGGAGTTAAACCGTTATGGAGGTGTAATTATGTCCATGGAGAAGTGATTTGGAGAGGGAAAGCCGGTGTTCTCTGAACACAGGCAGAGGCAGACGTGTAGAGCAAGACAATGTCTAGATTCAGACATTTAATGACTTTCGGGAAGGGTCCAGCACAAGGGTTGTGTAGGCCACAGTCCCCTGTGTCGTTTTAGAATTACATGTTTTAAAATCTGTGACTGAATGGCATAGAGGCTCTAGGCTAGGGGTGGCCTAGCTCATTTGCTCAAATACACAAAATTAAACCCAATTAAACTCTGTTAAACACAATTACCAGGTTTAGTGCCACACCAATCTGTGAAGGACCACAAGTCTTGCCCTCAGCCCTAAAGGCAGTACTTTTGATCAATGTTAAAAGCTGTCATTTGGAAGCCCTCAATATAACACCTGATATTTTTCTCTCCACTTGCCTCTGATAAGCTTGAGCGGATGCTGGAGGGCAGTGCAGTGAGGGCTCAGAAGCAGCTGGTGTTGCTACACCGTGAGGATGGTCCTCCACCCACAGGAACAGCTGAGTGGCTCAATATGCGTAGCTGGATCTCCAGACACCTGCACCTGTCCTGCCCCCGCAGGGTCTTTTCCAAGAGGAGCCTTCCCAAACTGGTAACCTGCAAACACACAAAAATCCAATTATACAGAATGCAGTCCTTTATGTTGACCTCCATTGAAAGTTTTAAAGGCTTTTTATTCTCCTGTAAAATTACTATGTTCTGACAGCAATTTTTTTCTAATTCTAAACCTAACCCTAAACTTAACCTCAGTAAGGCTTTTAAACTGGAAGCACCTCCATGGTGCTCCTTAGAAAGATTGGTCCAGTTTCTCTTTGATTTTCATGCATTTTTGTCCCACAGTCATTTATGTGGTGGGGGGTGGAGACATGCTTGCACACAAACTGGCACGTGCAGATGGTTACTGTGGAGTTGCGTGGTTCAAAAAGACTAGCTTCAATCCCTCCCTGACTTCTCAGCTCTGTTAGTCTTTAGAAATGAATGAGGAGTGTTTGGCTATTTAGGCATTCCTATGCCAGGAGTCAGTTTTCCAGAGCTTGTGCAGCACTAGGAGCTTTGGGAACATCACTTATAAAAAGATTCATACAGCATCCCAAAGCTTCATCCAGCCATCTACTTCACTGTTTAATTATTAACAGCATGCAGAAGATTATTACACATCAGTCACAGTGCACTGTGCTCCTTCTTCACAGAGAGAGATGTACCAGCGGGTGTTCCAAAAGCCTGCAGACCGTCACTCAGACTTCTCCCGGCTGGCACGAGTCTTGACTGGCAACGCAATTGCTTTGGTGCTGGGAGGAGGAGGGGCCAGGTACCCACCCCTTAAATCCATGTAACTTTATAAAGCAGAAGAATCTGTGTCAGTACTCGGGGTCACTGGTACTGTTGATTTAATTGGAAATCTGCAGAGCTTCTGTAATCAATCTCCATAAAAAAACACTGTGTACAATCTGAAACCAGCTGCAGAATAGCCTGCGGTCACCAGATGTGGCAAATTCAAATCCAGAAGGTTAGAATCTTCTTCACATGATTTTATTTAAACAGTCTGGAAAACTCAAGTTAGCTCAGACCATCAGCAGAGCTCTCTAGGCAGTTGGAGCAAGAACCTGGAAAGGGTTTCTGGATTTGAATTTGCCGCTTCTGAAGATCACCATGCCCATTGTCCGGCATCATTAATGCTGAATTTGGGAACTATTTTAATAACCGTACTTTAAGAAACGTTGACTAAGCAGGTGTCTACAAACATTTGGATATGTAGGGTATTTAACACCCATTTTAAACAGTGTAACAGCCACATACGTCTATGTATCCTTTATGTTGGCACAGATGTTAAGTTATACATCCACTTGTTGTGTGTGTGTGTGTGTGTGTGTGTGTGTGTGTGTGTGTGTGTGTGTGTGTGTGTGTGTGTGTGTGTTGCTTGAACTATTGGCTACACTGCCCCCCCTTTTTCAAGTTGTGCTGGCCCTTTCTGTCCATGTCTGTAAACCCTCAGAAAACGAAATGCATACAGGGTATAGACAGAAGGCTCTGTCCATATATAAAAAAAACCCACTAAACTACAGTTTATTAATCACTAAACAATTTTAACATCCCATTAGACATGCCATGCTGCAATAGTTGTAACCAAGAGCTTGTGGACATAAGTTGAAACAACGTTAAATATTGCTTCATTGTACGACATTTACACATGTCTGAGAAGTACCATCTACTAGGGATGTTGTAATGGTGCTTAATGTGCTCTATAAGCCTATGAAATCCAATGTCCTCGAGAATAGCTGGTCTTTCATGGAGATAGATTCCATTTTGGGTGATGCCGATTTTACATTTTACGTTTACTAGTGAAAGGAGTCAGCCACAGATGGAGTGGATATGCTGAGACTGGGAGGAGGAACTTTCCTTTACACTGCTGCCGTCCTTACTTATACTGTTGGGGTGTTTTGATTTCAAGTGATTGATTAAACTTGAAGTGCTGTAAGTCTTTGCAGATGTACCCTCTCTGGACAGTTCAGCAGAACAATGCTTTCTACTGTCCGTTCTTAGGCCATTCTTGCACACTTTAAAATGCTTCCACACAGCTACAAATGTATTATTATCAATAATAAATAATATACTTTTTTGGGTGCCGAATATTCAGTGCATCCCTAATTGTAATGTTCATGAAGTATAATAGTATTGATTTTGTATTGATTTTAGTATTGATTTCCAACACTATTGATAGTTTAAGATCCTTCACATACTCTTAGTTGACTCTTAGATATTTCTAAATGTATTCTGAAAGTTTTCAAATACTTTTAATGTACTTCTCCCTTTTCAGTTGATTCAGTTGATGACTTTTTGTTATTTTCGTTTCTCCTCAGTTCAGTCTTTACCCTTACTCTAGCTATCTGTCATCCCCTTGTTTTCCTTTCTCACTTTTTCCCTCCATCTTATTCTTCCCCTTTCTCTCCATAACCTGCAGCTCTGATGATCTCTTTGTTTGTCTATCCTGTCTCTCTTTGCGTTGTGCAGGAGGTGCTTAAAGGTTGGTTTGCTATCCTTTTCCTCCTCTCCCCTGTAAGAGCACCTGCTAGTTCGATTTTCGCAGTATAAATATTATTCTCCTCTTACTCCAAAGCCTTAACAAGCACATTCCAAAGATAGATCAGTACACTGTTTCTGAACCTACATGAGAGGGTCAAGGACTGCACAGATGATCAGAAAATCATTTGGCCAATTTATAATTAAACCCCAAATGAGTTCTGTGCTTTCTCCCTGAATTCTTAAAGACCGAAATTGATCTGGTGCTGTATGAAATAATGCATAGTAGAGAGTCTGACTCCATGCTGCGCTTCTCATCTCCTCCATCTCAGGGGTTGCTCTCAGGTGGGAATCCTTCGAGCGCTCACTGAGGCTGGGATACCTGTAGATCTGGTGGGTGGTACCTCCATTGGTTCTATGATGGGAGCCCTATATGCTGAGGACCGCAGTTACAGCCGGATGAGGATCCGAGCCAGGGAGTGGGCCATGGTTAGTCAATACTTGCCTTCACAGTGGAGTATCACTGCCTAGCCTCCTTAGCAGGTGCCTAAGGAGTTCCTTAAAATGTCTGATGATGGGGATTTTTAACTTGGAATTGAGCGGCTTGAAACCTGATTAGGTCTGATGGCTCCCATCGGTTTCAGTCAGATTTCATTCTTTCAGCAGAAAGTCTATGGCTGGTGTTTTAATAGGCCCTGGGAACAAGCAGTTTACCACTGTATACTTTGCTAGCTTGCTATTTTGGCCCCATAATCGGGAGAAAGATTCTTGGTGATGCCACCCCACCTCTTTCCTGATCACTCTGTGTGATGCTTACCAAAACTGTGGAGGAACCTTCAAGCAACCTTTTTCTTTAAAAACCTTTTAGGAACCTTATGAAGCACCTTTAGAGGGTCATCCACAGTTTCAAATTGAAGAACCTCTTATAGTTCCTCAGGAATCTTAAACTTTTAACAGCATGGTAGCATTGTAGGGGGGTAAGGTGGTGGTTCAGGCTTCTGTATGGGAATTGGAAATAGGTAAATTAGAGAGACAATTTAAGGGGGGGGGGGTAAATCAGCTGAGTAGTGTTTATGAAAGTGTGTATTAAAACTACTCAAGTATCAAACTAAATTCTAACATAAATATTGTTTATTAAAATGTAGCCCTTTAGTCTGTGTACCAACTATAAGATTTTCTTTTTTTTTGGGTTGTGTTGGTTATGTAATCAGCTCAAACATGCCACCTCTAATTGTCCACCCTTTTAACCTAAATCTCAGATGATGACATCTGTGTTTAAGAAGATTCTGGATCTGACCTACCCCATCACCTCCATGTTTTCTGGAGCGGCCTTCAATTCTGGCATCAATGGCGTCTTCCAGAATAAGCAAATCGAGGTAGGAGAAGAGTTTATCGCTCATAGGTGGGCAGAGAAACATGGTTAAAATGATGATTCACCACTTTGTCTGGTTTCTTCTCTGAAGGATCTCTGGATCCCTTACTTTAACATCACCACTGACATCACAGCTTCGACCATGAGAGTGCACACATACGGTGGGCTGCCCTTCTTTGCTTGTCTGCTGCTTTTAGTTCAGTATAGGCTTCATGTTATCTCAGTAAGAAAATGTGATATGATTTTTCACCTTCTCTCTCTGTGTCTCCCTCTCTGCCTCCTTCAGGCTCTCTGTGGAGGTATGTACGGGCCAGCATGTCTCTGTCTGGTTACCTTCCCCCTCTGTGCGACCCCAAAGATGGACACCTTATCATGGATGGGGGCTACATCAATAACCTGCCTGGTATGAACATTTTTTTTTTTTTGTTGCCATTTTTCACTTTTTGACAAAACATGAATCTAGCAGTTGTTCTATGTATTGTGTGAGACATTTTTGATGAATGGACCAATAGAATCCAAATTTAAAAATATATATATATTTTACTCTATTAAAAGTTAAGAAAGTTAGATACAAGATTTTTGTGTGACAATGACTATGTGCATATGCATTTCTTTCTTACACTATATGGACAAAAGTATTGGGACACCTGCTCAGTCATTGTTTTATTGTTGTATTGGAAAAAAATAAAAAATAAAAAAAGGATCATCCTGCTTTTGTTTCTGTTTCTACTGTCCAGGTAAGGCTTTCTAATACATTTTGGAGCATTGCTGTGAGGATTTGATTGCATTCAGTGACAAAAGTATTAATGAGGTCAGGGTGTTGGATGATCACCACCCCACTTCATCGCCAACTCCCAAACTCATCCCAAAAGTACTGGATAAAGCATCTACCATCATTCACAGTTCTCACAGCTCAATGCCGGGACCTTTATACCCCTCTAGCCCACACCTGGCATAAGCCGTGGTGTACCGTGTGTATCTGTGCCTTTGCATATCTGTGTACGCAATGGGCGCAACTTAAAGTAGCAGAATGCATTCATTAGAAGGGGTGTCCACAAACATTTGGACATATAGTGTATGATGTCATGTTGGAAATGCAAACTAAAATGTCCTAATAAAATCAGAAGCTTTGCGGGAGAACATTACATTTAATTTGGGCCCATAAAAGATGTCCTCTGTGAAAGTCTGTCCTTGCCGTTATGTAACTCATTGATTTTTCCCTCTGTCTCTCAGCGGATGTGGCGAGGTCTATGGGAGCTAAGGTTGTGATAGCCATTGATGTGGGCAGCCAGGACGAGACCAATCTCACGAACTATGGAGATGCCCTGTCCGGATGGTGGCTGCTATGGAAACGCCTCAACCCCCTTTCAGAGAAAGTCAAAGTAAGGGGAACTGCATTCTGACCATGTGGCAAATGAAAACGAAGAGACTTCACAGGTCTTGGGTTTAAAAGAGTTTTTTGTGTGTTTAGGTGTTGAACATGGCTGAGATTCAGACCCGGCTGGCTTACGTGTGCTGTGTGAGACAGCTAGAGTCCGTTAAGAACAGTGATTACTGTGAATACATTCGACCTCCGATCAACAGATACCGCACTCTGGAGTTCGGCAAGTTTGACGAGATTGCTGTAAGTGGCTTTCAGTCTGACTCGTATTATTTTCTCATTCCCACTCCCACACAAACACACACCCACACACTCTGTGTTTCTCATTTTACCCCCTTTACCTCCCTGCACTGGACATGTTAGACTTATAATGTTACCCAGTACAGCAGCTAGAGCAGTGAAAATGCATTGATGCACTATGACTTATTTCACTGTATTAATTTTTGGAAACTGATAAAAGTGATATTTAATAAAATTATATTGTTGTTTGGCCAAAAATAAAATTACCACATTGTTTTAAACATAGTTGTTGGAGTAACTGTCCCTACTGTCAGAAGACTTTCTACTAGATATTGGAGCACTGGTGCAGTGGAGGATTGGTGGTTGGTGTGGCGCAGTGTTGGTGTGTTGGAGACTGGGGTTTGATTCCCGGCCTGGGTGACTATGCTAGCGCTACACCAATAAGAGTCCTTGGGCAAGACTCCTAACACCATTGGCCCTCCTCTGTAATACGAGTAACCTTGTAAGTCGCTCTGGATAAGAGCGTCAGCTAAATGCCATAGCATAGTGTCAGCAATGGGTGCAACTTTAATACAACTAAGTCCATTTATTAGATTAGGGATGTCCACAAACATCTGGACATATGGAGCAGCCTAGGACCCCTAGCAGCAGCATTTGCATGTTCAGTCGATTCATTGTAATCTATGGACTCTTAATATTCCCTCTGTATTTGTAGGAGGTGGGCTACCAGCATGGAAAGACAGTGTTTGACGTGTGGATCAGGAGTGGAGTGGTGGAGAAAATGCTGAAGGACAGACGCCAGGAGGAGTTCCACAACACCCACAGCAACAACGTGAGTCCACTGCCAGAGTCGCACTGTTACAGAGCCAGCAGCTGTTTGGGCTGCTTCAGGGGTTGAGTGAGAGGTTGGCTCGTGACTTCTGTTGTTTTTGTATTTTAGATGGTGACTTGTCCAAACGCCTCCTTCACTGATCTGGCAGAGATAGTGTCTCGCATCGAACCTGTCAAACAGGCTCTCGTAGATGGTGAGTGGGAGAGAAAGATTGCAAGAGGCTGGAGGAGAGCGTACAAGTACCCGGATATTTATTCGTGCTCTACTGGGGGGTTTTGGCAGGCAGTTTTAGGGATTTTGGCATGTCTTCCCTGGGGTACTAAAAAGCTCAACAAATTGATCTCCTCTGAGTGGAGGAAGTAATTTGGTAAAATGTGATTTGTGTACAGAACCAAATCATTAGACTAACATCATTAGTCTAATGGTTTGGCTGTCTTGTTTGTTATCCATCCTCTCTCTCTCTCTCCCTCCTTTTCACTCTCCTTTACTCTTTCAGAGGAGTCGGACTATCACACAGATTATGAGGAGGAGCTGGTGGAGAGTGCACTGTCAGACATGGAGCTGCCAGCGCACTGCAGTGAACATACAGAGGAGGAGCTCACTGCTGATACTGTGAGTTCCACCCACCAACATAAACACAACTACTGTTTACACTGGACACAATACTGTTTACTGAGGTCACAATACACACTTAAGTTTTTTTCTTGTTGTTGTTTACTGTGTTTTTTGTTTTTTTTTTTTTTTGTCCTGTTAAGACACTGATAGAGCATGTTTTAGCATATTCAGCCAACAGCGTCCATGTATGTGTAGTACTTTAGAATGTTGTGGTATCATGTAAACAGACATGCAACATCCTTTGAGAACTCACTGGTCACTCCATATACAGAACCACAAAGTCCTTGTGTAGTCATGGATGACCGGTTATCGTTTTCAACTCGTGTTGCAAATGTGACTTGGTCATGCCGGTTTCTCCTTTTCAACATCCGGAGAATTCAACCCTTCCTCTCTAGAGGCAACCCAGGTGCTTGTTCAGTCTCTCGTCATTTTAAGACTTGTTTACTGCAACTTTCTTCTGGGTTGTTCAGCTATGTAACACCTCTGCTGCGTTCTCTCTACTGGCTTCCTGTAACCCTGACTCTAGACTACAAAGCCAAGAATGGACCAGCCCCTCCGTAATTGATGGCAATGGTCAAAAGCCGATCTGCACCAAAAGCTCTTCGAGCTTCAAATACGGCTCGGCTTGACCCGCCATTCTTTAAGATCCATGGAAGACAAGCATCCAGGCTTTTTTCTGTCCTGGCACCGAAGTGGTGGAACGAACTTCCCCTGGGTGTCCGAACGGCTCTCTGTCTCCAAAAGCAGACTGAAGAGATCCATCTCTTCCAAGAACACTTGGGTGAAGTTTAGTGCAGAGTATTGTGGTCTCCACACTGATGTTTGTATTTAGTAGTATCTAAGCTTAGGGCTCTCTTTTGGATCTTAGTCTATACAAACTAGCTATTTTCTAGTTATATTACTAGTATTTTCTGAGTAAACAGTGAAGCTGTTTGTATTTGTATTCGCTCTGGACTGGATGTCCCGAAGATATAACAGTAGGGTTGAAAATAGCCAGGACCCATGTCATTGATGAATAGACCAATAGAAATGCTCTAAATTATTTGGGATTCTTTTATAATAACTTCCATTCAAAGTTGAGAACATTTTCCTTCTCTTGTAAAGTTACCATTTTTGAGATACATGTTTTTCATTGCACAGCGACAATAGATATATAAACAAACAAAACATTTGACATAAACAAAAGTGATGACTCTATCCACATTGTTTCATAATCTACCAATGAGAGTAGAGCTGGAAGGCAATAGGATCAATGTGCGAACTGCTCCGCGATTACTCCAAGTTGTTCTAGATGAGAACTGTTCTGTTTTATGCATCAGAGACACTGCTTAAACTGTGTGGTTGGCTCTTCACCACAAAAATAGACCCCCCTAAAAGTTTGAAACCTACTGTACTGCAGCCAAAATAGGTAAATGTATGATTATACATTATTCAAATATATGATTATATGAATTTGTGTGTGTGTACCACACAAGGTCATGTGAAGCTAATTAGCAAACAGTGATTAGCCTGTGCCTGCACTGTCCATTTCATTCTATAACAGGATTGTGTGCTCACATTGTCTACTCCCAAAAATCATCAAAATCCAGTAATAGCAATCAAATATTTTCTAAATGTTTTCTTAGTTGGTTAACTTGGCTTCTTATGGATGGGTTTAATGAGTGATGGCATCTTATTGTTCCCAATGGGTTTTAAATTAGGCCTAATGGGGTTGCTGGTTGTATTGTTCACTTTACCATTAAAAATGTTACTGTTCTAAGATGACCTCATGTATATGTCCTGGATAAGTCCTAGGGAATTTTCTAAAAGCCTGGGGAAGCCTAAATTCTGTAACACATTCTCATTTTCAGGATGAAGAACCAGAGAGAGCTCAGAAACCGCGTCTGCTCCTCAACCCAGAAACCATGGGGCCTGCATCCTCCGCTACCCCAAGCTCTGATAACTCCTCCACCGCACGAGCCAGAAAGGTGCAAGGACAGTAAAACCTCAGGCCTGAATCATGACCTCTGACCTGTTTCTGTGTTGTGGCGTGTCCGTTAGCTGCAGTGGGACCAAAACTAGCATTTTTAAACAGCAATGCAGCGTCTTCAAGAAACAAATAGCTTTTCTACCCACCATGTCCTGCCCTGAGAATCTACTCTACACCTCCAGCCTCTCTCGCTGTCCTCGTCCTTGGGAGAGACATTTCGAAATAATTGGGATGTGGAAACTGCGCTGGCAGTCAGACATGCGGAGGTGTTGTGTTCTATTTGGGAACATGGACCTTGCTTCATCTCAACTCTGAGCATTCACTTGTAAAAATCCAGTCTAGTAGGAGGTCACTGTGGTAGTACTTCTAGGAACATTTCAAACGACGTCCATACCTTCACTATGCAACCGCCAGATCTACAGATTCTGATCAGATCCCATCGGTCCTAAAGCACTAATGAAAGAGCTGTCAAGGGGAGGCAGTAGTGACTTAGACAATCTTCTGTATAGCTCTTCACTTCATTGAGATGTGTCACTCTGCACTTTTTATATTAGAGACCAACCTTTTCTATGAGCATCAAAATCATGTCCTAGACACAAAGAAGCTGCTTGTTTTTCAACCAATTCAGTATACATATGTCCAATAGTGAAAGCTCAGACACGTATCAAAGGTCTGAGAGCCCCAGCATAACCCACTTGTAGAATTCAGAGTTCAGCTACAGCAGCTCTCAGACCATAAGGCCTTTAGTGTGCTCCTTAGATAGACTGACACCATTAAACCATCATTTCATATGATAAGAAACTAAGCTGAGCAGTAGCTTGCTGGATGTTAGACATAATCCGTCTGGCACAGCATGTCTGTGTTGATGATGTGAAGGTGGCTGAGAATGACTCTGCACTTACCTCTACCAACTACTATGTGCATACACACATAGTAACAAGACAAAGCAAGCCTATCAATGCAATATTCCGTTTTTATACATATATCTGTTGTGTGTTTATTGGAGAGAGCTTTGTGTGACCCGCAGTGCCTTTACTTGTGCAGCCCTTAATAGCTACTACTAGCCATACATTTGGTAGCTACAGTTGGATTTGCCTAGTACTACAATGAGGCCTACCAAATATGCTAACTATGCTAAGATTATAGGTGCATAATTACTGTATGGAGTATGTAATTGGGTCTATTGTCTATATTTCAGTTGTGCTTTGTCTTGATTGACTCCTGTTTAAGTGTATTTACACCACTGTGACTTAACTGTACTGACATGAGCCTGAATTTTGAGAGGGTTATGTGCTGAAGTAATTTACCCATTGTAGTTGGTTTGACATTTCTGTCGATGTTACAGAATGTATGCCAAGTACATAGACCTCTGAAATCATGTGTCATTATTGTGTAGTCTGGGCTTGAGCTGCATCAAACCCTGTGGTAAACAACTGTTCCAAACCTGATACGTTTTGTCCAGTGTACAGTTTTCCCAAAATTGTCACCTGATCCACGCAACTGCCAATGATAACAAGTCGAACTATGAATATTGCTACACTCCTACTACAAGCTACTCTAACACTAACACATGTTAAAATTACAATGCATGAAAATGAAGTCGATTATAAAACGTATAATCTTTTTAAATGTACTTTACTACTGCTGCAAATGCAACTTAGCTAACTTGGTGCAACATTTATGCTAAAATGGCTTGCCACATATTTATAATCTCGTAATTCAGAGGATCCTTTAACATTTGGGAGAAGAATAAACACAGGACAAAAAGCATCTAGGTTGGAACACATCGACCCCGTTTACACCTGGTCACTTCATGTGACTAGTATCTGGATTGTATCCTGATAAGATTTTTGCCACATGCATTTTCACTTGGTAGTCACGTGTCTCTTCGGATAGTCAAACATTCGGATAGTCAGACTAAACTTCACTTGCTTTGAGGCAGTTATTACTGGTGTTTCATTTGATTGAAGTGTGGAGTTTTGGTTGTTGAGTGATTGATGTGTTTACACTGGCTCAAGTGCATCTCCGACCACCCCATGAAGTGGTTCAAGTGACCGGATTTGTTTCTGGTTTAAATGCCTGTTAGGTGCGTTTACACTTGTGTTTATATGTGGCTTGGCCTTATCCAGATATAATCCTGATACTCAACATGGATTAAGTGACCAGGTGTAAATGGGATCTTTGGTTAATGACAGGGCATGACAGACACAATTTCTTATCATTTGGAAAAGATATTACGGCAACTACAGTATGCTAACATCAGTGACATCATGACTTCAGTGGTCTTTTCTCCTCCATAGAGGAGTTTGTGAATATAGATTATGATTTAGATCTTACGTTTTTGCAAAAGAAGCACATAAGAACCTGGGGTTGTACTGCCAGGGATGGGATAATTCCTGCAATCTGTATGGGATACACTAACTACTAATAAAATGTACTAGTCTATTGTGTTCAGTTGTTTAATGCGAGACGATATGATATGATATATTGTCAAATTTTATTCCTGGCATCATTCCTTAAGTGAATGCCCTTGGGGTTGGTATGTGTATCTCATTTTTATTAAGAATAATTTTGTGGATGTTGCAATATGTGAAATATGTGCCTAATAGTGTAGGCCTTACTCTGTGTACAGGAAGATGGAGGACTCCTGTTTGCCTGACCTGCCATAATAACATAAGCCAGGAGCCATGTGAGCCTCACGCTAATTATGGAGATGAATGTCTGGCTTCTGCCGAAAGTCAGTGGGCGCACTGCCTAATGGAAACTATACGGGCTTCAATCACTGTCTGCTGCTTACACTGCTAGCTACTTAGGCTCAACAAAACTGCTTATGCACACTGCTATATTTAAGATTTACTTCTATGAGATGCTGAAAGGCAGAGCACTCATCTAATGAAACGTGTGGCTACTATGGCCACAATGAATTTTTCATTATTATTATATGTGAGGGGGTCGTGCATGGGACATCTTGAGATATGAACTTTCGTCATACTGAAGATGACTGTGAGGTAAGGTAACTAGATCAATAGCTTTAAAGTGCACAATAGCTTAGAGTGCATAGATTTTTTTCATCCTGCTCACTTCATATACTTCTGTTTAATGCTGTGAGTACATACTTTTCAAGCAAAAGTTTGGGGACACCCTGTTTTCATTTGAAATTTAGTTGAATTTGGACTGATGCTTTACTTTTGGATCCAAACAAACCAAAAAAATCCAGCTAATTACTTTTTGCCCGAAAAGGACATGTTGGTTATGCCATTATTCCCAAAACAAATATTTTAGATGATGCAAATTACCCCAAATTACCTTGATTACTCTTTAAAGGTGCCCTTATATGGAAAACTGTGTTTACCTTAGCATAGTAGATTAATGAGAGTTTGGTATATGGCACAGACACTCAAGCATAACCAAAACAGGTCTGGAAAATGAGCCAATGTTAAAACCTCCAAACTGCTACGTAACAGTCTTTACTGGTTATATATTTCACCAGCCCACTAGCGAACGTCTTTCGAAAATAATTGCAGCAGCTACTTCGGGAGAATATGGAAACAAGGCTAAAGAGGATAAAAACTAACGCTAGGCTGACCGGAGGAAGCACTTCTGTGAGTATCCACACAGGGAAGCTTGTGAAGCAAGCAGGTGCCAGGCTAAAAGCTGTCTGGCGTTCTGCTGAGTTGTGCTACTCAACCCGACCAACCTGCACACACCCACAATTTTGAGTGTTTTTATGCATTTTACATGAAATGTATCCTTTTCTTGTTTTTTATTTATCACTTCAATTACCTTATATTTACCCTGACATGGTGATTAACATTTCAAATATATTTCCTCTCCTAACTTCTGCTAGGAGCATTCTCTGTTATGGTACGGTATAGCAAGTTAATCACACACTGTACTGAGACACTAAAAGGTCAGTAACACTATCCATTAACATTGAGGAACAACTTTACACTCTTTTTAGTTTTCATTCAGAGGTTAACAGGTTTGAAAAACAACATCTGAGCATTTGTACTCTAACCATAGTCACACTTACTATTTATACACAAAAACATCGAAAATATTAAATAATAATCCACACTTTTATTGTCTCACAGATCATAAAAGACAGCATAGTCATTGGTATTAAATCACTGTAAATATGTACACTCAAAAACCAGAGCCAGCAGTTCGACTTGAAAGAAATAAACTATGTTAATACACTTATTTAAGTGATTAATTAAAGCATTTTAACTTATTTCAGTCTATTTATTTTGATACAAAAAATATATTCTACAAAATTCCACTGCAGTGTTTACATTTCATTCCATCAACAGTCATGTGCAGTGAAGGTGCCACACAGTCCATACATGTTGACCCAGAGTTGAAATGCGTAGCCTAATTAATTAAAGTCCATACAGCATTTTAATATTTGATGTCTAAACTTTTAGCAGGCAGTGTATACAGACCCTCACTTACTTCAAGATAACTGTTGGCTCTGTTACTTTGGAAGGTCACCTCTCTTGTCCTGGCTGCCTGGATGCTGTGCCTCCTTTCTCTGTGTCTCTGCATGCTGATGGCCCCTGAGGGCTGTGCATCTGTGTTTGTGCTGTCATGAGCAGCACATGGGGAAATGGCAGTTGGAATGGCATTGTGGTGACACTGTGGCAGTTTGTGACTCAGGCTTGCGACAGGGCCGGAGGTTGACAGTAACTAAGCCTCCCAGCTGGACTGGACTGAGCAATTGGCCCTGCATTCTGTGCTCCCTGTAAAGAGAAGTACAGTATGATACTGTAGCAAAAACGAAAATACAGACAAGATTAATTTGCCTTTCATAAGCATTGTGAAATTAAAAAACTGGCAAATGTCATGAAATAAAGCTTGATGGCAATATCTATAAGATTATATGCCAGTGGACCAATAGGTTAAATGTCTTTAAGGCTTTAAGGCTTTCCTAACATTAGCTTGGTTCTGCATTTCCACTAATAATAAGGTTGATGTTTTTTGCTGCAGGTTTTACTCTTGGATACACTCAGGAGCTGAAGCACATTGGCCTGGTTCTAGTTCTAGTAATCTCCTCTCTGTGGTCCCCCTGAACAAGAGGAACATAAACCACAAGAATCATTCCAGCCTGTGCTGCACTGTAAGTGATTTACTGCTCCGCTGCACCTGCACCCGCTCACCAGTGAGGTCATCGCCATCGTATCCATCACAGTAGAGCCTTCAGTCTGCTAGCACTTTAGTTTCCGGCTCATTGTTTGATCTAATACTCAAAAAGGGTTATTAGTGAACGTGTAGTGGTTTCTAATCACAGCCTCTTTTACACGTGATATGAATTAACTCAATGAATACGGGTTTGTCTGAAGCTCACATTGCCGCTTTAGCTTTGAGTTCGTTTCACACGTGTGAATCTGACAAATCTGACAGACCCTGCTGATGTGTAGATTTGAGACTCTCCTCTAGTCTCATTCTTGTCATTGCCTTCTACACACTGATTTACCTTTGTAATCCAACACAACATCAAAACCACCTGCCTAATATTGTGTAGGTCCCCCTTGTGCACCAAAAGAGCGCTGACCTGATGAGGCATGGACTTCACAAGACCTCTGAAGGTGTCCTGTGGTATCTGTAAGATCCTAGTGCCATCTCTTCCTAGGTAAGCAAGGCCTCCCACATGTTACTAAAGAAAACGTGACAGCATGGGCATTCTGACTGGTCTTTCTGATCCACAACAGGCTGTGATGTACTGACCTTTCTATCATCATTCTTTTTCAACAGTTTGTGCTACAGCAGATCTTCTGTTGGATTGGACCAAATAGGCTAACCTTCCCTCCAACACCCCACAAGACCTGCCAGACATTTTGCAGGTGTTCTGACATCACAATTTGACTCGTCTAGACATCACCAGTCGTCTAGACATCACCATTTGACTCTTGTCAAAGTGTCTCAGATCATTACGCTGGCCCATTTTTCCTATGTTTAACATCTACCTCCATCACCTTCAAGAACTGCCTGTTCACTCGATGCCTAATATGTAGAATCCTGTTGTTGACAGGTGGCATTGTAACCATATAATCAGTGTTATTCAATGTTATTCAGTGTTATTTACTCCACCAGTGGTGGCCACTGGTTTGGAGGCTCACCAAACTGCACTGTCTCTTAACATTTATCTTCTGAGTTTTGAGGAGCACTGTAGGATAATAAAATATGGCTCACTTGGAGGGGGTGGCGGAAGTGAGGGGATGTGAGTGGATGAATGTGAGAGGAGCCATTAAAGCAGATTTTGTTTATCCCAGCACAGCTGTGTGGGTTCACTGTCAGTTCAAACAGCAGAGCACTTATGAAAGCACTAGGAGAGCAGGGCATGGCTGATTAAGTCCTTAAAAGCACCATCAAAGGCCAAAGGAGCACTTTGATAATGTACATATGAAAGGGTGTGTGTGTGTGTTTTGTGGAGTGAGAAACATGTATGAGAAGGCAATATTTTATCACATATCATATTACCATTTCCAGTGCCTCACTATTAAATATAACTATTTCTCACTGAAGTGGATCTAATGAGTCATATATAGGCATGTCACAATTAGTGGATTAAACTTCTTGTTAAAATAATTGTTTATAAATGAACTTCTTGATTATGCTGCAGTAATTAGATAAAAAGCAGAGCCTTATAGACATGCAGTTCTTTGTTTGTTTGTTTGTTTTTCATCCTCCAAAATCCAAATTCTTTATTTTTCAGATATTTTTTTTCTACTCATTGTCTACCCAATTTATAAGCCCAATTATCCAATCCCTGTTTATATGAACTACCCCATCATTAGTAACGCCCCCATCACTTGGAGGGTGAAGACTAGCATGTGAAGCCCAGCTTTGATACAGCATCTAACAGACAGCTGTGCTGACCAACCTCACACTATGCTCTCTCTGACTCCGGCTGCTGATGGCACGCAGCATGACCCAGGATTCCGCGGATCATAGTGGTAGCACCTTAGTCCACTAGACAAGTCTGAGCCTCTTCAGGTGAAATTTCTGAGGAGATCCCCAGAATCCAGACCTTAACATCATTGAATGTGTTTGCTATTGCTTGGACGGTGAGCAGCAGAAAAGGCTCCACCATCCAAGACTAAACTTTGGAGGTGTGCAGTGGCAGTTCTGCCTTCTGGGTGCCCTGGAAGAACTAGCACATGGTCAGCCATGAGGGCAGTGACACCCATCCACATCTCCTGCTTCTCAGTGAGAGACCCAATCGGGGTCTACTCCAACAAGATTAACTGACCCACAAGCTGACATGATGAGATGATGATGTGACAAAATCACCATTCTGATTTTTTTGTGGTTCCCCCTGATGTTGCAAGATATTATCCTGGGTGGTTGCCCTCAGTCACCTATTCCTAAATTTCCACCACTGGAGGTGTGGAAAAGCTGCGTGCAGAACCTTCTTATGGTCTTTTTTATTTAGCCTTCTGATACTGCAAAAGCAATGTTTGATTGTAATAGAGATGTGTGAATAACCCCTAAAAGGTCTAAAGAACCTTCACTTGGTGTAAGGGACCTTTATCAAGAACAAATGTAAGAAAACTGAACGAGGCCCACGATTCTTTATGGATCCCAAAGTGGTTCTTCTTTGGCATGGCCCAAAGAACCATTTGAAGCACCTTTATGTTTTGGCTTAATTCTAATCAGACTTCTATTCTTTACTCAGCACAAGGTGGAGACATAGAGCAGCCTGTTCACATCTCTGTTCTCCCACATGCTCCAACAAGCTGACATGAGCAGAGAGAGCGTGTGGTTGGGGTGCAGTGACCAGCAGAGGGGACACATTTACGTATTTGTTGAGCCCAATTCAGAGAGTGGGAGTGTGCCTGACCTTAGGTTTATTAAAAGCCTTACCTGATATATTTGGGAAGATACAGGCTCTGCCAACAGTGATGTTACCGTGAATGAACATCCCTGTTAGGGAGCAATTGGGTCAAACAGGAGGAAGAGGAAGAAGAATGGAGGGGTGTATTTAAACATATACAGATGGGTTTGTGGAAAGGTGTGGGTGAGTTAATGGATGGCTGACTTGGATGACTTCTTCCTGAGGTAAATGTGCTGCTGATGAATCTTCTGACTCACTCTGCTGTTACAGGAAAAGGGCAGAACAGGTGCTCTGACGTGTCTTGGGTTGTTGGTAAGTAAGAAACCTCAAGACAGGAACTGTGAGAGAAACACATGAACACATCCTGGATCAGGCTCAGTTTAGAGGATGCACTGATCCGGATGAGTCGGTTACTCTGCTGTTCAGTGCTTCTGCTTTCCACCATTCGCTCTGTCCTGTGCTCCTCACACACAGTACATTCTGAAGACATTCTAGAACAGTGTGAATAGTGGTGAGAACGTTCTAGAACAGTGTGAATAGTGGTGAGAACGTTCTAGAACAGTGTGAATAGTGGTGAGAACATTGTAGAACAGTGTAAATTGTGGTTCTAGAACAATGTGACTGGGAAAGAACACTCTAGAACAGTGTAAATGGTAAATAATACCTGGTGTGGTTCTAGAACAGTATGAATTGGAAAGAATATTCTGGGACAGTGTGCCTCATGGTTCTGGAAAAGTGTGAATGGTGGTTCTAGAATAGTGTGCCTCATGGTTCTGGAAAAGTGTGAATGGTTGTTCTAGAATAGTGTGCTTCATGGTTCTGGGACAGTGTAAATGGTGGTTCTAGAATAGTGTGCCTCATGGTTCTGGGATAGTGTAAATGGTGGTTCTAGAACAGTGTGCCTCATGGTTCTGGGACCGTGTAAATGGTGGTTCTAGAACAGTGTGCCTCATGGTTCTGGGACAGTGTAAATGGTGGTTCTAGATTAGTGTGCCTCATGGTTCTGGGAAAGTGTAAATGGTGGTTCTAGAACAGTGTGCCTCGTGGTTCCGGGGCAGTGTAAATGGTGGTTCTAGAATAGTTTGCCTCATGGTTCTGGGAAAGTGTACATGGTAGTTCTAGAATAATCTACCTCATGGTTCTGGGACAGTGTGAATGGTGGTTCTAGAATAGTGTGCCTCATGGTTCTGGGACAGTGTGAATGGTGGTTCTAGAATAGTGTGCCTCATGGTTCTGGGACAGTGTGAATGGTGGTTCTAGAATAATCTACCTCATGGTTCTGGGACAGTGTGAATGGTGGTTCTAGAACAGTGTGCCTCATGGTTCTGGGACAGTGTACATGGTAGTTCTAGAATAATCTACCTCATGGTTCTGGGGCAGTGTGAATGGTGGTTCTAGAACAGTGTGCCTCATGGTTCTGGGACAGTGTGAATGGTAGTTCTAGAATAATCTACCTCATGGTTCTGGGGCAGTGTGAATGGTGGTTCTAGAACAGTGTGCCTCATGGTTCTGGGACAGTGTGAATGGTGGTTCTAGAATAATGTACCTCATGGTTCTGGGACAGTGTGAATGTAGGAATTCTCTAAAATGACAATTTTACATTTACTTCCATTCAGCTAAGAACCTTTTTGCCTTCCCCTGTAAAATCACCATTTTGGTAACAAATGGAAAATGAGTACATACAGTCTCTCTCTCTCTCTCTCTCTCTCTCTCTCTCTCTCTCTCTCTCTCTCTCTCTCTCTCTCTCTCTCTCTCTCTCTCTCTCTCTCTCTCTCTCTCTCTCTCTCTCTCTCTCTCTCACACATACACACACTGATGTCTGTTCATTATGATCATTGAAATGGAACAATCCTCTCAGAGCAGGTAAGTGGGTCACTGTTTTGCTGGAGTCAGGCCCCCTCTGGCTGGCACACACACACGTTTGCCACAATGGCATACCGGCCCCATGTGTCACTTGCAGCAGTATTGAAGCCATAAGACAACATGACAGTGGGTCTGTTTGAGGGGTGTGTGGTTATTGTGGGTAGCAGCAGATGGCGTATTTAGGGGACAAATCTAGAAATTTGTCTTGCTGTTTGGCTCCCTGTTTTATGATCCTCGCTGCACCCCATTTTCACCCAGAGCTGGTTTGGTCTGTTCTGCTAATACGTGTAGAGGAACCCTGTTTAATTAGACTGTTCTTTTAAGTGAAGCAGTTTACAGAGGGGAAGCAAATGCAAATAAAGGACTGCCTGTTCTTTCTCCAGATTTGCTGTGAACTGGATACGGCTAAATGGCCTGATTTAATGGCGAGTGGAAGGAGTGGAGATCTAATCAGTGTTTTTATTCTTCCTCCCTGAAGACAAGGGGTGTTACTGAAGATGACAGATGGGAAATGGAACTCTGAAGGTCTTTTTTTTCCAGTTTCCACCCGCATTACTCTTATTTTAGGAAAAGGCTCTGAAATGGTTTTCATTAGAAGGTGGCTGTGAACTGCACTGGATTAATTCATTATCTTGTCGCTGTTATTATTTCCTTTTTTGCATATTTTGCATATTTTGATGTCTAACTGCTAAGTACTCCCCTCTGTGCTGAAACTAGGCCTGCACCAATGAAATGGTCTGTGATTGGACTGTGTTGAGTGGAATGATCGCTCACTGGCAGTGTGCATTTGCCTGCACTGGACGTTTGACCTTCCTGTCTCTGTGGACTGACCAGGGTTTATTATGTATATTTGCTACACTCACCTTTCGTACATGCTCAGTGTGCTTGTGGTGTCGGCCCGTGGATTAGACATGACGTTTTCTCGAGAACATTGCTGTGTGAGAGCTCTCCAGGAGCGTGTTCAGAATTGAAACAGAGTGAAAACTGAAATGAGGTTTGAATCAAACCGCTCACGACGGCTTCTTGGACAATCTGAGAGAAGAAAACATGATTTTTTTTGTGACAAGAGAGACAAGCTGAGCCAGTCACTGGTGTCTGATTTGGTGATAGTTTCTGGAAATGTCCTGATGATTGATGAAAATGCCACTGAAGAAAAGGCCAAACAATGGTGGCAGAACAGTGATGTATCAGGTGCTAAAAAGCAGACTATAAGGAAAAACCTGACAGCCTCCATTCAGAAATCTAATATATCGCAATATATAGATCTCAAATATCACATATATTAGATTATATGGAATCCCCTATACATAACAACATATAAAAACCTTGTATCTCCATAATATAACTTTTAACATTCTTTAAATCTGGCAGTGGTTCTTCACACTGTATCAAAATTGAAAGCTAAAATGGACCAATAGAAACGCTCCATCTGAAACAGAACAGTGACAATATATCGTAGGTATAATCAAATCAAATTTATTTGTAGTGATTTTTACAACTGCCATTGTCACAAAGCAGCTTCACAGGAATCCAGGAGATCAACAGGAGATCAACAGATCAGAAAACATAAAACCCCCCGGAGAGCAAGCCAAAAGCAAAAGTGGCAAGGAAAAACTCCCTCAAAGCTGGAGGAAGAAACCCTGGGAGGAACCAACACTTACAAGGGGGGACCCATCCTCCTTGGGACAGAACTACTTACATTAATAATTGATAGAAAGTCCCCACATAAGACCGTATCAGGTCTGCTCAGGTGTGCTGATATAAGCATAATATTCTTGAATTAATATAAATATAATAGAGAGGGGTAGGAATGATAATAATAATATTGATAATAGCTAATATGTAAACCTTGTAAACTTCAACATAGTCAGAAAGGCAGGTATATAAATATACATATGTCCTGTCATTGATATTTTCTTATATATTTACAACATATGTGTTTACTTAACCGATCAAACATATATGTATGGTTCATATACTATGGACATGTCCAATCTATGATTTATATTGAATATTATGATCACTTGCCTAATAGTGTGAATGACCACCCTTGGCTTGGACAAGACCTCATATCATGTTACATATACCTGTATACAGGACACTAAATGGAATATTATGTATATGGGATGTTGCATTTACACAAGAACATCCAACAAATTTGCTGCCTTTTAAAATGCTACCACCCTTCAGCCAGTACCTTTAAATTATGCCCTTTAGGTAAATCGCATCCTTTGTCCAAAACAACAGTTTTGCACTCTATTACATCTGACGGGTGTGCTTACTTATTTACATGTGCACCAAACTGGACACGTGGCATCCAGTTTATTCCAAACCAGGGGTGGTCATAATATTCTCATATGACTGTGACAGTGGGCGAAGGGTGGCAGCATCTCGGAAACTGATGACTTGGTTGAATGGTCTAGTGTAAATGGGAATGGACTTCTCGCACATTGAGTGTCTCCCAACAGCATAACAGTGGTGCCCCATGGGCACTTGATGCCAGAGGAGATTGGCGACTCTGGCGAGTGGTACGGAGAGCAACTGACGCCCCACTATGGAGCAGTTGACCTCTACAATGAATACCTTCTATCGCCTAGTAGAATACATGCCACAACGTCTCGCTGGAGTCATCCGAGCCAAGGGTGGTTACTCCCGCAATTAGGTAGGTGGTCATAATACTCTAACATGACTGTGCATATTCTCGATTCCATGCCTCATTTAGAGTTTCAGAAGTAATACTGTTTAATGTATAGAGTTGAGTCTACTGCTTTCATCATTAGAAAATCCTCAGTTGACTCAGTAGATGAATGTCAGTTGACTGTGTTGTGTTGGTCATTCGGCCATAGTTAGTGCCCTTTGGTTCCCCCTGCTAATCCAGTTAATCAGAATGTTCCAGATTAGTGGCCTGTCTGTTGTTGATATCACAGTTTGCTCTCTTGTGTGTCCCTGGTGTTTCACCCTGGCTGTGGAAGAAGCAGCTCTGTGGGTGTATTCTCACTGAGAGGATTTACTGTTTGCCTTCATTTTAAAGTGCCAACTTGTGTTTTTCCAACATGGGCTATGTGAGGTCCATGCTGCATTCTGGTTAGTCGGTGTGTGTCTCAGAACAGGCTCGCTAACAAAGAGCATGCTAAATGAGCATACTGCTAAATTTAGGTGGGTGCAGTCTTGGCGTACCATGTTTTTGCACTGCTTCCTGATTCTGTTTTTTTCCCTTCTTCCATAAAGTGAAGTCAGCTCTGTGCAGCTTCAGGGCGAGGAAGAAGGTGGTGAAACAACCGAGGCTGGTTTTGGGGAGGTGTTTTTGTGTAGTCTTGTGTAGCTCTTGTGTAAGTCCTCTGGCTAGGTTTTATTATTTTCAGTGCTGGATGGCCTCTGTTTATGACTTCAGATGAACCATTAGGAATTAAGAGCACCAAAACAATTCCTAAACATAATTATCCACATATCTGGTCAGCTGGTGACGTTTTCAGGTTTTTACTAGTGCTGGGCGGCATCACGGTGTATTAGCTATGCCATTTAAGATTCGGCCTGCGGTCCTCGTTTTGTACACACCGTAACGCCAATATGGACCAAAAAGTGAAGAAGCTACGTGATTTAAATGCATTGCAAACCGCTCAAACGCTGAATGACCGCCCGGGCTGTTTGCTCATGCCTCAAGGGATTCCCAGTACAAAGTATTTGGTAGTACTGACTGGCGAGTACATACTCCCAGAGGCAGGAGGACGCTGTACAGTAATTTTGCAATTGGAACAGCAGCGTGGTACGCAATGCATTATGGGTAATTGTCTGTGCCAGAGCCACACAAGTCACATCCTAACATGGGTAGAACAAGAACACATCTGGGAATTTAAACTGTACTTGGCTAGATGTAAACTTTTGAATGGAGCAGTACCTAGGCTGCGAATGATGACGTTTCAGAAGTCCGAGGAGGAGCAGATGTTTAAAGTCCTGGAAGATCTTTGAGAGAGTTTGTCAAGCAGCAGAGTCTGTGAGACACCTCAGCTACCATCATGCAGTACATGACAAAAACAGAGTGTGCTTTCACTCACTCCCTCTGCCTCTACTTTCTTGTGGGGTGTCAAGCACTTTCTGAACACGCTGCAATAATGCTAAGAAACTAAAGGCTTTCTGAGGTAAAACTGAACACATTTTTTTCAGTTCATTAACTTTTAAAAGCTACATTTAAAGAATGCAGTAACCATATCTGTCTATTATCTGTTTTGCACACTAAAATATTTCACACTGTTTTGTTGCTTGTGTATTACTAAAACAAGCCTCTGTTAACCCACAATACAGGCCAATTGATTTTTTTAATAAGAAATATAAATGCGCCAGATTCCAAGGTGATTTTCTGTCTTTTCTAAGGGAAATTACTGTCTATGGTAATCAGTTACACAGGAATGGATAATGGGTTAACAAAAGCTGGAGTATTCCTTTAAGTATCCCATGTGTTTGTATCAGTGTGTTGAATAGACTTTAAAGGTGGCTCAGCATCCGATTAAAGGACTTGCTTCCCCTCCCTGAGAAATGATGCCACTTGTATAATCAAACTCCATTTCTTCATCAACGATGTTTATGCAATTAGTCGGTTTTCTCCTTACACCAGCTCTACAGGGCCTCTGTCTGGAAGAAGTGGCCTCTTATACACTCCTTGATGTTAATTTGAGCTGGGCGAGCCTTTTTGAGTCAGGGCTACAACCTCTGCTAATGAATTACCAGGCTGGTCACCTCTTCCTCTGCGAGATAAGAATGATGATGAGGATGTATTGTGGCCTAAAGTTCTCCTGGGAGAACATCATGCTGGAGAAATGGAAGGACATGGCCTCTCAACACTAGGGATGTCACAACACAACACACAACACACCAAAAGAGCTTGGCTCTTCTAGCTAGTTTGGTATTAGTAACCGCTCACTAAATTCTGTGTACAGGTCTGGTTGTTTGACTTTGATGTGCTTAGATAAGTCTGATGTAAGTCCTTTTGTTCCAGATGCTTTGTGAAACTGTTTGCATACTGATCATGATCATCTGACTTAACTCCTGACAAAATGCCACATGTTGCTGTTATTGTTACCTTCCTGCTTCTTCTTCTTCTTCTCCCCTACATATGTCACAAGCTGGCGATTCTGTGACTTCTGCAGTACAAAAAAAAGTGGCAACTGCAAAAAGGCTATATTGGCGAGTGATCTTCCTAAATTGAGGGGATATATCAAATATTTTGCATTTTGCAATGGTCAGAAAAGGATTATTTAGAGTGAGATAGAGAGATATACATGGGAGGAAGAGATGATAGATGAAAGGGTGACAGAAGAACCAAGTGAGAGGGAGGGAAATACAGGATGAGCATGGTGAGAGAGAGAGAGAGAGAGAGAGAGAGAGAGAGAGAGAGAGTTCTGACCTTACACAAAGGCAGTGACTCAGCATTGTGCTACTCTCTCACAATGCCTCCAAAGACTGAATAGTGTTTGGGATCTGTTTGGCACAGATGTGATTTTGGATGTTCACTTGCTTTTTTCTGCAGTTTCCTGCCTCTAAGATTAGGGGAAGCTTGACTGACCTCACAGTTAAATAACCTCAGTGCAGTGGCATACACTTACAGCAGCACTTACACTGTACAGTACATACCCAACAGTATCAGCTAGCATTTCTTCTCAAGTCAGGGGTATTAAAAGAAACCCCTTTGCTGCAGTAACAACCCCTACTGTTCTGGGAAGGTTTCACTAGATGTTGGAACATTGGTGTGAGAATTGATTGCATTTGCATTCACACCAAAGGGAGCATTAATTAGATCTGGTTACTGATGTTGGAAGATTAGCTCTGGATCACAAACTCCACTTCAGCTCATCCTAAAGGTGTCGACTGAAGATCATCACTCCAGAGAACACAGTTCCACTGCTCCACAACCCAACACTGAGGGGCTATATACCCCTCTAGCTGATGTTTGACATTGCATATGGCGACCGTCCGATACTGAAGGGTCCCTGCATGGGAGATGACCTGTTTTATGTATGTTTGACACAATATACAGTAAAATAAACAGTATTATAATCTATGCCAATGTGTCACGGTTAGGTTTCTAGTATTTGATTTTGGTGACATTTGGAGAGTTTTCTATTGATAACAGATACAGCTTGTGTTCTTGTTTACGTTGTTTTGACACAGTATTTTTGACATTGAGCATAGTGTTACAGGTGACAGTAGTGAAAACAGGATTCTGGTATTGTGAAAACCCAGAAGCATGGATGTGGGTGGGGATGGTGTACCCAATACCCAATATTTATAAGGGAGTGATAAGCTTTTTAACAATGGGTGCGTCCCAGTTGTGTACTAATACTAACTAGTTTCTAAGTACAAAGTTTGTAGTATAGAACAAAGTGTAAAAGTTGAGTAAACTCACATATTCAAGATACAGACTCACAACTGGTTGGCTTTGAGTGTGGTTACAATGAACACTATTAGCCCATAATGCAATGCAAAGCAGAAAGGGAGGAGCTACTTTACGTCTTGAACAGTTCACAGATAGTGTCCGAAGAACTTTTTGTGGCATATGTTGGCATAGCAACGCTATATCACTTCCTGTTAGTAAGAAAAGGGTTAGTATGTTAATATTTTGTGTGCTAACCTGCCAAACCTGCTCCATTAAGATTAGTATATAGTCTACACCTTAGGATTAGTGTGTAGTATGCAATTGGGACGCAGCCTGTGTATTGTGATTTAGATTTTACAGCAACTATGTCTTAAACAGAGAGGATCCATACAGTCAGCAAGACCTTTCCTGTCTCTTTACTACAGCAGCCTGAGCTCCACTCTTCGTAGCTGGATTAAACTTACTAATGCTTCAGTATAGTTTGTTAGGGGTGAATAGTTAGCTGCTTCAGTGGATCTAACAGACTTCATCACTGCATTAACCAAGAGAAAAGCTTCTACATCTAAACGTGTATTTGAGTGCCAGCGTGACACTGACAGATGGGTCACGCTGACCTGTGTTAGATTTATCAGAGATCTGCATGTACAAATGGAAATGAACGAAAAGAAGGTCTAATATTAGAACTTTTTTTGCGTCAAAGGCAAAGTGTGAGTGTGAGGAGGTGTTCTGACACTGGGTGAAGTCAGATGCTTCACTGTTTTTGGATCATCAACTTTAGAATCTTACTAGACCTGAACAAAGAGCTATCAGCTAAACCCATTTCTAGAGCATTAGTAGGAGTATAGAGTATGCTGTACAGTGTATGGTCCCATAACCCTTAAAGCTCCATGTAAAGCGACATTTTTCACTTTGTGACATAATTTGGATCTGGTGGTTGTGTGAAGTGCAGCAGTGTAGGTGTAGACGACGTGGCTATAGAGGTGTGTAATGTGGCTGCAGCAGTAAGGGAAGCAAGTCACTGAAGCCACAATCCTGGGGATGTGTGTGATGAATGGAGGATTCTGGGAGATATTTGTTAAATCTGTGTTTTCAGAGATTGCCTCAGACCCCTGGGGTGGTGCTGAACCCTGCCTGTATAATGCAGAGATTTAATGTTCTACTGTGCTCCTAGAGCTCACTGATGCTCTTCCACCCCCCCCCCCCCTTCTCTCTCTATCTCTCTTTCATGTTCTCGCTCCCTCTCTTATCCCTGTCATTTTCTTTCTCTTTCTTCCCTTCTTTCTTTCATATTCTCTCTCTCCCCCTCTCTACCATCTCCTTTCTTGCCCTCTCTAACTCACCCCAGTCTTCCTTCCCCCTTTCTCTTTCTCCAGTTTTTCTGTTTGTTTGTTTCTCTCTTTTGCTCCCCACCTTCCTCTCCGTCCCTCTCCCTCCCTTTTTTTGCTTTCATGTTCTCTCTCCCCCTCCTGTGCCTGTCCCTCTCTCTCTCACTCTCTCTCTCTCTCTCACTCTCTCTTTCTTTCTGCCCTCCTTTTAGTGTGTTTGTATGGAATCTGAAAGGTTGATCAATTTGTATGTACAGAAGCAGCAGCAGGTATAGGTGTGTGTGTGTGTGAGTAAATGAGGCTGGCTGGCTCTATTTTTACAGGCTGCTGTTGTTTGAGTGGGAGGAGGGAGGAACAGACCCCTGTCGGAGTGCGTCACCCAGTGTTTGCAGCTGCTAAAAACAGACCCGTTACACACGTGGCCCTGCACACTGCTACACGCACACACACACACACACACACACACACACACACACACACACTGCAGACCATGTAAGCTCTCACACTGAGAGACACTCTGCATTTTTTTTTTAGGCTAACAGAACCAAAACGGCTTCGCTTCTATCCAGGATCTGGACGGATGAAAGACGAGCTGTGGTTTTCGTTGTTGTCTCCTTGTATCACCACGACGACACCTTCACAGAAGAACTGTTCCGGCTCATTCTGGAGCGTTTCTGTGCAGCTGTGCAGACCGTGTGTTATCACTGGTGGTTGGAGAGAGATATTGTACATATTCATTGGTCGACAAGACCTTTCTTGAACAGGGCAGCATTTGTATCGAGTAAGACCCCCATAAATGTCTGGCAGTGAGCCAGGAATGAGAGTATTTGAATGCTGATGCTGTCTGTGGTCACCTGGTCCATCATCTTCCATCTCTGGTCATCGATCAGTTCAGGCCTGATTGATCTCATATGTCCACTCATTCATCTCCATTCGCAATGATCTGTCCCTGTATGACCTGTCAGTCTGGTTCCTTTACCTTCATTACTCATGTCATCACATCCCTCACGTTCCTCCACAACCATCTCTTCTTCATTCTGCCTCTGTTTTGACCTTTCTTTCTCCTCTCTTTTTTAAGTCGGATGTCTGTAGATATTTGATCTCTCTCTCTGTTTGTACCCTTTATCTCACTCTGTTGTCTTTTACAGCCTCGATTTTCAGATTTCTTTCTAGACCTGCTTCTTCCACAATCATTTAACTCTTCATTCCTGTACACTTTTGGAGCAATGCCATAGGATAACTACCTTTGGAGGCTTACAGAACTTTTCAAAGGATGGTTCTTGAAAAGAATACACTGACAGTTGTTCAGTGTAATCTCTATCTGCTGCATCAGTTGCTTTAATTAAAGAACAGAAAGCCCAATGCCTCCAAACCCACTCAGCACCTACCCGTTGACTTCCTATATGAGTGTGTTTTTTTATTCAATGGGTGTCTTGAGCATTTATAACTACAGGCAATTATGTCTGCATTGTTATGCATTGTAAGCGTCCACTGTGACAGCTAGAGATCTGATTGACTGATTGAAAAAATATATACATATAGCGTTCCTTTAAAGAACCATCCATTTGGTTCTTTAGAGAACCAGAAGTTGTGTTCTTATTCTAACCCAGGGGTACGTAAATATGTATCCTACAGGCCCACATACCAAATTTCCACTGGGCCAAAATGAGCAATATAAATCCCATGCATCCCACAATGTACAAAACTAGGCTGAATAACAAATATAGTTTACAAAAAAAAATCTATATTGGCAAAAGTATTGGGACACCTGCTCATTCATTGTTTCTTCCGAAATCAAGGGCATTAAAATAGATTTGATCCAGCTGTTGTTGGAGTAACTGTCTCTACTGTCCTGGGAAGATTTTCTACAAAAATCTGGAGCGTTGCTGTGAGGATTTGATTCAGCAAGACCGTCGGTGAGGTCATGATGATGTATAATGACCACCCCAACTGATCCCCAACTCATCCCAAAAAATGGAGCAGCATCATCCCAGAGAACACAGTGTGTAGCAGTTTTACCTGCTCGGCATGCTTTACACATGCATTTCTGGACTTTTGAGAGTTAACAAACTGGCAGAAGCACTTGGACTGAGGGGGAAGAGGAATATTAAAGGATTTTAACCTGAATATGACTGGGGTTGCGCAGCATTACACAGTTCTCATGAGCGTTTTCCTGCCCAAAGTTACATAGTGCAGTTTCTATTCTGCTGAATCCAGAGTAACAACAATAGCAGTGCTGCTCTCCCTATTACTCATCTCTGGAGCATCAACATGTTTTTGAGGCTGTTTTTTATGGTAAAAATGCTAAATAGGTCTGCTACAAAGGTTCTTGCTATGGCTGGTTTCAGAATGGACCTGGCTCCTTCAATTCCCTACAGCCAATTCTGTTTTGAGGCCCTCACACTGAAATAACCTCCAGCTCCCTCCTCATAGGTGTGAGCATGTAATCTTCTCGTCAGCGAGACCACGGCTGTAATACCTGGGAAGTGTGATTCGAGCGTTAGAGGGGTGCATGTTCTAATGTGAGCTGAATCAGACTTGTTTAATTCTTTCACATTTTAATTGGTTGTGTTCCATTGTGCAGTTGCTTAGCTTAATGGCTCTGTTTCTATGGAAATATCTCAGCTGACTTCATACATTTAAATGGGAGGTGGGGGGTTAATTAAGCAGTAATTAAAACGAATGGTGTGATCAGATTTTACTGGGTGTTAATTATGTTGGTTATGTATGTGACATAGAAACCATTGAGAGGGTGTCATGTGTTTATCATACTTACAGTGTTTGTGTATCTGTATACCTTTTCTGCACCCTCCACCAGTATGACGCAGAACTGGTAATAGCTTTAGACGTTACCAGCTTTAGAAAAAAAATAAAAGTAGCAATGTTCCAATGTCTAGTGCCCAAACTGAGTAGGGGCTAGTACTGCTGCAAAGGATAGCAATATGCTCTTTATTAATACCCTGATCTTTTAGCCTTTTGGCCTTTTTGACATTATTTGATTCTAATCGTTCTTTACATTGTGATTCATGATGGATGGACCTATAGAAATGCTTCAGCATTTCTTCATCTTATTTAATATACAATGTATAATAAGCTGCTTTATTTAGCACCTTTCTCATACCCAAGGCAGCAATAAGAATTAGGTGGCTGTATACAACAGAATTGTACACCTAAAACACATAAAACTACAGATAAAAGATAAAGAAAGATTAGAAGAGAGAGGAAGATTGAGTGGATTGGGAAAAGAGGACTGTTTTGAGCTCAACTCTAAGAGAACCACTAAAGCCCTACTGGGACAGGATTAGTTTTACAAGGGAAGGTGAAGTAATGTCATTTTACTACAGGACGTCCGTAAGATGTATGACCAAGCGCTGCCGTCACCTAAACAAACATGATGATAATAATCATCTTAATCTTATTACCTATTTATAGTCATAATGGAATTTTAGTTTGTAAATTAGCAGGCATGTTCATAACATATATGTAGCCTAGAGACTACACTACACAATACCTTACCTAAAGCTGTGAGGTACTACATACTTAAAATACCACTGAATTTGACCATAGTTACACAAACACTGATTAATTCATATTAATTCACCTGAGATTATGTTTATGGCTCGTTTTACTGAAGGTAAAGGAACTGGACTCACTGATGTGTTGACGTATACTGGTTTATTCATATAGGACTAAAATCACTCGTTATAATTTCATTGCCCCCACCTCCCCATTTACACCTAATCATGTCTGAATAGGGCTTAAGAGGTAAAGGAAGAGTATTTCATAACTTGGGGGCCATGATACCGAATGATCTGCTCCCAAAAGTAGCCAGGTATAGATAGACCTCAGCATGCAGGCAGGAGTATAGTGGGAAGTAAATCAGAAATATAGGAGAGCGTCAGGCCATTCAAGGCCTTATGTGTAAAGAGCAGGACCTTAGGCAGAATGCGAGATGAAACAGGGAGCCAGTGCAGCTATTTGCAAACCAGGGTGATGTGATCAGATTTTTTTGGAGGAGAGTAGAACATGAGAAGGGAAGTGAAATTCTCAAGTTCAAGTTCAGTGTTTATTTGTCACATACAGCACTGAAATGTGTTTGATTCATTTTTATCATTTTGTTGTAATACTTTTCCTGGAATACCAATAAAGAGAGAATAACAATAATCTAGATGAGAACTTGTGAATAAGAGCTTCAGCCTTATGCTTCATAGGGCGCAGACGAGGCGAAATAGTGATTATGTATAAGAGGCCTGTTAGTAATCCAATTGTATTCTGATTGGACCCTAAATAAAAAGTGTTCCCAAGGTGTAAAATGAAATCCCATGAATGTTCCCAATTACCGTTTTCCAATTTTCACAGAACATTATTATGCTGTGGGTTTACCTTAATTTCATTCATCTGGGTGCAGTCACTGATCATGCCCTGAGACTGTACTGAGTTTACTTTATATTTAAAGTCCCACAGAAACTACATCCATGTTTCTTTTTTATTAGGTTTATCTTAATGTTGTTCTTTACATTGTTACCAAATTTTATAATGAATGGACCAATAGATATATATATATATATATATATATATATATATATATATATATATATATATATATATATATATATATGCTTTCCTCAACCAGACAGGAGAGCAAAAGCTGAGGACTAAGCTAAAACTATCCCAACAACGCAACCACAAGCTCAAAACCTAGCTAATATGTCTTTCTCTGCCTGCTTCTCCTCCTTTCACTTGCCCAACCATGCATGACAGCATTCCATGTATGTACTATCCTGGAGGCACATCTGGGAGTCAGGGAGTCATGTGTAGAGCAAACCAATGACCGTAGAAAACATGGACGCAATGGGTACTACTTATTTGGTAGACCCATCACCTTCTCCCAGACCAAGTGTGTCTCAGACCGCCTTCATTGAGCTTACACTGCAGAAGAGAGCAGATTTTCCCCACTGGATTCCCAGACTGTGCGGTTGTTGTTTCGTCAGTAAAAGTGCAGCTCACATAAGTTCCACTTCACCTCAGCTGCTCAGGTCCTGCAGATGCATTCTTCCAGCCAAAGCTGTCAGTTACTTCATTGCTAAGCGTAACCCCTCATTCTAATGATATATCAGAATAATGTTGTGTAATAATGTAATATTATTGAAGGGGAAAACTAACTGTTGTCATTAGGAGATACTATAGATGGAAAGACAGTTTAGAGGAGAAAAATAAGATGGAAAATGAGCTGTTTTGTCATTAAAATATATGGGGTTGGGCGGAGCTACACATCATACTGCAACCAGCCTGTGCACTAGACCTGTGTTTGCATCACTGTTGAGAGACATTGCTCTGTCCATGCTTTCTGCAGTCACTGGAGCAAGCAAGGCAGGGTCAACAAAAACACCTGAATGTGTAGAGCTTGTTTCACTCATTTCTCCCCAGCTGTGCTGTTGCTTTTGATTTTTGCTGCATAGCTGCCTGCAGGTCTTTGCATTCTCGTTGTACCCTTACATAACGAGATTCTTTTATTTTATCTCAGCTTGTGCCAGGTAGACCATTTTTTTTGTTTGTTTGTTTTCTGATTGTTGTTTTTTTTTACATTATGCAGTGGGTTTACGTTAATTTCATTCATCTAAGTGCAGTCAGTGATCTTGCCTTGAGAGTGTGTTGAGTTTTTATGAGAGTATTCAGTTTATATTAGCGTCTTATGCCTCTTTTTGAAAGTCTGTGTCCAACTCAGACTAAACCGGCACAGCCTGGTTATTTAGAAAAACAGATAGAGAGAGAGAGTGAGAGAGAGAAGCAGGAAGACTTTCACAAAGCAAGAATATCGAGAGGAAGAAAGAGTGAGAGTAAGGGCATGCTGGCCTTTGGCTCAGGGCTGAGTGCTGAGTCCAGGTGTAATGTGATTACAGTGGCCTTTGTCTTCTCTCTCTGTCCCTCTGACTGCTCTCATGCCTCTGGCGGGGAAATGGGTCACCATGGACACTCAGCCTTTTCAGGCTGCTTTAGACCGCTGAGGAACAAAGACCAAACCTGCTGTGTCCAGCAACGTTCTTGACTCACTCAGGAGAAAGAACATACTGCTCCTCTGTCACTGTAGGTGTGGCCTTGGAGACTTACTGGAAATGAACATACCTTCCTCTAGTTTCCTATATGAAATGTTTCAAAAGCAGTAATGAGATTAATTTTTACATGCACATTTTTCAAATTCCCAGCCAAAATGATGATGTGGGGCTCACATGGGTAGAACATTGGCTAAGAGGTTTAAGGTGGGTTCCAGGTGGGCATGAGGTGTAAGTGGGTTTCTACATACGTTTTTACTAAGCTTCCCAAATAGGCCCCAACATTACAGTCCACTTTCATCCTACATGGGTCCCTTTCATATGTGGAGACAATGTGGAACCTGAGGACAAAATGTTTTGGTTCCCGGTTGAGCTGCCCATACAGGCCCCACATGGACTTGTTTGCTGGGTTCTCATTACCCTTATCAGTCTGGGCGATCCTCATAATCTGCTAGCATACACTCACCAAGCAATTTATTAGGAATACTATCCCAAAACTGAGTAGGGTGTCGTTTGCTCTCAAAACCCCAAATTCATTGACTAACTGTAGCCTTTCTGTCAGCTCTAACCAGTCTGGCCATTCTCTGTTGAGCTCTAATCAACATCTGCATGTGTTTTCTTTATTACACCAATGTTAGTAAAATCTAAGGACTGTTGTGCTAAAACTCTCAGGAAGATCAGCAGGTCTAGAAGTACTCAAACCAACCCACCTGACATCAACAATCAGACCACACTCAAATTCACTGAGAACCCATTTTAATCCATTCTGATGATTAATGTGGACATTATCTGAAGCTGATGGCCACATTATTGGCTCATTAGCTAATTACGTTAATGAGCATTGAGTGTATATCATTCACTGGGATGTGTAAAGGTAAATGCAGGAACTAAGACCAAACTGTAGAACCTGTATTTATCTGAAATTACATAGAAAACCCAAATTAGACATTTCTAACCCATGATCATCTCAGATTGTGGCTGCTTGGCTTAACTATTAACCAAAATAAAAATACCCACATATATATTTCATTATCCCTGACTCCTGTAACTGCTTTCATAAGTTCATATTAGTTTAGTAGTTAATGTATAGTAAGTAGCATTAATATAATAAGCATTAATTATGCACAGTAAGTAATTATGGTAATGCTTTAAGTATGTGGCCATGTGTACCGTTTAAGAGGTGAAACCCTGATGACGTAATAGTGTGGTTTATGACCATGCAGTTAGCCTTGATTTTTAGCGCTGTGCACTCTACCTGCCTCCCTCCTCCCCTCCCCTGCTGCCCTCCAGTCTGAATGGAATAGTGGCGGACCGTCTGGCTAAACAGAGCTCAATAATTCATCTGTCAGCATCTGGGAAAGCTGCCAGACTTTCATAAAGTCCCAGCCCCCGAGCGAGGCTGCAGCGAGCCGCTCCTAGCCCTGCCTGCAAAGTCACATTTAGAGGGATGAGCTTCGTCCTCCCTCACTGCACTGACAGAGTGCTGTGAAATTAGTACAGACGAGGCTCTGATAGGCTGGAGATCGGCACGAGAAGAGCAAGGGCGGTGAAAACAGACCTGAGCTTAAGGTCAAACAGAAATCGGCAGAGTCTGGCTTTGTGTTCCTGACAAAGTATTAGCTGGTCTTCTTGAATGAACGCTGACAGGAGGATGCAGTGAGCACTGCAGTGGAATAGTGATGAAATGTTCAGGATATCAGACACTGGCTGTCTGAGCCGCACTGATGGCTGCAGGAGCAGGAGATTTAAATATTGCACTCATGGCTTTCTATCAGTAATCCTGTTTATTGGTGGTGGTGAGAGGTACTGTATAATACACTATATGGACCAAATCAATGTTATTAAAATAAATATTTGGAATAACTGTCTCTATGGTCCATTTTGGAGCACTGATGTGAGTATTTGATTGCATTCAGCGAAAGCTGATTAAATATTGTGTAAGATGTTTAGTCTGTGTTCCGTCCCCTCAGGTTGAGGAGGAATAGGGGGGCTAGAAGGATTCAAACATATGCCCCCCTGTCTCTTGACAAGCAGGCAGTTAGACAGCTGTGCCACTCTAGAGCTGGGAAGCCAGGTATATTCAGTAACTGGGTTCAAAAAGGAAAGGTAAATTTACCCAGAACTGTATTTCTTTATGTAGTGTAACTCTAGAGTGACACAGTGGTCTAACCGCTGCTCATCAAGTGTGAGAAGGTCATAAGGTCAAATTTCAGTAAGAGCTCAGAGCTCCATTGTCCAATGCCTCCGAGTCTGGGGATGTCATGTGATGGAGGGAGTTCTAACCTGCAGATGGAAATAAACAGTAAAGAGATTGAGGGGAAGAAGCTACAGACTAAAGATCTTACACAAAATGTAATCAGTGTCAGCTGCAGCTAATTTACTAATGCTTTTGAAGCTCAACTGTTGACCAGCTTAGTGATTTAGGAAGAGCTTCTGACTAAACGAAGTTGAGGTAACTCAGAAGAACGCTCTGAAATCACTCACTGCATCAGTTTATGTTGGATTTTGTAAAGTCAGATCAGCTGGATTTTGCTTTCTTCTTTCTCCTCTCATCTGCTCTCTCTCTCATCTTCATCTCTCTGTTGTCCTCTCTCACCCCTCCCAGCTGTTTCCTCACGTTTCTCCCTCGCGGAATCAGGTCATGCGGCTGCAGCCGACAGCGGGTGAACGAGGGGAAAGCAATAAGCAGCAGCAGCAGCACCTGCCATACATCACGCGCTGAGCTGACATCATCAGTGTGAGATACGAGTGGTACAAGCACTACACACACACACACGCACACACATTGGTGTACTGTCCCTCTCCAGCCCCACTAGCTTTACTGCAGGCAGAGTGAAGGTGAGGCAAGGTGGCCATAGGCATGAGCATCACGTACAGGCCCAGGATTTCCACTCCCTGGCAAGCTAATTGAATAGGCCAGCGTGTAATGACTTTAATGCCAGCCGTGCTGGGACTGGAGCAGTAATGATATTGGTGGAGTCGTTCAGGGTCGGAGTCATTGGGTTTGATCGGAAAATGTCACTGCACTCTTTAAGTCACTATGTTCCCTAATGGAGTTTTCCTCTCGCATGACGCCTTAACTAATGCAGCCACAGAGGTGCACTGTATGTCCAAAGTGTCTAGACAGCCCTTCTAATTGATCCATCCTTGCTCTGCCTACTAAGGGGTTCCTTTATAGTGATTATTACCAGGTTGAACAGACTCTACAGAACATTGGCCCATTCAGATTATTAAAAGCTAATTAATTAATAATTTAATCAAACTAATTAACCAAATGAAACCTAATGTAGTGCATATCCCATTTTCTCATCTTCTTACAGGATTTTATATGAATAATATTATTACTGCAGTTATTGATAAAATATAACTAGTCCCTGCGATGAACTGGGGCTCTGTCCAGGAGGTATTCCTGCCTTCTGGTCCAATGTTTCAGGGTATGCACTGGAATCCCACCACAGACTAATCCTAACCCCTTAATCCACCCATGTTTTAATTTCATTAGGCTCAATGTTATTTTACCAGCATTCTGTAAAGCTTGTCCAACCTAGCAACAGTTTGTATTTTAAACACTATGTTAGTGTTATACAGGGGCGTTTCTAGACTACTTGCTATACCAAGGCACATTCAGTTTATACACAGTTCATTTAGAGGGGAACAGCTTTACCCCTCTTCTTGCCAAATAATATTACTAGCATCCTCAGTTTATGTTAGTTAGATAACCCAAGCTAGGGGCAGTGGTGGCTCAGCGATTAGAGCGCCGGGCTATCGATAACAGGGTTGTGGGTTCGATACTCGGGCTCGGCAAGCTGCCACTGTTGGGCCCTTGAGCAAGACCCTTTACCCTCTCTGCTCTGGGTGTGTGTGTACTCACTGCCCCTAGTTCACGTGTGTGTGTGTGTGTGTGTGTGTGTGTGTGTGTGTGTGTGTGTGTGTGTGTGTGTGTGTGTTCACTACCACAGATGGGTTAAATGCGGAGGACACATTTCGCTGTGCAGTGTACACTGTACAGTGACAAATATGGCCACCTTTACCTTTCAAAATGAGAAGGTTACTGTTATACTGGCAATACCACAGCACTCATTTTGCAAGCTTGTGTTATCAATGCCTGTGTTACCAGCTAGTATAAAAAAAGCCTATGCTAATGTACCTGATGCCTTTAATTAACTGATGAGTTTAATTAATGCTGTTCCTTCAGTGGTCTTATGTGTATGGTTGGTAGGTTAATACGCTCATAAGTGGCTGTCATTACCTTGTCTGTTGTATGTAGGAATGTCTATTACTCAATAAAAAAGCTCTTACTGAATCACTTATGGTTAGGGGCTGGGGCATTATGGGGCATGTAGTGCCTGTAGTAAGTTAAAATATATTAGTTACAAAATAATGAAAGATTATTTACCCTTATATTTTTAGTGTAGCACAGCAGCATGGTTTCATTTACCACCAGGGTAAGGCACCTTTCACATCAAACCTCTGACTAACTGTGTTTACATCTCAATTACTTTAAAATTGTGGTACATTGATAGAATTCCTTTTCAGGGCACAGCCATTAATAATGCAGGTCTTTAATGCATTCACATTGTTGTGTTATCTGCATTACAAATGGTCAGAATAGTATAACATAAAAACATTAGTGCAGCACCATGTGCAGTGTTCAACATCAGCTATCAAGTATGAAGCTGCCCAGCCCTAGGCTGTGAAGCAATTGGGACATGTTCTTTAGAGTGATGAAGCACCATCAGATACCTTTGGGATGAGTTGGCGCATTGCTTTGAGCCAAAACTAATTACTCAACATCAGGACCTGACCTCACTCGTGCTCTTGTGGCTGTCACAGCAATGTTCCAACATTGTGTAGAGCCTTCCCAGAAGAGTTGAGGCTTTTACCATGTCAAAGAGGGGACAAACTCCTGAAAATACCCCTGATTTCAGGAGAAATGTGGGACGAACAGAGGTCTTGTTTTTTTAGTTTATTGTGAAGTGTACATATGAAGGTCTGTGTGATTTTTGGGTTTTAGAAAATGTCAAAGTAAATGCAGAGGGATCATTTGATCTTCATCAGAGCAGCTGACCTTTATTTATTTATTATTGGTACAGTGTATTCACTAGTAATAGTGATCAGGCTTCAGATAATACAAGTTATCCATGGATTCAGATAATAAAAGTTGTTAGAAAATACTAAAGTACACTACAACAAAAGTATTGGGACACCTACACATTACACTTACAGGAGCTTCTTAAGACATCCTATTTAAAGTAAATTGACATTATGAAGAAGTTGGTCCCCATTTGCAGCTCTAACAGCAGGTTTGGAGCTCTGCTGTTTTTGAGTCTGCAGAGCGCCGGCTACTTTTATGCAGTATATGACTCTCTCTGTTCTCTTGGTTGTTGTGGTTCCTAAACATCTCTGCTTTTCAATGATACCACTCACAGTTGAGGATGGATTATCTTGTTGCAACGGAGACATCCTATTACAGTACCACCATTCAGGAAGCTCTTTAGAACCTCAGATTATTTTACTAATAAGTGTAAAGGCAGTCTGCATGGCTAGGTGCTTGATCCTATACACCTGTGACAATGGGACTGAATGAAACACCTAAATGCAATAATTAAGAGGTGTGTCCCAATACTTTTGTCCATGTAGTGTATATAAGGATAATCTACTTGACATGAGCTGTGTAGTCAGGTGCATGGGGGTCTAAATTGTGCTAATCTGTGAAAAAATAGATGGACATGGAGATCAGCCTTACCATAAAACGCTCTCCATGGTCCTCATGAGAATAAGCAGCTACTGTGGTTAGCTCGTCCTCTGGTAACACAGCTGAGACAGGTAAAGTGTTGTACAGCAGTAACCCACAGAACATCCCTGATATTAATGCTGGTGTATTTTCAGTACTCTCTGTGTGTGTGCTGGGTTGGAGGGGGTGTAAGAGGGGCTGTGTTTGTTTCTGTATGTCTGGACCAGCACAGTCTGATGAAGCACAGTGGATGTGAGAGATTGCCCTTTCCTGCAGGAGCTGTGGAGATGAGCTGCGGTCAGAATGCTCCAGTACGTCCTGCTCTTGTCTCACACAATGGTGAGCTAAAGGGCACTCAGAGATGATGTGGGGTGAGGAGAGGGCAAATGGAACCAGTGGCCTGGTCTCACTTCAGAGGCTAGCATAGTTTTAAAATAATTGCTAGCTGTGTCGTATGGCAGTGTAGGATCACTGTCGTAACAAACACTGCCTGCACTACTCTTAAAAATAAAGATGCTTCTAAAGGTTCTGTGAGCGATAGCGTAAAAGAACCACCTTTGGTTCCATAAAGCACCATGTTTGTAAAAGTGAGTTGAGTTGAAGAACCTTTTAAGGTTCTTTAATCACATGATGTAAAGGTCCTTTATTTGTTTAAAGGTTCTTCACACTTGCAGATCTCTATTACAAACATGGTTCTTTATGCGGCCAAAAGTGGTTCTTCTATGGCATCGCTCACAGAACCATTTAAAGCATCTTTACTTTTAAGAGTGTATTTCCTCTGTACCTATGCTGCTTGTCCATCCTTAAATTTGTACATACATTTGGACATACATTTGCACATTGCATATTACAATATTAATATGTAGCTATATCCTAATAAGAAGAATTCTTTTGTCCATAGGCAGCCCTGCTTTAGACTGTTTGGCCCCTAAGCACCCCTATTTCACCCCAATTCCACACTGCTAATAATGATATGGAAGATCATAAATCAGGGCATGTCCAGACCAACCCCTCTACCAACACAATGTAGCATTCTTAAAGACATTCTTTCACACAGTCAGCCTTTACTGCAGAAAAGCTAACACAGACCCACAGCTTAATGATTTACACTTAAGGCAATCCTGATGACATATTGCTGTGGCTAGATGTGACAGGAGAAGTCATGCACATCATCGTCAAGCTAACTTTTCTGTCAAATCTGCTGAAGGTCCCGCGAGCAGATTGCGGGAATCATTTATTTGGAGACCTGAGATGTGCACATCATTAACCAGATAATCAGGCTGCAGGCCGTGCATGGATGCCCTTCTCCTTATGAGTCATGTGCACAGGCACACGCACACACACACACACACACACACTGACACCACCCCCAGACTAATCACCCCCTCCTCTTTCAAATACCCAGTTCCACACACCTACACTTATATACACATATTCAACATGCGTAGCTGCGATGTTTGAACTAATTAATAAGTATTTTTAAAGTGTAAAAATGTACCATTCCCTCGCCAGTCCGTACAGTTCAGATATGCAAATTAAGTAACTAGCCTTGTAACCACTGTTTCTCTGACGTCATCAGAACCGGTTTATTTACACACCCCTGCTCTGTCAGTTTACCACAGCTTAGACCCACCCAATTTATTTGTCCCTTGTTTCTCCCAATTTGGTACTGCCAAATAACCCACCCATTTGTAGCTCCCCCTAGCGCTAGCAATGCTCCCGACACTAAGAGGGTAAGAATTTAATACACATCTCCGCTGATACATGCAAAGCCAGCCACCGCCTCTTTTTGAATAGCCGCCAATACGGCAGCACCGGGCTGCCGTCTCGCTCAGAGGAATGCGGCAGGTCCCCTAACAGATGTTTGTGCTGGCCAACATTACATCATGAGTGATGAGGGTGAGAGTGCATGGCCAATTTGCCCTATCGGACTCCGGCCCCTGGTGGCATAGCAGCCTGGCTCAGCATTTTAAACTTGTGACCACAGTGGCAGTGCTAAGCCACTCAGAGCCCTGGCCTCACCGGTTTCTACTGCAGTTCTCAGCTCTGTGTGTTCACCTCTGGTCATAGTGACAGGGGCTTATTCCAGTTGACCACTCAAGGCGGGACCACTTGGGGCCACTTGAATGTGAACGTTCACAGTAGCATTTGCATAAGACTGTTGCATAAGTTACATTGCACAGTGGAGGGGCTTTATGTGCTTCAGTGGACTAAGGCTCTGCTGCTATGTTCGGAGGATCATTTGTTCCAATCCCGGGACATGCCGCTTGCCATCAGCAGCCAGAGTAAGAGAGAGCACAATTGGCCTTGAGTTTATAGCATTTCCTCCCCATGTCACTCCCAGTGTGATGTGTCTATTAGCTTTCAACCAAGCACACTGGCTAACTAGCGATGTGGCGTCAGTGGCAGTTCTGAAAGAGGAGATGGCTGAACTGTTGAAGGAGACGTGCTAGTCTTCAGCCTTCTAGTGTTTGGAGGCATTGCTATTTATAGGGGGAGTTTACATGACCAGGGATTGGGTAATTGGCCTTCCAAATTGGGTAGAAAATAAGGTAAGGTAAAATTACACAAGTCTTGATGTGATGTTAATAAAGAAAGCACTCTCTTGACCAAAGTGATTTGCTCTGGATTAAAAATCCCTAGAACTTCTGTGTACAAACTTTGTCAATGGTTAAAAGCTAATTTGCATATCATTGCCTTCTGTGATATTTGTATTGCGAAGTTCAGTGTAACAATAAACAGTATGGTATATTGAATAAACCTCTGTTTATTATTTTTCCCTTTAGACTGAAAGAAGGTTAGGACAGGGGTGGGAAAGGGGCGGAGCTGTTCTGTGCAAGGCTTACTGTATGTCTCTCCAGAGAGAGAAAGGCTGAACCAAATTGCTGGGTAATGGTGTAAAATCATAGCTCCTGCTCTTCATTTGATGTGTGCCTAGACGTTCTGACACAGTGAATTACATCCTACACTTGTGGAGACACTGCCATAATTGGCAATTATTTCACTATTCAAATGAAACCTCTGATTAACTCTGACAGCGTGCTGTCTCTTTCAGTAATCAAATCAGCAATATTTGGCAACAGTCCTCTTACTGCATGCACATTGGGTTGGGTTCGGATCTCATGCAAATGTAAGTTTATGCGTGTTCTACAGCGGGGGTTCACTACTATAACCCCTCAGACATCTAGCCTCACATCATCAGTCCCTCAAATATATACGTTATTTGTATATTAGCTCACACACTGATGACTAGTGAAAACTGTGTGCCATCTGTGACATGTATAAGTCCACAGAGAGGTGTAATCTTAATTAATTTCCCCCACAAAAATCCATTACAATTTACTAATTACTAATAGCATTACTGGGGGGGAAAACTACTCTCACTACTGCTTACTTCACTGCTATGCTACTAAAAACTGTAACTGTACTGTTAAATTTACACTACTTTTACAGAGAAAAGAAACATTACTATTCACTACAAAGCCACTGCAATTGTAGATTGTTGTGCGCCCCAGAAATCTGACAGTGACAATTTGATTCCACTTCATTTTCATTTATATGAAATATTTCTAATTTGACCCAATTTTCTACCCAATTTTTTTATCCTTTTTTTCCTGGCTGATGCAGCATTGCTAGCTAGCCAATGTACTCAGTGGAAAGCTTAGCCCAACATCATGCTAGAAGGAAGTACTATCGACCTACCTCTGAAAGAGCAGGGCCAATTGTGCTCACTCTGACTCCGGCCACTGATGGCAAGCAGCATGACCCAGAATTTGAACCAGCGATCTTCTGATCATAGTGACAGCACCTTCAAAGCCCTAATTCCACTCAATTTTCAAAGACCTGCTCAAAGCTATCCATGCTTTCTTGCTCAGGAGAAGGTCGTTGGACTACAGGTGCTGCATAGCTGTCGATTACCATCCCTGTAATATTGCTACAGATCATGTAGATATCCATCTCCTTGCTGAACGTCACACTAAATGTTAATACATTCAAATCTAAACTCTCAGTGTCAGAAGTAGAACAGCTTCGTAGTAAGAATCATTAAATTCTTCTACAAAATATGTTGCTGTATTGCAAAATTCTTGTATCTCCAAATGCAAAACTTTTCAAGAAAAAAGCATTGGAGCATTTCTGTTGGTCCATTCATCAGAACATTTTGACACAATGAAAAGAACAACTGCTGTTTGTCCAAAAGCACAAAAAAACAAAACAACAACAATAGAGATAAAGGTTTTTGTGTGACAGCAGCAATATGTTATATAAAATGTGATCAAAGAAGTGCAGGCATACCTTGCTCCTTTAGGAATGGCAGTGCAACCCATCTTGCTCTTTCATAGCTACCAGAAGGGCCCGTGGTGTACTTAGAGACAGGGAGGACCTAGCATGAGTTAGCTAGGGTAAAGATAATATCATTAAAGACAGCTAGCTGAGAGAATGATTATTGGTAATGACAATGAATGTCCAAACCATGTCAATATTTGAACATAATTTGTATTCAGATCCTAAACTATTCTTAATATATCTACTTATATATATCTAATTAGGGTGTTGCTATAGGGCTAAAGGGCATTGGATTCGGTCTAAATGGGAGGTGATTGGACTTTTTTTAATTCATAGCAACTTTGCGCTAGAATTCACCAGGAACCTGCACAGTCCTTACATTGAGAATTCCGGCCTCCATTCATACTCTCATCCGCACACATCTCTAACAGGTATCCAGCGTGGAAGGGGTGTATCAGGTCATGGTCCTGGTTCGATTGAGGTGCAGAGGTGTGCAGGCCAGAACCAAGTGGGACAGAGTGACAGGATGGGGTGTTTGGCTGACCTTGTTGGACTGTTTGTGTGGCTGACTGATGAGCTTGGCAGAACAACAGAAAGTGAGCGATGAGAATAGCAATTCATACCTTCAGTAATCATCCAGGTCGGTGCATGTGTATTGGTGTGTGTGTGTGTGTGTGTGTGTGTGTGTGTGTGTGTGTGTGTGTGTGTGTGTTTGTATTTGTCCTCGGTTGTCTGGAGCTTCTGGAGGGCTTCAGAACAGAATGACAGACAGAAGGGGAATTCTGTGCTAGAGAAACAAAGATGACTTACCACAGGACTTCACTTCACATGTCTTCGTTTCTGATTTCTTCCAGGTCTCCTGGTGGTTAAACTTTAAAAATAGACGAGCAAAAGAGGGTTCTTGGAGCAGTGCCACAGAAGAACCACATTTGGATCTCTAATGAATCATGCAGTAGATGGCATTTGCCCAAAAACCAGCTTCGTCCACCTTAGTTTTAGAACTTCCCATTTCCCCAATACCATGAAAAGCTCTCATCTGTTTCTCTATCATTTCTTTCTTCACAGCAAACGATAAAGGAATTCATAAGGCCTGCCCACTCAACAAGGTAGAGTTCAGTGGTTCTCATTCACAGTCCTCATGATTAAACCTCATTTTCTCTCTTCCTCATTGATCCTCATACAGACAAAACAGCACACAATTAATTTCCATAATTCACCCATTTAAATTCACTCACAGCTCCAGCCTTCAGTCTGTATTCTGGGGCTGTTTTTCCCTCCGACAGCCACAAACTGGGTCTAGCTCTAGACTGGAGAAGATTCATGGCGTGTGCAGTTTAATTCAAGCCCGGGCTTTATGTACGTCAGCAAAACTGTGTTTTGGGAGAAAGGGAGGTGGCACTGAAGACAACGGGATATTGAACAATAAACCAAAGCACTCTGGCTGAAGGCCGTGCGTATGTGATGCTGTGAGAATGGTGGCGACGTGAGAGAGGAGCAGCAAGAATGAACAGTAAAGGAAGTGGGATGGTGCTGCTGCTCAGACGTATTGATTAACTGGTTGAGCGTTTAATGCGTTAATGCACAGGGATTATGGGCTGGGCTGATGCTTCAGGAGTTCAGGCTCATTACCACGTCTGCTGCTGAAGACGAGCCGAATGACTGTCTTGTCTGTTTTGTTGTTCTGGTATCTTAGATCATGAAGTATTTAAACTGAGAATTGCCTCTCTGTGTTCTTACCTTCATTAATAACTAAGCTCCACATTTTATTTATTTATTTTTTTTATGAAAGTACTTTTCCTTGTTTTTTTTAGTTTACAAGACAAAAACAACCAGACATAACTCACCAACACACCAAAGGTCCTTAGAAACCCCAGTGTTCACTGTAGGCCAGTGTTTTTACTTTGCTATTCACCTCATTTAGTTGCTTATGCACACACAGCCCCTTTAACAGTGTGACCGTGTGCTGACAGCTAAATCTGCTCTGTGCTTTCTCTGCTGTGTGTGTGTGTGTGTGTGTGTGTCTGTGTGCGTGTGTGTGTATGCGCTGTTGATTTTCTTCCCATTCATCCCTCCTTTTCCTCTCTTCATCTGCAGTTGCTCCACGCTTCAGCACTGCTTACGGCTCCCAGTGCTATTATTTACAGTGGCCGGTCCACTGATGGTGTCCTCCCCTTTTCTCAGAGCACACCCTCTTTTATCTTCTCGCCTCAGAACCATATGTTCCAATAGTATTAGAGTAATGGGATTATGACTGAGAAGATATGCAGGGAATGCAGGCAAATGACAGCCAATCCAACAGTAAGATGATCCTGACATCATGCAGTGCAAAGGCTTAATATTAATATATTAATATTTATATAGATATAAGCACTTTATTAGGAAGAACTGTACACCTACTCATTTATGCAACTAATCATGCAGTCCAGCAGCTTCAGATAATGTTCATATTAATCATCAGAATGGGAAATGAAATCTGAGTGATTTGAGTGTGGCCTGATTGTTGGTGCCAGAAGGACTGGTTTACATATTTCTAGAACTGCTGATCCTCTGAGATGTTCAGCACACCAGTCTCTAGAGTTCAGAAAGGTACAACAAAGAAAACGTATCCAGCGTTTTCTGTCTGCAGACAGAAACAGCTTGTTGATGAGAGAGGTCAGCGGAGAATGTCCAGTCTGGTTGGAGCTGACAGAAAGGCTACAGTAACTCAGATAACCACTCTGTACAACTGTGAGGCCTTGAGGCAGATGGGCTACAACAGCAGATGACCATTCTGGAGAAACGTAGCCTGGTCTGACGAGTCTCAGTTTCTGCTGAGGAGCACAGATGATAGGATCATAATTGGCACCAACAGCGTGAATCCATGGACCTGACCTGCCTTGTGTCTACAGTCCAGACTGGAAGAGCTGGTGTAATGATGTGGACTGTGTTTTTGGGCACACTCGAATGCCACAGCCTATTTGAGTATAGTTGCTGACCATGTGCACCCCTGCACCGCCACAAGTTTCCCATCTTCTAACATGATAATTCATCGTGTCCCAAAGCAAAAGTTGAAGTTGAACATGACAGTTGGTTTCGTGTTCTTTAGCGGCCTTCCCAGTCACCAGATCTGAATCCAGTAGAATACCTTTGAGATGTGGTAGAACGGCAGATTCACCTCATGAATGTGCTCCTAAAAAACCTGCAGGAATTGCGTGACGCAATCATACCAAAATGGATCAGAATCCCAAAGGAGCGTTTCTGTCTTGAATTAAAGCTCTTCCGAGAGCCAAGGGAGGCCCAACCCAGCTCGGTGAGCGTTTATCTATATGTGTATGTGAGTGCTTGTGTGTCTATCCGTGTGTGTGTGTGTGTGTAGCCTAACAACCACAGTCGCATTCCCTCACTCTCCAAGCCTCTGCAGTGGTACGGTTGCAGAATGCCTTAAATCTTTATGGATGTGTAACCGACTTGGCACCGTGACCCTGACTCATGAATGAGTGTGTCAACCCTGCTGTATATAAAACCTGCTTTAACTTTCAGTGTGTGTATATGTGTGAGTGTGTGTGTGTATATGTGCCCCATTTCCATCCCTTCATCTGATAGTCATCATATAACTCAGTCCGTGGTCTCAGAGACCATATATGGCTCCACCGTGTTTCCTGTGTGTCACCCACCCACCCCTTCAACAGAAGAAGCCACGCCCCCTCTTATTTTTCTCTCCCACATCAATGGGAGATAGAGAAGAAGGGGGTTGGCGTCTTCTTCCACCTTTATTACGCCAAGCCCCGCCCTCAAGCGCTGAGATTGGCTAGCAGGTAGAAGGTGGCCCAGAGGTGGGCAACTTATGATCATAAACTGCTAGCCAATCGTAACGCAGGAGGGCGGGGCTAGGGTCAGCCAGCCCTCGCACGGGACAACACTAGCCAATCGCGTCCCGGATTGGGCGGAGCTTGTCTGAAGACAGGTGGGAAATGATAATACCGCGGTGGAGCTTCTGTGTCTGTGTGTTTATTCTCCTTTCAAGAAGTGCAGAGCAGCCAGGAGCAGACAGACCGGGTGCTCTGCTGTATCCCACATTCTTCTGCATAGCTTTCTCTGTGTTTGAGGAGGACCTGCTGTTTCATATAAGCTCACATTTGCTCCCTCCTTGCATTTCTCTCTGGCTTTGAGTGATATTTTGGAATGAGCTGCTTTCTCGCCAGCGTCGTTTTCCCTCCAGCATGGGAACTGCCGTGTCCAGAAGGAAGAATCTGAGAAACGATGCCATTTCGTCGGTGGCGGCAAAAGTTAGGTGAGTGCTTCCCTTTGTACTTGCATCCTATCCTGCCCCAGTATCCCTCCCCCCTTTAAGTGATGCTAAGATGCTCCAAGGTAACTCCAGAGTTACGAAACGATGCGCTGAGATGGTTCTGCAGCATCTTGTCCGTGCACCAAGGACGGGTCACACACAGTCTGACCAAGACTGAGCAGCATGCAACTGGAAACAAGGTCCCAGTAGCCCTGGAGATCAGCCCTGTGGTATTGAGATAATGTATGAATGGTGCTTCTCGCCCCTGTCAAGGATTGGGCTTTTGCATGCCTTCGCCGTCGCCAGAGTGGAATGCATGGTGGGAGAGGGGGATTTGAGGGGTTTATTTGCTCGTTTAGGCTCCGTGCAGTGCACTGCTGATGTAAGTGGGACGGTGCTGTAGCCCACTGTGCACATGCCGGAGCTGCATGGCTGTCAGGTACCACTGCGGAGGGTCTGCTCTGCATGCATTCAGTCAGAGAAGAGTGAATGGAGCTAATTGCAGGGGGATAGTAAGCCTAATCACTCCTATTCCCCACGCACGAGCTCAGACTGGGGCTCTGCGATGAACGGCGCACGCGGATACAAGCATAAGGGATGAAAGATAAGGGATGGAAAGGAAAGGAGGGTTTGGTGGTTTAGGTTTCCCACATTGCACTAGCTCCTTTAGGGCTGTGCTTTGTGTTTTCATGATCTCCTGCTCATAATGAAGCGCGAGGAGGTTAAAGAGGGCAGCAGCTCGCCAAGTTCACCTTGGGATGGACAGCGTTGCTAAAGCTGTGGAGTGGAACGTTTAATGTCTGGGAGATCTGGGAGCTCAATACGTCTGTCAATCAACCAGGCAAACAGTTAGTCAAGCATTTAATCAGTCAGTCAATAAGCCAGCCAATCAGTAGACCGGTCAGCCTGTCAATCAAGTCAGCCAATTAATATATCAATCGATTAGTCAATGAGTTGATCAGTCCAAGAATGAATCAATCAGTCATGAAGCCTATCAGTAGATCGGTAAGCCTGTCAGTCAAGTCAGCCAATGGATATATCTTAATCGAATAGCCAATCAATGAATCAATCAGAGAATAAATCAATTAGTCAGTAAGCCAGTCAGTCCAATCTGTCAATCAGTCAATCAAGTCAGCTAATAAATATTTTTATTAATCGATCAGAATTACTCAATCAGTCAGCATATCAGTTGATCAGTCAGCCAGTCAATCAAGTCAGCCAAAGTATGTGTAATAATCAATTAGCCAATCAGTTGATCAGTCAGGGAATAAATCAATCACTTGGTCAATCAGCCAGCTAATCTGTAGGTTGTTCAGCCTGTCAATCATGTCAGCCAATAAATATATCAATTGATTTGCGAACCAGTTGATCAATCAGAGAATCAATCGATTAATCAATTTACCAATTGGTCAGCCAGCCAGTCAGTCGATCAGTAATTCTGTCAGTCAGCTGGAAGTGACCTAGGCTGCTTTTGGTCGTTATATCACCGCTGAATTATGCTGGCACTGGACACACATAGCCATAGCCTAACGGCCGTGTAGCATTACAGGTCATTTATAGGCAGTGCTCATCCTTTGTCCTCTTCCATGTGCTTTCATGTCCTCTCAGTGTGTGTGCTGTACTGCCCTCATTTAAATAATGAGTATAGCGGCTCGGGTTCCAGATGATACATGTCGTATGACATCACAGGTGTTAAATATGTGTCATATTTATTGTCAGCCTCCTTTCACAGGGTCGTAGATGTAACCTATGTAACCTCAGCTTCTACGTGACCGTAGCATCCAGTGCCTTGCCTGAGAGTCAGCTCGCTTTAATTCATGAGTATGGGGTGCATGGCATTCCCTGTCCTCAGCCTATGTGTATGTGTGTGTAGGTATGTGAGTGCATGGCGAATGAGAGGAGAGAGAGACTGCTCAGTATGCAGGACAGGCGTGTGTGTGCACATTGCTCAGCATACTGATTTCAAACACAGTGTTGATATAACAGAGAGAGAGCCACAAAACATGGAGTACCCAGACACTCGTCAGCAGGGCTCGGACATGCTGTCTCACACACACACACACACATGCACACCCCAGAGGGTAATCACCCTGCTGCAGTGACATACACTTTAAAAACTGGAATACATTATTGATGCAAGTGTGCAGAAATGAGCGAAGGCCCGAGCACATTTTTGTTTGAATATGAATAATTAGACTGTAAGTAAGTACCACTGTAGCTCCAGGGCTGTTTCTGTGTATCAGTAACTTGCACAGAGTGCGTGCCGAAATGACTTATATCGGCTGAAGCATGGTAATGAGCAGGCATGTTCACACTCTCACCTCATATGCCATTTATTATGCTGCCTATAGTGAGATGCTGCATGTTTGGATAGGAAATAAGGGATTAATGCAGTGTAGTGTGAGTGGAAGCGTCTGTAAATATTAAATATTGGAAAGCTTTTTCTCTTTCCTACACTAAATGTTCTAATGACTGCATTTAGCACACACACACAGCCTGTCTAGCGCCAGTAGAGAAATACTGCCAATAGAAGATAAACACAAACCTAATGCCTAATGCCAGGTGTGGGCTAGTGGGGTATAATTCCCCCCAGAATTGAGCTGGAACTGTGTTGTCTGGAATGATGGTGCTCCATCCAGCACTTTTGGGATGAGCTGGGGAGTTGAATGCAATCTCCAAAATCTAGTAGAAAGCCTTCTACAAGACAGTTACTCCAACAAAAGCAGAAGAAACCCTTTTTTAATACGCTTGATTTGATTTCTGAAGAAACAATGAATGAGCAGCTGTCCCAATACTTTTGTCCATACAGTGTATTTTAAAATCAGTCAAATTCCCAACCTTGTCAAATATTAAACAGATTAAGGACTCTTACATACTTTCACCTTGCGTTCTCGGGTTACTTCACCTGACTATTTGTTATTCTCCCACAGAGGGAGGTGAGAAAATGACGCGAGAGGCTGTGAACTGTGACTCATATTTATCACAAAATCAAAGTCTTGAAACTCTTTAAAATTATGGTGCCAAACAAAGCTTTTTAGAGCAGTGCCATAGGCTAACCACTATTGGTTCTTTAAAGAACCTTTCAGTGAACGGTACTAATGTGTAAATGTACATTTTTTAAGGTTTAAAGAACCTCAGTGTAATTAATAATGCTGTTCAGCAACCTTATATTTTTAAAGGGGCTAAGCTCCAAAAACAGCCTCAAAAACAAACAAAGCATGTCCCCAAAAGCAAAGCATTTACATAGACCCACCAAGCACTTTATTAGGAACACAACAACAAGTCTAATATTGGGAAAGGCCTCCCTTTGCTCTCAAAACAGCCTCAATTCTTCATGGCTTGTGGATTACACAAGATCTTGGAAACATTCCTTTTAGATTCTGGTCCATATTGACATGATTGCATCCCATAATTCCTGCAGACTTTTCAGGTAGACATTCATGCTGAGAATCTCAAAGATCTCAGAGGTGTTCCATTGGATTCAGATCCGCTGACTGGGAAGGCCCCTAAGGAACACTGTACCTTTTGCTTTGGGACATGGTGCATCATCATGCTGGAAGTAGCTGTTAAAAGCTGGGTGAATTGGGGTCATGAGGGACGCACATGGTCAGCAACAGTACTGAAATAGTCTGTGGCATTCAAGCAAGAATTGATTGGTATCAAAGCCCCCAGGTGTGTTACACCCCCTCCACCAGTCTGGACTGCAGACACAAGGCAGGTTGGGTCAATAAATTCATGCTGTTTGCACCAAATTCTAACCCTATTAACTTTGTGCCTCAGCAGAGATTCATCAGACCAGGTTACATTTTCTTCAACTGCCTCAGTTTTGGTGCAGCCTCAGCTTTCTGTTCTTGGCTGTCAGAATTGGAACCAGACTTCTGCTGTTGCAGCCCATCCACCTTAAGGTTGGACGTGTTGTGCATTCAGGGATGTGTTTCTGCTCACCTCAGATGTACAGAGTCGTTATCTGGGCATTCTCCATTGACCTCTCTCATCAATAAGATGTTTTGTCTGCAGAACTGCAGCTGTTTTTTCCTTTATTGCAGACATAAGGATGTCAAAAATACATGAGAAATGTAGAATATGGCCTCTTCAAGAGAGCAGCAAGGAATGTCCTCAGACTGCTCCAGCCAAGCTTTCTTCAGAACCACAGCATCCCTCTATTTCAGCGTCCTACAGCTGCTCACTGTCCTCTCCTCTCTCATCTCAGCACACACTCTGCGCCCTGCACAATACATCTCTCTTTGAGCATGCTAGGGCTTCTTGCTGGCTCTCAATACTGTCTGTCCTTCAGGACCCCCTTCCTTTCACACATTCTCTCACAGAAGCAGTAGATATTGGCAGGGGTTTTTTCTGCACATCTTCAGCCCCTGTCTGAGTCATAGAACTGGATGGATGGATCCTATCAGAAACAATAGGCCAGAATAGAGGTCCAGACTGCTACTGCTTCTGGATGCCCCAGAGAGCAATCCTGCCCCCTGCCACTCCCTCGTCGTGCCACTTGAAGCCCATCCAGCCTGGTTTATGTGCAGAGAGGCTGAGTCATCACCGAGGACTCCATCACTCTCCACGCTGTCCATACACTCATGCATATTATGGGAGGTGAAACTAGAGGGCTCGAATCGCAGGCTTTGACTCAGCGTTTGCGAATCACGAGCTCGCACTTGTTGTGCAAATAGACACACACGGTCACGTCCGCTGAGAGCTGTTTGTTATTCCTCTGTCTTGTAGCTGTTCATGCCGGCAGCCAGCAGATAGCGATATGAAGCTGAAACAGATGCAGCCATGTGTTCTGAATTTCAGCAGGATTTGAGGGGAAAAAAGCATTACGATTTGAGAACAGTTGCTGTTTTAAAGGCTGTTTATTTACAACTAACTTACACTTACCCCAGATATAGTTGGTAAATGTAACATTGTACAGTAAAATATTACTTTATGGCATTTTGCTGACACTCTTATCCAGAGTGACGTACATTAGAATCATATTACACAGGTAGGAGAATGTTGTGTTAGGAGTTTTGCCCAGTTACACCAACCACAATAATTGGTGTAGGGTGGCTTACTTGTCCAGCTGGGGAATTAAACCCTAGTGTACCTAGGGGTGGACAATGTTGTTACCAAATACACAAATAAGCTAATAGCCTATAGCTGACAGGCAGTTTGTGCCACAATTATAACTGTGCTTCTTGTTACAACTACCAATGAACCATGTTGAGTTGTTGCATCCATTGCACACACACACAGGTCCTCTAGTCCCTGTAAAGAAGAACAGCCAATAGAATAGGACTCTCTGAAGGAGGTAACATGAACCTCTTGGCATGCCTAATGCTAATTGTGGGCTAGAGGGGTATAAAGCCCCCCCAGCATTGAGCTGTGGAGCAGTGGAACTTGCTGCACTTAAACGTCCATTAATTTTTAGCTATGAAAACTGTTCAGCTGCTCAGACACTTCGGACACATAACCATTCCTATACCTCTTTTCTAGCTTCCCCTTTCCAGTTATGTCTTGTATATACCTGATTTCTTTTTGACTTACCATCATTTGGACATCCAGGCTGCGGATCCTCTGGGAATGGAAAAGGCTTGCAGTGGCAGAGGTGCCAGACTGAAGCCATAGAGTGAAACAAAGTGAAAGCTGGAGTTTCAGAGCCATTGTATAACACTACTGACCCAATGAGACGGACTGAGCAACTGTATGTTGCTGGAAATGAGACACTATCTCTGTGATTGCCCAGAGCTCACCACTGTGCATATTCCTTACTAACCTGAAGTATGTGTTTATCACTCACTGTGAAAATGCATAATCACCAGTGGAGGAAGCACTTGAAGCACACAAACTTCATTAACTTTCTGTGTATTGTATCTTCTGAGGATCTCTTCCGAACAGGCTGCTGTGTTTTTCACATTTGAGGAGCCTTTTTGTTCGTCCAAGGCTGAGATATCGAGCAGGAGGAGAGGCTCATTTGAGTGTTTCCTTTGTTCAGCTCCCAACAGGCTGATGAAATTTGACTCTTTGATCTGTGGGTCTCCCAGACGGACGTGCTGAATGCCACCACTTCTTAAAAAAGGCCTGCTAGATTGCTGGCATCACAGCTGGAGCCCAAACCCTGTTAGATGCTCCTCCATATTGGAAATGACACTCGCATATCTGATAGCGAAGAACTCCTATATACACTTCATGAACAAAAGTATTGGGACACCTGCCCATTTATTGTTGTTTCTGAAATCACAGGCATTAAAAAAGAGTTTTCAAGGATTTTATCCAGCTTTTGTTGGAGTAACTGTCTCTACTGTCCAGGGAAGGCTTTTGCTGTGGGGATTTGGTTGCATTCAGCGACAAGATCAGGATATTGGATGATCACCAAACCGTCCCCAACTCCCCAGCTCATCCCAAAAATATTAGATTGAGAACACAGTCTCATTCCAATGAACACAGTTCCACTGTTCCATAGCTCAATGCTGGGGGGCTTTAAACCCCTCTAGTCCAGGCCTGGCATTAGGCATGGTGGAATGCATTCATTAGAAGGGATGTCCACAAACATTTGGACATGCAGTGTGTTTTCCATACAACTATGTATTCTAACTGACAGTGCTAATAGTGCTGCAGTGCCCAATTCGCTGATCCCTCACTTTTTCTGTTTAACAGCATCTAATTATTAACTTGTGCGGAAACTAAATTGTGGGCATGAGAAGGATAAATAGCTGAAGTAGTCAGGCAACTCAGAACGTGTGTGTGTGTGTGTGAGTGTGTGTGAGTGTCGCCTTCTTGCTCTCTTTATCTTCCAGTGCTAAGGATTAGAGAGCGCACTGTAATTAGCTTGATTGCATGAAACGATACAGATTCCAGGATGACTTTGACACTATGACTACGCCTTTGACATTGTTGACTCTGCCTATGAGTATGAGTGTGTGTGTGTGTGTGTGTGTGTGTGTGTGTGTGCGTGTGTGTGTTAATGAGAGAGAGAGAGAGAGAGAGAGAGAGAGAGAGAGAGGTGTGTGTATGAGGGAGGGCTCTAGACGTCATTAGGCTCGCTTGTGGAGCCGTAGGCCCCCGGAGGAGGTGACATTTTAATCACTGGTCTGTTCTGTGGGAAGGCCCCAAATGCTGTGTGAACAGGCTCTACTGGAACATGCTATTAGATCTGTCCTAATCTCCTTTACATCTCCACACAAGGGACCCTCAATCCCAGGTACACTGTCCATCAAAAGCATGAGGACATCTAGCTTTACAGACAGTTTGCTGCCACTTGGCCCTTAGGGTCACTGTGTTTTCACTGTTATCACTGTGTTTTACGTATCTGTAGGCTCTTCATCTTAAGCATTTACTGTAAATGTAATGTAAAGTTTTACTGTTTCAGTAACTGCTGTTAACTGACTAATACTAATACTAAGTATGTGGTTATGAAAGTAAGGGAGTGGAGCGTGGGCCCACATACAGACCCTTAAGGTTTAAGGGGGTCACAGGTCTGGCCTCAGGCAACGCTGCGGTCATGAGGCTAGTGTTACTGAAGCACACTTGCGGCAGTGATTGTCTCTGGAAACTGACTACAACATATTTTTCCAAAGTGGATTTTTGCGTTTCACCTCACAACCAGCTTTGACTAGGGCAAGCAGGGTTTGCGCCACTGTGTATGTTTAATAGTATATATGCATATATATAATGCATCAAGAGTTTTGAGGTTTTGGAATCAGCCTGTTTTCCAGCCCTGTTTGGGTGATATGGAAAAAATATTGTATCAAGATATTTAAAGATATTTTTTAACGATACACGATATTCATCAGGATAGACGAGATCGCAGACAAAATGCATCAGTAGTAATGGGTTTTTTAAAAACTACCATCCACCCATATTTAGTACAGTGATTTTTATTGAAATATGCTGCACTTTATCCAGTTAAACCAGACTAATTACACTATTTGTAATGAAGCATTCAGCTAATCAGTGTTATTTAGGCACTGATCATATCCTCAATGTGTTGCATGTTGTGTATCACGATAAGAAAATTGATCATGATACGATAAAATATTATCATATTGCCCAGCTCTAGGTTTATAGTATGTCCGTTCCATGTACTGAACTCTGTGTTCAACCATGCCAATTTTCCATTCCACGGTACCTATGGTTAGGCTTCATTTTCAAGTTTCACAGCTGCTCTTTATCATAATGTAAGGTTTTTGTAATTGTACATTTTTCTAGACTGCTTTAAATGAGTAAATCTTAGAAGGCCGTCCAGGCTGAAGCATTCCTTACAACTTCAAAATGAGTGAACAGAGGAGCTACACAGCTGTATATGTTAGATTAGTGCACATATGGACTGTTAATCCATTAAACAGCCTATGGTCTGCGTGCAAGCCAAAAGTGGTATTACAAACTTCTGTTACCAAAGAATAGCCCCACCAGTTTGTACAAAAACGTCCCTGTAGTTACTGAGTAATACGCCTTAGTGTGTAATAAGCTTTTCTGCATTAAGGGGTTAAATATAGTGCTTTTAATATTTTGTATGTTCAGTGTTAATTTGACATTGAATACTGTTAAAAAGAACACATTGAGTGCACATAGTATCACACACACTAGTGATGAGCATAATTTACACTTGATGGTATCTCCTGTGGTGTAGTGTGTACTTTTATAGCAAGTCTTGTCACATTGTCAATGGTGATCCAGCCCTGTTGGAGTGAATAAGGTTTTACTCTGTATTTTTTTGTTTTAAAAAAATGAAGAATATTCAGTTCTCCATGATTTTGGGTCCTTTGACTAAAACGTTACAGTGAGAAAATCATATTTTAAAAAGAAGGCAAGGTGTTCTGACAGGCAGGCTCACTCAGGAACACAGGAGAAAGAGTCCATCAGTCTGATATGTGAATTAGTAAAAGCTAAGAGACAGATTTATGTTCCTCCCTTATGCTCCTGAATAGATTATAGATATAGAAGTTGTACAGGCATCTTATAATGGTCCTCTTGGATCTGCCTGCCTGTATTAAGTATTTAGGAAGTCCTGGGAATGCTGCCAGCGGAGTGACTTTTAAAGGTATCTTTGACGTTTGTCCTCCGGAGGTATTTAGAGAAAGTGTTGAGGAAGTGAGGAAGGGCTGGGATCTCAGAAATAAGAGATTATTGCTTTGGAAGTTTGGCAAATTATTTCACAGCTACTGGACAATAAAATGGAGTTTTATTTTGCTGTATTGCTGGAGGTTTTATATTTGGGTGCCTCCAGTCTCAGCATTCCTAAGCTGCTTTTGCTAATATTGTATATAAAGGCTCTAAACAGGTGGGTAAGAGCTGCTCACATGTGCGTGCCTTCAAAGAGACGTGGAGTGGAGTGCAAGGGTGAAAGATCACATCTCTGCATGATAACTGTGTGTGTGTGTGTGTGTGTGTGTGTGTGTGTGTGTGTGTGTATTCCTCTGGATGTGTAGTAATAGTTGAGTGCTGTGTCATGTGCTGTATAGTGTCCCACTGAGCTGGATGCTTTCATCAGGACTGTGTACTCACCATGGTGCCTGAGAGAGAGCGTGAAGTAACAAAGCTCAGCAGAAGGACTCATGCGGTCAGTTTACTGGAGAGCAGCTAGCAGAATATGTTCAATAATGCTTAAACAAAACTGTCACAGATACACTCCAAAAGATAAAGGTGCCGAAAAAGCCTCCCTGAAGTGGATGATTCATTATAGGATGATTTATGTAAATGAGGCTAGTGTGTATAACCTTTCTAAAGTCTGAAAAGCCTCCTACACATCTGTTCTCCAAAATAATGTTTTATCAACTGATGAACAAAAAATGCTGCTGTTTCACGTAAATATCTACGAATGCTTGAACCCTTTAAAACTCCATATATAAGCCCACACTTTTTATTACTGTCATAATTTACATTAGTTTCAGAGGCCCTATGTCATGATCCATTCGGTCTGACAATGACGGGAGAACACTCGCAGGGGATGGACCAAAGCGAGGAGTTTATTGGCAACAATAAACCATAAACGAAACAGAAATGCAGCACCAATCACAAGGGATAAGGAAGAACTGAACAAAACCGTGACAAACAATACTGGGCAAACAAAAGGAACACACCTGGGGCTGGTGAGGCACTAGGGCAGTGCTGGCTGCCGGGGCTGAGCCAATACCATTCCTCAGAAACATAAACCTCCAAGCCGAGCCTGGGAAAGCTACGAACTAGGACATATAGAGTAGCGCTAGTCAGGCGCATATAACTTACTAGACTTGAGAGCGTGAGGAGTCAGCCGCCAAACCTAGACAACTGATCCGGTCCGAAGATGAGGAGAGATAACTGCTGAAGCAAGCTGGAGAGTCGCTCACTCCTGGAGCTCCAGGACCCCAGCTTGCAGAACCGAAGAAGCCTGGCGAAAGATCGCCACAGACCTACAGTAGCTCCCTAATTGACCCTGAAGCAAGAGCAGCCTAGCTAGTTAGCTTCCCCTGCCAAGCTAGCCAGGTAGAGAGAGAGTCCTCTGTACGAGGATGGACTCTACAGACCAGACCGGTGTCTGAGTCTCTACCGTTAACCGAATAACCTGGGTGCATGTGGTGCACTAAGGGTAATCCTCGGCAACCAGCAGCTGGCACTAGCCCTACTTAAATACACCAGCCCACAGGTGTAACACATTAACCAAACAAAGAACAGTCACGTGACAACCAAAACCAGAAACCAAAATGGGGACGAGGGGTGTCAACCCGAAGGTCCATTTCAACATAAAATTCCTTCCTTTGAATAAACATGGCATGGTTCATTAACATATAGTTCCTTTTCGCCTGTGAGCCGTGGCCCGGGACCGTCTTTGGGGCGGGCGCGACGGCACGGGCGTGGCACCCTACAACAGAACCCTGTGGATCTGGTAGGCGAAATGGCTATATGACAGTTTTTGCTTTATGATTAATAACTAAATTTATATATATTTATTTATGTATGTATTTATTTCAAAGTCCACTTAAGATGTTTGTGTGGATTTATTTGCCAAAACCAGTTCTAATTCATATTTACATAATCTTTACTTCTGGCACATATACATACATATATTCTTATTCTTCTCATTTTCACCTAGCAATGCCATGGCAACCATCTGGGGTGCACTAGCAAAGCAACTATTTGGCAACCACAACAATCAATACCACAGAAACCACCTGTGATATCATAGCAATTACATAGCAACTGCACTCCAACTACCTAACCTAACTTTGCATCTCTAGAGTAACCTACTAGTAACTGCATATTAACCATTTAGCAATACCATAGCAACCACTTGGATTCCCTAACAAGCTCGTAGCAACCACCGAGTTACTATAGTGACCACCTACACAACTACTTAGCAATGCCAAATCAACCACCTAGCGATGTATACTGATAGCAATTACTTAGCAACATAATAGTGAACATTTAGTAACTGCAAAGCAACCACCTAGCAACAACTTAGCAACCACCTAAAATATACTGCAGCAACCACCTAGCAACTACTTGGCAACACAAAGCAACCACCTAGCAACAGCATAGCAACCACCTGGATACCATAACAACCACTTAGCAACCACCAGGGTACTACATAGTAACCACCTAGCAACTACTTAGCATTCCCAAAAGAACTACTTAGCAACATATACTGACACCATAGCAACTACGTAGCTACTCCATGGCAACCAACTAGTAACTGCATAGCAGCCAACTAGCAACAATGTAGTAAGCACCGAGCAACCACATGCCAACTTTATCTTAGATTGCTACTTCTGATGTAACTTGCAGATTGTAGCTAAGCTCACTCAACCAATTACAACTGATTTCCCACTGCTGGAAAGCTGCTGAAGGAAGATCTGAGTATGCAATATGAAACTTTCTGCAGCTGAATTTCCAGTGTGTGGACGATGTGGACAGAGGAGTAAACTCCCTACTTTGGTATTTGAGCAGTGTTAGTGTACTACATCCAGCTCTTTTGTTTAAAAAAAGTAGGGAAATGTGCCTTTCACGTGTTGAGCTGTTCAGATGCCCACAGCTGTTTCTCGCGTGACTTGGCGGATCAAGATAAGCACTAGCTTTAGCCTTTTCTCACCGTGATTCGCACTCTTTCATCTTTAACAGGCTAATGGACTGTCTACATATTTCCTTTTTCCATCTCTTTCATTCCCTCAGCCTCCTCCGCTTGGTTGCTCTCACCTTGCTTTTCTCACACACACACACACACACACACACATGTGCGCATACGTATCTTCCTTACTGCCTCCATTTCTCCCTGTCACATGGATAGCAGCATGCAGCCATCTACTCTGCTTCTCTTTTTATTATTCCTCCCCAGTGACACTCACTGATGTCTGCATAGGATTTGTGACAGTCTCTTGCGCGCTCTCTCTCTCTCTGTCTCTCCATCTCAGTATCTCTCTCTTTCTCTCTCGCACGCTCTCTCTCTCTCTCCTGAAGGGGTATGAATACACCTAAAACAAACAGGGCTGTAGAACTGGGGTTAAGAGACCTTTAAACAGCAGTTACACCGAGTCCACTGTAGATATGGAATTATGGGGCTTGTACCCCTTTTCTGCAGTCTCCATGATTTTTGGCAAGAATTGGTTTTTTTTTGCCTCTGGGCTCCCCCTACAGTTGGGGAGTGTAATTAGCTTTTACACCACTGCTGTAAATACAAATACTTTAAGCTATACACTTGCATTTCTTGACAAGTGGAGATGAAAGAAGCATGTGCACTGAGGCGGTAGAGTAATGCTACAGTATTTTACACAAATACTGTAGCATTTTGCAGTTCTTTGCAAGAGGTCTTATGCAGCTCCACCAAAGTTGCATGGTGCAGTAGCAGCATTGGGGCCCAGACATGGCAATGTCAGTGATGCTATTAGAATTAGACATTCTTTAAATGTGCCTAGGAAAGGAAGTTAAGTGTGTCAGGCCATTAATAAGATGACAGGTATTTCACATCAATGCAAAAGGCCTGTAAGAAAGGATACAGCTGTATAAAGCCGAGGACAGATTTGGCCTCTTTTTGCCTCTCTCTCCTTTGACAGAGGCCTCACCCAGTCTTCTGTACTTCTCCTTATGTATTATTAATGGTGCAATTTTCCAGGTGGCAGAACGCGTGTTGTCATGTTGATGTTAATCAAAGCTCAGAGGATATAAATGAAAAATATGAGGCATTGTGTGAGGCCGTCAGAGGGAGCTGATAATTACCTCTTACTGCTAAAAGTCTTTTCATCATCACACCATGCAGAGATGGAGAGTCACACTAGCGGCATGTGAGTGTGCGAGTGTGCGGTAAGTCGTCAAAAAAGGCAACAAATTCCCCCCTGTTAAACGATCTCCTCTATAGTTAAAGCTCCTCCTACGGAGTTGCCTGCCATCCAGCCTGTGGGAGTTAATAAAGCGCTGGCTGATGTGGCTGTATAGAATAGAAAGGCAGCAGAGGAGGCGGTGACGACAGAGTCACAGAGACATATGCACAGGCTATATGTAGTGCTGTACACACAGAACTGGTGTGAGTCGACCTGCGATCAGTACTGCAGCCACCAACCTGTTTTTGAATGACCACTGACCACTAAATTCTGCCAATAAGCGAACATTAGCTAACACTACCCCCTGCCTGCCGTAACAGCGTAAGCTTTCACAGACATTTAAAATAACATTTTAAATCATTTGAAATTAACAACACACGCTAAATTTCCGTGTTGATCTATTCGTTCTCCATCCACAAATGCGATCCTTCTTAGCAACTGTTGCCAAGTGAACCAAAATATCTACTTGACCTAATAAACATTACGTAGACAAACAGTAGCTGTAGCTAACTGAAACTCAGCTGGGTAAAAACGCTAAACTTGCCTCCATCCTAAGCTTAGCTTCATTAGCTTATACGACAGAAAGCGTCACCGGATCAACAGTGGGAATGGCCATGTGTGACCGGGAGCCCCAGAGAGCGCAGACGACCTAGCTCTCTCTGGATGGGATGGCTGGCCCTTGCTCACCCTCCATCACTCACTGTGCTAGCCAGTGTAGACAGTCTGTTAGCTGAAAGCAGCTTTTAGCAGAATTGGCATTTTGTTTTTCCTGACCCTGCGTGATGAGGGGGTCCAAACTGGTGGGATAGAATTGGAAATGACAAAAATTGGGTTAAAGACTAAATTCATCCTCAGTATCATATATGAAACAGCACATATGAAGAATGCATGTTTGGGGGGTCGATAACAAGTGTGTGGTGCTCCAGTAAGAGCTCCAGCATTCAGAGGGTCAGCGCCTACCACTATGTAACAGAGGGGAAAATCCTCTCCATTTCATTGCCAATTGAGGCATAGTCTGTAGAAGTTTCAGCAGAACTGAATTTTTGACCACTTGGTGGCGCACTAACCAGGTTTGGAACAACAAAAGTGTCATTTATCTCCATATTCTGGTTATTACTGCAAAATCACTTCAAGAAAAATATTTGTGGATTAAAAAAAACATATTTGGAGAACATTAGCACCACTAACAGGTAACAGTGCTCAATTCCACTCAGCTCAAAGGCTCCCCGAAAGTGGCCTGTGTGTCTCCTCAGATTGATCTGACTCTCCCATTAGCTAGAAGCGAGAAGCAGCTGAGTGCTTGTTATGGTCAGAGACGGAGACGTCGGCTTTCAGACCACCGGTGTAGGCTGACATTGAATAATTGAGAGCACTGTCATATGGCCTCGTGTCAGCAATGCAAAAGCTGCCTTCACATTCTGGGACGTGGCGTCAGTGGGCCCGGGGCTACAGCCCCCGCTGGGAATCACCTGTAGAGGAATCCCCCGGCTGCCTGACAGCTTCTGTGGAGGTGGCTGCAGTTTTGAGAGCGGTGTGGGTGTTTGGAAAGGGGATGGACACAGTTTGACACTTTTATTGCAGATACACAGTTCCGGCGGGCGGGCGTGCATGTGGATGTCTGTTTTGTGTAGGGGTATTATCTTCGCTGTGGAAACACAAGAAAAGCCTGCCCTCAGAAGACACCGTTTGACACTTTTATTGCAGATACACCATTCCGGCATATGTGTGTGTGTATGTCTGCGCCAGTGTGTGTTTTTGTAGAGGCATTATCTTCACTGTGGAAATAAACAGAGATAAAGCTTGCCCTCATTAAACGCTTCCCATTCTGTTTGTGTCCTACGCTGTTTGGATGCAGAACAGCTTATTTAAACACCGATGACTCACAAGGGGTCCGCACTGGCCCCTATGCCAGCATATGTGGATCAGAATATGCTGTAATTTGGTGATTAGGGCCTCGGCATATCTGTGCAATGTATAGAAGCCACTAAATGCTCTTAAACTGCTGGTTGGCTGTATGGAATTGCTGCTTGTTGCAGTTGCAGTCTGGGATGCAGCGCTCCACCAGTGAATTCAGAGCAGAATCAGTGGAGTCTTCTGCTCTTCTGATCTGTTAAGCTCATTCCCCATGATCCTCAGGGTGCCTGAAAGATGGTGACTGATGAAACCCCCTCAGGCGCACCACTAATTACTGTCTCGCTCTCTTCTTTGATTTTTGCCGTCTACGGTAAGCCACTGGGAACTTATTTCCCCTGTGGAAGGAGTTGTGACATTCATTTCCATCAGTGTTTAAAACGAACAAAGTTTCAAAACACCAGATGTTTGAGGCCACCAAATTATGAGGGAGATGGCAAGAAGATATCTGCACACACTCTGAAAAGAAGGGGCTTTGAAATGCCCCGGATAAGGTCCTAATGCAGCATAAACCAAGATTTTCTGGATTCGGGATCAGTCTCTACTGTTTGAGAGTGGGATGGAGGCCAGATCACAGCACAGTTACACTGTTTTGGAATATTTGTGTATGTGTATTTGAATATGTCATCTAGGTAAAGCGGAAAACTCTCATAGGACGTTTTGCAAATCAGAGAATCTGGACATCAGTTCCCAATCAGACATAATTCCCAAATGTTTCCATAACATATTTGTTAACAATACCATAAAGTTCATATATCCTACATTTATGTAGTATTATTTAATTTTTTTTCCTTTATTATTCTTTTTATTATTTCTTTAAATAATGGCAATTTTCCGAGCATGTTTGTATCCATTAGACCTAAATTACATTTGTTAGTTTGTTTATAAGACCAAAAGAGTGACCTCTTTTTTGACTGGTTGTGCTTTATTGTGCCTCATTTGTATAGCCATAGTCTGCACTCTTTAAAAAAAAAAAAAAAAAAAAAGATGCTACAAATATAAATTTGAGGATGTACAAGACTTGACAGTGCATTGTGGTGCACAAGCAATGTATTTATCCCAGTCGAATGAACTGTTCAAGCATTAATGTATGCAAGCAACCAGCACCAACCAATAACCTACTTCAGCATGGTCATGTCATGCACAAGATTTCCCATCTCTTAGTTGTAGTATCATTAGGTAGATTATGTGACATGCCATGAGAATATCAAATCATCAATCCTATGTTATGAATCGTATCATGAGTGGCTGAGTGTATTGTTTCCCCCGTACTTCATTTAATTTAAATGTGTAATATTGGGACTATAACAGCAGGATGTGGCATTATCCTTTGTCACTTGAGAGCAGGGCGCGTTTGATTTTTTACTCTATTACAGTGACTGTTCTGTCACACTCGTAAGTTCATGCCTAAATTACCCTAACTGGGCAAGTCAACCACCCAGTTGACTTGCATTTTTGCTTCCCGAATGGCTTGTCTGTACAGAACACTGAAAAATGTATAAATTAGGGTTCAGAAACTTCAGAATTTTTTTTTTTGCCTGTGTATATCTTAGTTTTACTCTTAAAGGGTTGAAGAAATGTGGAATGCTTTTTAAACAGCATGAAGGAAAACTATTGCAATGATGATGTCAGACTGTAAAACATCTCTGAATTCTGGTCTTATTTTTTATCACTTGTTGCAGGAAGTGGATGTGTATGGCTGTGTGTAGATTAAGCAGTTCAGCAGTTTCTGGCACTTCCAAGTGTTTATAATTGAACCGCCAGGTTTTTTTTCTGTTCAGGGTTACACACTAATTTTCAAGGGTCAGCACTCTACATCTAACACGCCAAAGCACATTATGGATTTTTTTTATTCTTTTCTTTTTGTCTTTCTCTTCCTCTCACACATGAATTGACTCACAAATTAGCGCTGCCATGACGCTCATTTGAAGACAAGATTGGGGACCAAAGGTTATCAAACTAGATTATGTTTGTCATCTGTGTTCTTTATGTGTTCCCTGTGTCTCTTTTTCTCCTCTCTCTCTCTGTCACTCTCAACCTGTTTTCCTTATTCACAAGCCTGGAGTGGAGAGATAAACACATTACATCTCAGTCTGTGGGTGGCAGACATCTACAAAGCTGTCAGTAATGCCCCCCCCCCCTCTCTTTCTCTGTCTTTCACGTTGTCTCTCTACCAACCCCCTCCCCATTTCACCGTTTTGCACTAAAACGTGCCCCCTGCTCCCTCTCCCTCACTGTGGAGCAGAGCTTTAAAGACCAGCAATTCCAGCTGCAACACCGTCTTCCAAGGTGGCGTAGACTGCTGCGTTAAAACAATCCCCATTTAAGTGCTTCATGCCTTGGGCTGGTGTCAGCTTCCCAGGTGACTTTAAGAGCGGAGAATTGCAAAGAAGGCAATGGGGAGCTGGGATGTACTGGGATGGCTGAAGCTAAGCGAGTGCAGTCAGAATGAGGCGCTGAGGCTGAGCGTCCGGGTTAATGAGCTCCCAGTTCAGACTGCATTTGTTTTAATCAGCGTAGGCAAATTCAAAGGCAAGCCGCCGGACTGATTGAACTGGCTGCTGAACATTTGGCAGAAAGTAATATTGGATTTGTTCAAAGTAATTGATTGACCTCAGCAACAGGTACTCCCTTTTCTGGTGTGTGTGTGTGTAATCTGAGTGTGTCTCTTTGTCTCTCTGCAGAGCAGCCAGAGCATTTGGAGAGTATCTTCACACTCATCCTGAGAGCCGGAACGGATCAGGTCAGCTCAGACTTTCCTGGCTCTGCTTTCCCTACTGTTCTTTTTTCCTTGTCTTTCCCCCCTTTTCACTTGCTCTAGGTTGGACCTCTGAGGCAGTCATATTTCAGTAAAAGCATCACTTTTCTGTGAAGGTGTAGAACTGCAGCTGAAAGTTGGATGCAGTGTAGAATACAGTAATATACAGTGTTCAGTTTATTCTCATGTTCTGGCCAAAATAACACATTCTCTGGCTATTTCCCTCCAATTTCTGCAAAATTCAGTCACTTGGATGTCAGTCTTTCAGTATTTCATGTGAAATAACTCATTTCTAGAGAGTCGGAATTGTTCACTGTGGTGGAGATAGTAACGAGTTGAGAAACTTCTTTATTCTGATTACAGGGCTAGAAATTTAGATTAGAATTGCTTGAAATCTGGAAATGACCTTAATCACCAGAAAATTTTCATAGTTTTATGGTTTTGGCCTAAAACATATATTTTAATACCATTCATGATTGAGAGCAAAAATAGTCCTAAAAAACATGTTTTTAAACAAAAGAACACGACAGGGAATGTGTTATCAAGAATAACAACATCAGGGCTGTCATTTGGTCGCCATAGGTCATCACAGCTGTGGTGTTATTTGCGACATCATACCCTATCTTCTATTTTACAAACTAAGGAAACAAAATAAATCAAAGAAGTCTTTTAATAGATAAAGTCCTGCCCTTCAACAAAAAGTGCCAATTACCTTGCTGTCATCACAAATATCAGCTCGGTTAGAATGCTTCTCAACCAATTATATGATGAGGTTGAACTGTTGCATAACCTTCTATTTCCTCTACCTCTATTCTCTATTCCTCTATTCTGTTTGTTTTATCACTGTTTTATCATTATCAGCATATAAAATATTTACACACACACATACACACATAATATTATCTAAATAATAGTAATAGCTATATTTGTGCGTAGATCTCCCAACCCCTGGTTCCCATCAACACCACTGTAAAGATGGTTGGTGTGGCGCAACAGATAACACCACCACCTACCATTGCGTTACAACAACACCATGTGGAAGACCAGGGTTCAGTTCCCAGTCTGGGTGACTATGCTGCGCTACACCAATAAGAGTCCTTGGGCAAGACTCCGAACACTACATTGGCCCACCTCTGTAATACGAGTAACCTTGTAAGTCGCTCTGGATAAGAGCGTCTGCTAAATGCCGTAAATGTAAATGTAAAGACAACTGGTTTTACATCAAAACAATCTGAATGGGTTTTGTTAAAAGTTTAACAATAGAATTATGCAGAAATTGTGAATAATTGGTAAACGTTTTTTACAGTACTTTTTGTGTAAAACTTTGTGTCTGGATTCTAATCCTGGTTAATAATTCCATCAGTCATGTTTATGTATTCAGACTACTACCCTTTTTTGTTCCCAGTGCAATTTCAGATGTATCTATCTTATTATGTGGAATTGTTTAGGGTCCTTATTCTATATGTAAGGTTAAAAACATCTTTGCTTTGTTAATGCAGAAACCAGAGGTGCTGTTACAAATGTCCACAGCAAAGAATCAGTATCAAATGTGGGTCAGTCTTGTCTAACTGATGTCTGGTTTGTTTAACAAGGTTTGCATTGATGCTGATACTGACCCAAAATATCAGATTCAGATGCATTCACATTTGAATCACTGTGAGCCCAGAGATTTGCACCCGTACTGTGATTGTGGCCTCATTTGTCTTTTTTTGTCTGTGTCTTGTATTTCTGTATCTATCTCTGTTTATCAATGTAGATCACTTACTGTCTGACACCCTCATTGGCCACGACTCTGATTCCCCAGACAGCGTGTGCACTCAGAACAACAATCACCACCACAACTACCCCTTACAGGACACGTCCAGCAGCAGCAGCAGCGGTGCTGACCCCAGCTTGATTAACCCCACCCTGGGCCTCCTGCAGCCTCCTCCTCTTCCTCCACCTGCCTCCTCCGCCTCCCTCTCCTCAACCTCCAAGAGCCGCCTGTCGCTGGAACGCAGCTTCTCAGCCGAGGAGGAACAGCAGAAGTGTGTGGAGTGCTCCCTGCAGCCGTCCCGCGTCTACACCATCAGTGGCGAGAGCGCCATGCTGACCAGCAAGGAGAGCTTAGAGCTGGAGGTGCTGAGGGGGGCACGGGATGCCCCTCCTTCGACGTCCCAAAATTTGGGCCAACCCTCAGCCTCCTCCTCCACATCCTCCTCACCCACCCAGCAGCATCACCACCACCATGGCGGAGGGCCAGTGGGAGGCGGAGGCGCCAGCCACCACCATGGCAACCATCACCACGGCAACCACCACCACGCCGGCACCAGCGGGGGTGGGACCAACCAGCATGGAATCTGCGGAGGGTCCGTTAGCTCCGGAGCTGGACCGTCCCAACAACAGCACCATCACCACCACCACCACCACCTGTCCCAGCCACTCCAGAGCTCCGTCAGCGCCCACAACATCCGTGGCTGGGGCGAGGCCAGAGAGTGTGGCCTGGCCTGTGAGGCCTGTCCTGGAGCACCCTCCCGCAGCCAGGGCTCGCTGGACCTGGAGAGCAGCACACGAGAGGCAGGCAAGCAGCCCCGGCGGCCACTAGAGCGGATGTGCAGTGTGGACCGGGTGACTGGGCTGGACAGAGGTGAGAGGGGACAGAGAATGAGGGAGAGAGAAAGAGAGGAGCTCAAAGGGGAGTGGTGCGATGGGGGTTAAATTGGGGTTTATGAGGTGCATTACTTCTTTAACAGGTATCAGTGATGTTCAGTTTCGTTGGTTAATTGCTGGTATTATGAAATCTTTCACTTTTAGAATTACTGAGCTATAAAAGTTTACATTTTTATTTCGATTTCCCAGTCTGACATTTTTCTGCTGATATTTTATCAATACCCAATAAATCAGTGCAGTATTTAATATTATACACAGTGGAATTTTAACATATTGACTGTATCCTTAGAAGCCACTTGCTAAATATTTATAAATATTTAGATTTATCACAGTTTATGTGTTTAGATTACACATCAGCCATAACATTGTGAATAACATTGTTTGATCACATGATTCTCTTTACAATGCCACCTGGCAGTAGGTGGGCTAAATTAGGCATTGTAGGTGCCACAACTAATCAACTTAGTTAACTAAAAATGATGAAGAAATTAGTTGGCGATAAGTTTAATAGCCGATTAGTTGGTGATGTCATTGTGCATGTTTCTCACACTAACTAGGGACGGTTCTGGACGAACGTGGATCGTGGTTTAAAAGCCAAAGCTTTACCATAACAGCGTGAAAGAGAGTTTTACTGCTGTGGTTCTTTTCATGATAATAATTCTCTCAATCTGGATGCAGAGTCTGTCATGTGAACAGAGTGTGTGGAGAAACCGCTACAGGACCATAAGACGCGGCCACACATCTACAGCACCATGACTTTGGTGTGTGAGTGGAGAGTAGAGTTCTATTGCTGTGAGCCGTGTGAGTCAGGGGTTGAGTGACATAATCATTGAGGAGGCTGGTTTCTGGTTGAAATATGAATGTGAGTTTTTGTAAGGCTCTGTAACTTGGCATCTGTTTACTGATTAAGTCCCGCCATTCAACAGAAAGAGCCAATCAGCTTGCTGGTTCCAGATAAAGTTTGGCCCTTCAACAAAACAAGCCAATCAGCTTCCTGGTTAGGAGCGGAGGAGGCCTGACAAGGCTCCAGCCAGTTGGTGTCAAAATTCAAATCATTAATATAAATGTATTAATGTAATAAAAAATGGTTTAGAAATGGTTTAAATTTCTGCGAAACCTCAGTATCGGAGCTGAGCTCTGCTTGGTGTAAGCATTCAACCAGCGGTGCTGAAGCTCCGGCCTAATTTAACCCCTGGGGGGGGAGGAAGGGGCGTCCGTTGATTGTGCCGTGGTCTGTATTTTTTTGTGTCTCTCTCTCTCTTTTCCTCTGTGTCACTGTGATCCTCTCTCGCCCTCTGTGCAGTGGACCTGTGAGTGTTCTGTGTGCACAGTAACACACTGATAATGAATCCATTTAAATACAAAGTGACCCGCATGATCACAAACGCTGCTAACACAGCCAACCACACCTTTTCCCCCTAACAGATGACAGCCACTGGTACCCCAAAGAGAACATGTTCTCCTTCCAGACCGCTACCACAACTATGCAAGCGTGAGTAACCCACTCACGTCCACACACACACACACACACACACACACTTCAGTACAAATACACACTCTTTTACTTTGCAGTGACTGCAGGGACAGATGGCCCTGCAAGTGCTGCTGTATCCACACACATTCAGCACTTTAGTGACATTCTCAAACACACAGTGTCGCAGGGACTCAGGAAGTTGACAAGTACACAGTGAGCAGATCACACACACAACCCCCCACCCCACACACACACACACACCAAAAACACACATCAAAAACACACATAAAGGAAACACACTTTATCGCTTACTACAAATCTCAGTTTTAATCAAAGTGCAAATTTCTCTCTCTCTTTCTCTCTCTCTCTCTCTTTCTCTCGCTCCTCTCCATGTGTGCCCTCCCTCATTATCCTGCAGGATATCGTGAGTACAATTTTTCATAATATTTCTTGCCAATTGAATTCTAGCTTCTCCCTCTGTCCGCCCAGCCGCCTGTTCTGCACCCTGTAACCCACCCCCCTCCTGCGTTACTCCTGGCTGAGTGTTTGAAGTTACCAAGGAGACTCGAGTGTGGTTTAGAGCACTAAGTTGAATTCATGAGAAGTGCCAGCTTGTATGCCTTACATCTTCAGTTCTCCTTCTGAATCAGGTGCGGTTCTGAAGGCCAATAAAGAGCTAATCTAAACCGAATCAACTGTATATTAAACACATCCGGACAGCTCTTCAGTGATGTAGTATGTAGTGCTGAAAGAGCCCAGTGTCTAGTTTGTTTATTCAGGTTTACATTCTTCCTGATATCCCATTGCAGCATATGTCCAAATGTTTGTGGGCACCCCTTTTAATTGAATGCATTTAGCTAATTGGTGGTGAAGTTGCACCATGACACAGCTTGTCTAGTCCCTTTAGAGAGGTATTACCAATAGAATAGAACTCTCTGAAGCAGATCAACATGAACAGATCAACCTATATAGACTATAGAGACTATTGTCAGTCACAGCCACCTGACTTGAATGCCTAGAAGGGCTTTGGTGGGATTTGATAAACGCGATTGCAGCACCAGGAATATTAGTGAACTGGAGGTCGCTGCCCATGGGGAATGGACTAAGACTCCACAGGAACGCTACCAGAAGCTGGTGTCTGGCTATGCATCCTGTTTGCAGCAGGTGATGAGAGCAGAAGGATGCTCTACTAAGGACTAAAGATGCTTGTAATTAAGGGAATTAATTATTCTGACACTGCAACTGTAGTGAACATGTCCTGATGACTCAGAGCTGTTTTGTTTTGAGGGGGCTACTCTGTATTAGTCAGGTGGTTATAATGTTATGCCCCATCAGTCAATAAGAAGGGCTGTGTTTCAGTGGGGAAGGCCAGTGTGTTATTGAAGGTCTAGTATGGTGGGAGATATGCAGGCTATGCTGGTTGTGAGTAAAACCTTGCGCAATCCTGTGAAGTGAGCTTGGAGGGGAGTGGGTCTGGGATGCCAGACTTCACTGTTGAGCCTACCCAAGGTGTTGTGGGCTTAATTCAGCAAAATTCTGACTAAGGGAGGTGCCTACCTAACAGAGCATGCAATGTAGCGGGTGATTAGATTATAGGGAAAGGGAATGGGCTGGGCTCTATGTGTAACCCCGGTAGTTAGGGGCAGGATTTTGCCTATATCATCTTCCTATATCATTTCACCTGGATGATCTCTTTCTTTAAAATGCACCGATCCACATTAAACCACTTTGAATGATTTTGTTTACCTGTGAAATACTGAAATTTTGAATTATGTCAAATAAAATTTTGTCAAATCAGTCAATCACCCTATGTTTCTGCAACATGAGTAGACTTTCTGGAAGTGTGGTTGGTATTTGTGGTTTTGGTTAACGTGGCTCATTCAGTAAGCTTATTGCTGCCTATGTCCTCTATTTTACAGCCAGAGTTAAGATTACAGATTGTATCATTAGATATATTCATTGGTATGTCTGATCACATAGATTCTTAACTAAAAGTTAAAAGAACTCATTGTCACACTTTGTCAGAACTGTAATGCCTCAGAGCACTTTCCACGGTTTCATCACACCCTGAAATTGCTTTTTTCCCCCAACCATGAACGCTTTTCCCTTTTGTGTTTCAGAGCCATGAATGAATTATGTGATATAAAACAGCTTTTTTTGTCAGCGGGTTCTCCATCTGGTTTACTTATTTATGTACATTTTCTGTAAAATTCTTGACTTTTGTAAAAAATAGTCCAATCATTGAGATTATCTTAATTTTTATGTCTAGACATATTTGAAAGAAGGAGATTAGTTATGAAATGAATGTGGTTATAAGTAAGGTAGTTCTTGGTAGGTGAGTGATCAAGCGTGGCTAGCAGTATTGGATGTGCTTGGTGCCCTTTAGAGAGACTCGTGTTTTGTGAATAAATACCATCAGAGGCAGTTCCTGAAGATGAGAGTAAGGCAATTGAAAGAGAATGCTGAATGAATTCTCATTGCTCTGGAGACAGTTCACTGTGCCTCTGGTGATTTACATTTACATTGTTAGGCAGGAGTGAAACTCCCTCCGAGGAGAGAGCAATGGCACACGGCAATCAGTCATTCAGGGGACGGAGGGAGCGAGAAGCGAGGGCAAGAGACAGAAGGAGTGAGTGAGAGTGAGAGAGAGAGTGCAAGAGAAGAAGGACAGTTGTAAGATGATTGCGTAACCAGAGGTGTTGGAGCGGAGTTGAGGACAAGGGGAGGGGTTGATGATGATTAGCCACTGAAAGGACGCTAACAGTGCAGACAGTGGGACGTATCCCTCAATGCCTGACCGCTGCTGGGGAAGGTCAGTGTGACCGAGACGTGCAGCTGAATAATAGAGAAGAGCTCCTGGCGCTGCAGAACCATTCACAAACACAGAGGAAAAAAAGGGAAAGAAGTTGGGAGAGGGTGAAGGAGGAATTGTCCTGTCCTTTATACACTGGGTATACATATGGATGACTGCCTTCAGTCACTAGGCAGAGCGACTTTCTGAGTACCTATTTTTACATTACTGACACACCTGAGCTCAGGGGTCCCCAATCCTGGTTCTAGACATCTGCCACCTTGGAGATCTACCACACTTGATCACACTAATGGAAACCTTCAGGGGTCTCTGAGTATTAGTGTTGGGTCTGTTGGGTTTCAGCTCTTCAGAGACTCACTGACATAATAGAGCAATATGGACTATATGGACAAAAGTAAAAAACACCTGCTCATTCATTGTTTCTTCTGAAATATACTCTGCTCCACGGCTCAGTGCTGGGGGTGTTATACTCCTCTAGCCCATGCCTGGCATTAGGCATGATGCCAATTGGTTGTTTATCTGCTATCTGTATTGGCAGTACTTTTTAAGTTGTGTGTATGTTGGTACATTTGCACGTCTGTGTCAGCAATGGGCGCAACTTAAAGTAGCTGAATGCATTTATTAGAAGGGGCGTCCACAAACATTTGGACATACAGTGTATTTAATAGGCTTCTTGTTACCATGCAGTTTATGTGGTCACTATATGCCAGCAGTTGTTGTTTACTCGCTATAATTGGTCTTTTTTACAATGCATTTTAGTGGTTTAGTGAATCACTGACCTTGCGATATACGCATCATCCACACACTGTGAAGTAATTTAGCGCAGTAACATTAGCATAGCGTCATGTTGCCCACGCCTAGTAGCAAAGCAATGAAATAGGAGGAGCAGTTAACATGGTTGGAAAACGCAGCCTAGACATAAAAGAGTTAGTATAAGGATAAGAGAGAAGCGATATGGCCGAGAAAGCCACTGACTCATCCTCTGGTGGCTGCGGGGGCGAAGGGTGCTTCCCTTCCCTCGCTCTCTCTTTCTCTCTCTCTCTCTCTGTCTCTATGTCTATCTTTCTCCCTCTCTCTCTATCTTTTTCCCTCTCTCGTTCTCTTTTCGTTGTCCTTTCTTTCATTTCCTCATTAGGCAGGCAGTGTGCGTCTGTGATGTCTGTGGGCGAAAGCAGTGAAAAGGACAAAGAAGAGAGGGGGTCTCTGTGGTCTGTCTCTTTCTTTTGCTCTCTCACTACCTCTCTCTCTCTCTCTCTCTCACTCTCTTTCTCGGATGTGAGCTCAGGACTGCACAGCTGTCTGCCCACTCAGCGTGTGTGACCCGGCTTCTTTCTTTCACCTCAGCACTCTATCACTGTTGTGCCAATTGGTTACAAGCCACTACACAGCAATTACATCACTTATACCACAGTACCACGGTAAAGATACTGTAGCTTGTAAGTAAGCTACTCAGGATCCGGTCACACTCAGAATCCTGTCAATCTTATTTTTTAGTCTTATTGCCTGATTTCATACAATATCCATCAATATTACAAAAAAATATATATACACTATATGTCCAAATATTTGTGGACACCTCTTCTAATAAATGCATTCATCTACTTTAAGTTGCACCCATTGCTGACACAGGTGTGCAAATACACACACACACACAAACACACACACAACATGTCTAGTCACTGGAGAAGTACTTCCAATACAGTGTTGACAATAGAATAGGACTCTCTGGAGCAGATAAACATGAACCTGTTGGCACCATGCCTAATGCCAGGCAAGGCCTAGAGGGGTTTAAAGCCCCCCAGTATTGAGCTGTGGAGCGGGGGAACTGTGTTCTCTGGAATGATGGATAGGGCACCATCTAATATTTTTTGGGATGAGTTGGGGAGCTGGAAACGAAGTTTCTAAAGCCCTCATTGGAAAAGGTTGACCACCTGGAGAAGTGAAATCAGGTTCTAATTGACCAGACCAAGAAAAGTTTACAGATCACATTCAGGATGATTTGAACCTGTTCTAGATCAGACCTCTCAAACTGGTTTCCTCCCAGACAACAGCTCTGAGGAGTTCACATACCTGTTTCAGGTCATCAGCGGATCACAAGTTAAATGTAGATGAAGCTAGGCTGCCGTCTCTGTGGGCCCCTGTTTCTATGCTGCTACATTAATGAAGCCTGTTCCAATCAGAAGAACAAACAATATTTGAGGATACTACTAGAGATTTCCCATAATCCTATCAGGTGTCTAACCTGAATACAAACCAGTCTATGTTTGTTAGAAGGTCTAGCTTTAATTAGCCCACTGGAAAGCCCATACTAGCGTTTGCACAGAAATCATATGCAAATTGAACTCCACATTGTTGTAAAAGGCCTCAAATTGCATATTAAAATATCCAGTATGCTCTTCCTGTACTCGTGTATCGCGGCAGTGTAAGGGTCTGCAGTGAATGCAGGGTGTGAAATGCTGTGAGATGAACGGTTTCTAGCTCTCAGAAAAGCATTTCATTACAATTCATGCTTTGCTCTACATTCATTGAATTCATTTTCTCCATCCAATATTGCGCGCCATCACAAAGCAACCTTGGTAGACCACTCTGTTTTGCATAATGTAATACAAACAAGGAGTCTTAATAAAACAGTGCTACTAGTGACCCACTATTTATGGCTGCAGCCCATCTTTTGGAATGTAGCTAGAACATTAGAACATCCTGATTCTGGATGAGGAGCCTTTGAAGTTGTATGCAGTGATCTGTCAGTGTTTGGCCCCTTCACTGTAACTATGTCATTTTTTAGCTCAGGGTAGAGCTGTCCAATATGCCAATGACTACACTGGGTATACAGTGAGTATAAAGCTTAGCAACCATCTGGGATACCGCAGCAACGCTATATGATCACCTAGCAACACCATAGGGACCACTTAGCGACACTATAGCAGCTACATAGCAACACCATAGGGACTACCTAGCGACACTAAAGCAACTACATATCAACCATATAGCAATGCCATAGCAAACACCTGGAATACCATAGCAACCACCTAAGATGCCATAGTAACCACTTAGGAACACTATAGCAACCATCTGTGATAGGGACCACTTAGCAACACTATAGCAACTACATATCAACCACTTAGCAACACCATAGAGACCACTTAGCAACACTATAGCAACTACATATCAACCATAGAGAAATGCCATAGCAAACCACCTGGGATACCATAGCTACTGCCTTAGATGCCATAGTAACCACTTAGGAACACTATATCAACCATCTGTGATAAGGACCACTTAGCAACACTATAGCAACTACATATCAACTTAGCAACACATTAGGGACCACTTAGCGACACTATAGCAACCACAATCTGTGATACCATAGCAATCACCAACCAACAACTTTGTAACACCATGGCAACCAGCTATGGAGCAACAATTTATAAACAACCTAGAATACCATAGCAACCTTGTTTCAACTGCCTGGCTGTGAGAACCACTTTTGCTGTGCTAATAGACTGTCAATGTCAGAAATGTCCATATTTGACTTTCCCTGTCAAATACAGGCATCTGACATCACCCTGCACTGCAGTGTCTACACAAGACCATTCTTGTGTTGACTTTGCAGAGCAGGATGATGTCATCTGGTGGAATGGATCCATTTTTAAGTACAGCAGTGAAAGAAGCCAATGAATAAAACAGTGAGGTAGCATCCCAGCATGGCAGAGCTGTGCAGCTGTGCAGCCGTAACTAAAGGACATGTTGGTTCTGCAAGTGTAGGTGTCGGTCGTTTGCCGCACGGTGCTGGTTTCATTAGTCTAGAGAGAGCTGATGATGGGCAGGAGAACACATCTCTGTTTTCTTTTCTCCTCCCTCTCTCTGTCTCTCTCTCCCTCACTCATTTCTGCTCACCTGGGGTTGTGGTGATTAGGAGAGTAGTGAAGTGCATGGGGGGCAGTCTGGCAGGTGCTCCTGGAGAGGAATGATGACCATGAGGCACGGCCCATGCACAAATCTCAACCGATAAGAGACGTGGAATGGGATGTGAGCTCTGAATTGAAGCAATAGTTTGGTTACAGTGCAACTATCACTGTACTATCAGTTAAACCAGCGATGTTGTGGCATATCTCATATCATAGTTCTTCTCTTGCCACAGATTACACTGGGTCAGAAAATAAACTGCAGACCCTTCACTATAGATCATGAATAGCTGAGGCTCCCCACTTTAAGAACCATGGCTGGAAGAGATACATGTGATTTTAAGAGAGATCATTAAGAGAGGTTAATTTTGACAGCTGAAGATGGACCTGATGGACAGGTCAAATGACATTTCTGATTAGCAGCAGAACAGGTGTTGAAATGCACTACACCGTCTACAGCGTAACCTCCAACACTCAGCCATTGTCCTCTCAGTCCACCAGACCTTTGTCTACAAGCAGGGGACAGATCTGACCCATCTGTCCATTTTTGCTTCTGTCTTTGTGCAGGAATTTCCGGAAACACCTTAGGATGGTGGGCAGCAGAAGAATGAAAGCTCAGAGTGAGTCAGAGTGTGTGTATGTGCATGTGTGTGTGTGTCAGAGTGTGTGATTTCATTAGTGATTGTGGTCTTGTCGGTGTGTTTAGTGTGTTTTTGTGTGTGTCATAGCACCGTATCATTGGTGTGTGTGTTCTGTACATGTGTATTGTAATTGGAATGTGTGTATGTGCATGGATAGGTACGTGTGTGTGTGTGTGTGTGTGTGTGTGTGTGTGTGTGTGTGTGTGTGTGTGTGTGTGTGTGTGTGTGAGTGTGTAAGTGTCTTGGTGGTAAGCGTGGGTTGGGATTCCGGGTGATCCTTTCTCTCCTAGTGATCATTAAGATAATGATTAGAGACTAGGTCTTGGGAGTGCACCGTGGGTGTATGTGTGTGTGTTAGAGAGAGAGAGAGAGAGAGAGAGAGAGAGAGAGAGAGAAGCAGCAGAAGAATGCAGGCAAAGATGGAACAGAGTTGGGCACATGGATGTGTGTGTGGTGCCGTGCAGCGTGCGGTTGGTGTTCCAGACACCCTACAGAGTGTGTGACAGCTGTTCAGCAGGCACAGTGTGAGAGGCGTGTTTGAGGGTGTGTGTGAGATAAAGATGGAGAGAAAGAGAGAGAGAGAGAGAAAGAGAGAGTGACTGTCTCTTCACATCCGATAGCATTTGCAGAGCGCAGGGCGAAGAGCTTCAACCGGTCCTGGAGCGACCCTACTCCGGTCAAGCAAGACTCGCTCCACGACTCAAAAGACAGTGAGTCAAGCTGTTAACACACCCCTCCACACTGCCTCACACACACACACACACACACACACACACACACACACACATGCACACATCATGTGCAGTACTTACAGACACACACTCACTAATACTCCCACTCTCATTGGTCATACAAGTGTGGTCACACTAACAGGGTTTGCACAATGATAGCTTGGCCAGTGAAATTCTCTTAAATCAAGTCTAAATACACTATATGTCAAAATGTTTGTGGACACATCTTTTAAAGAATGCATTCAGCTACTTGAAGTTGCACCCATTGCCATGTCTCTACAGGGACTGGCTTGTAAAGTATTGCCAAGAGGACTCTGTGGAGCCAATAAACATGAACCTATTGGCCTAATGCCCGGCCTGGGCTAGAGGGCTATGGAAGTGATGGTGATGGCACTCCATTCAGTACTTTTTGGATGAGTTGAGGAGTTGAGGATGAGGTGGGGTGGTGATCATCCAACATCCTGAGTCTTTCCTGGACACTGAAGACTTAGTTACTCCAGCAAAAGCAGAATAAACTCCTTTTAATGCCCTTGATTTCTGAAGCAACAGTGAATGAGCAGGTGTCCCAAAACTTTTGTTTATATAGTGTATATCAGTGTTAAAAGTACGGAAACAAAACTACCTTTAACCACAAAAAATGCAGGGTTCTATTATAGGGCCTATTAAAGTGAACTATAATAGGAATGAAGTGTGAGTCTGCACACAGGTTTTAAAGGGTTTAAGGTGTAGAGTGATTTCCACAGCTGATTTATGATGCTTTATGGCAAATCTAACCAAAATATTGCCCAATTGTTTTGTCCCAGGTTAGCATTGTCCCAGGTTAGCATTGTCTCAGGTTAGCGTTGTCCCAGGTTATCATTGTCCCAGGTTAGTATTGTACATTATACATTTTAATGCATCCAACCATCATGGAAACATGTCCAGTGATAGATGTTGGACAGTGCTGTGTGTATGACTAATTTAGTGCTACCCAAATAGATAGAAGTGCTAATAAACCGACATCTAGGATTTTGGTTGGTGAGGCTCTCCCGACTTTCCAAATAGGAAATCTGACTTTTTTCGGAAACTCTGAAAATCTGACATCTCAGTTGAAATGCAGCGCAGCATGAGTACATACAAAACTACACAAACAGTAGAAATGAACTTTAGTGGTAAAAAACAATAAAATCCATCAAATTAGTAGAAAATACACTCACTTCATACGCACACCCACTCATACACTCCTACAGCAAAGCACACACTTACACACACACACACACACACACACAGTGATGTGCTTCCTCTGCTGTTGACTCTGACCCTGTGTGTCTGTCTTCCTCTAAGTGAGGGTCTGTCTCCGAGTATGTGTTCCTCACTCTCTCTCTCTCGCTCTGTGAGTACTTGTCTCAGCTGGTGTGTCTGGGGTTCGGAGTGTGTGTGTGTGTGTGTGTTTGCACTTGTGCCGTGTAGATTTTTGTCAGCATGTGATGTCTTATGTGTGTTTGTCTCCTTGTTTTTTTTTTGTTTGGGTTTCTGTGCCACCCGCGCGATATGAGGGGAAACGCTGTGTTGGCTTATTGTGACTTTTGGTCTCATTATCTGAATGTTAGCCTCTCTCTCTCTCTCTCTCTCTCTCTCTCTCTACCCCTCTTGTCCTTTCTCTCTGTTTGATTTCTGCCTCTAATGCTGGCAGGTATTTTGTGCTTCCAAAAGGACTCTGTGCCTCAGTTCAGTACTTCTGTGTTATTTTATTATCTGTCTTATCTTCTGCTATTGCAGCTCTCTCTCTCTCTCTCTCTCTCTCTCTCTCTCTCGTCCACTCTATCACTCTCTCTCCTTGTCTCTCTGTATGTGTGTGACTGACCTGGCCCTGCTGCACTGTGCCGTGTTGTGCTGTAGGTGGTGACCTGCAGGCGTCCTGTGCCACTCTGGAAGATGGAGGCTGTGAAGATATGGACTGGGAGGAGGAGAGAGAGATGGAGAGAATGGCGTGTGAAGGAGATGACTTCATCCCTCCGAAAGTCATGGTCGGTTCCATCAAATTCCACTTGATGTAGCTCATTAGAAACTGCTTATTTTGGGGCTCTGAGTGGTCCAGTGGGCTACGACGCTGCCACTATGTTCCAAGGATCACTGGTTCAAATTCCAGGACATGCCGCTTGCCCTTTAGCAGCCGGAGTCCCAGAGAGAACAATTGGCCTTGCTCTCTCAAGGGTGGGTTGATGACACCTCCTCTCTATATCACTCCTAGTGTGATGTTGGTCAGCCTTATGTTTGAAGATCTCCTTAAAAAGTACACTACATGGACAAAAGTATTGGGACACCTGCTCATTCATTGTTTCTTCTAAAATCAAGGGTATTAAAAAAAGTTTGTTTCTACTGGATTGTGGAGCATTGCTGTGAGGATTTGATTGCATTTAGTGACAAAAACTTTAGTGAGGTCAGGCCACCTCTCCATTACTCCAGAGAAGACCGGTTCGTTCACTGCTCCACAGCTCAATGCTTTATCTGCTTCAGAGTCCTAATCTTTTGGCAGTACTTCTCTACAGGATCTAGACAAGCTGTGTGTGTGCATTTACGCACATTATGTATCAGCAATAGGACTTAAAATTAACCTGCAGCTTTTATTTTGGGCATAAAATTAGAAAACAACTCATTGGAAAAGTTAAACTACACGATATGTCCAAATGTTTGTGGACACCCCCCCTACTATTAGTTGCTGCACCCATTTCTGACATAGATGTGCAAATGCACACACACACACATACAGCCTGTCTATTCCCTTTGGAGAAGTATTGTCAAAAGCAGATAAACATGAACCCATTGGCACCATGACCACTGCCAGGCATGATGAGGTGGGCTGTTGATCATCCGACATGTATGTCTGTTTTCTTTTGACATGGACGGGTTAGTTCAAGATTAGACTCAATCACTGTTTTGTCTTGAGTGTTTGATTAATTTTCCTATTCTCGTTTGTTATTTCAGTTGATATCGTCCAAGGTCCCCAAGGCAGAGTACGTTCCGAACATCATTCGGAGGGATGACCCTTCCATTATACCCATACTTTATGTAAGTCTGTACTGCACAATGGCCTATGATACTGTGTTGAACACTGCACAGAATCACAGAAGAAAAAAGGCAGCAGGTTCTCAGATGGTAATACTAGCTATTCATATCCTCTGTATAGAAGGACCTTTTCAGCTACGTAATCACATTTCTCTAGAAGAAGATTCTTCATAAACACAGTGATTGAAATGTGTTTTTTCACCTTGCATATTGAACACCACATCTTCTGAGCTGACTGTATTTGTTCAGGTTTTTTTACTGACTGCTCTGCATTACTGGTTTTACCTCTAGGACCATGAGCATGCTACGTTTGATGATATATTGGGTAGGTAGTGTGTGCTTTGTCTCTCTGTCTATTTGTGTGTGTGTGTGTGTGTGTGCTGTATCTGTAAACCAAATTCTGTATTGTTGTTTTTGTGCCATTTTCTCTGCCTGGGTGTTTGATGTGGAATGGCTTTGTATTTATCTTTGCACTTACTTGAGTGAAGCTCAGGAAGTAGATTTGAGCTGCAGAAATCGGAAACACTGAGGCAAACTATAGCTTCTGACAGACTATTTGGAATGACTATAACTGTAATAGTAGACTCCCATGAGAAGAGCTTTGGAGCTTTGTAGATGTTTTAATAAACACAGTGATGTGAAATCGCCACTTTCTATTGTTTTACTGAGAGAAGAAACTCTTACTGCCCAAATAAGAAACTTTTTAATTCTAGGTGCCTAGAATTTGCACTGCACTGTGTGTGTGTGTGTGTGTGTGTGTGTGTGTATGTGTGTATATATATATATATATATATATATATATATATAAACCCTGTCATTCGTACTGATCCTTGACCCTGTTACCTCTGTACTGTAGAGGAGATTGAGAAGAGGCTGACGTCTTACAGGAGAGGCTCCAAGATCTGGCGCATGCTCATCTTCTGTCAGGTGAATTTACAGCCAAACCTACAAAACACAAAGCTACACACACACATACAGAACACGCATAGAACAGACTAGTGCAAGCAAATTTTGTGTGTCAGATCCCTGCGTTTGTGTGTGTGAGAGACTGAACCAGCTCTCTTTCTCTGTTAGGGCGGTCCAGGGCATCTGTATCTGCTGAAGAATAAAGTGGCTACTTTTGCCAAAGTGGAGAAAGAGGAGGACATGAGCCAGTGAGTAAAATCAATGTTTGCCCCCTCCTCTGTAATGCAGCGCAAATTGGACAACACAGGTTTTCTCATCGGCAGAGTAACTGTTTGTCTCACTCTTTCTGTGTGCCTATGTTTTGTGTGTAGGTTCTGGAAAAGGCTAAGCCGATTTATGAGTAAGGTGAACCCTGAGCCCAACCTGATCCACATCATGGGCTGCTACGTGCTGGGGAATCCCAATGGAGAGAAGGTACATGCTTTTATACTGCATGCTGTGAGAAAACAGCACAGCGCTGTAAATCTGAATCTCATAGCAAGACCTAACCATCACCAACAAACACACACGTTCTAGTGCTCTAATGTTTTTTTTTTCTAATGTTGATGTAGAAACTTTAGAAAAAGAACTGGTAACGGAACAGTTTTGGAAAACATTTCAGCGGAGTGTGAATGGGGTAAAGAATTCTAGAACACTGTAAATGATCAACATTCTAGAACTAAATAAACGGGTGACATTCTAGAACACTGTAAATGATCCACATTGTAGAACTGAATAAATGGGGGACATTCTAGAACACTGTAAATAATCAACATTCTAGAACTAAATAAACGGGTGACATTCTAGAACAGCGTAAATGATCCACATTGTAGAACTGAATAAATGGGGGACATTCTAGAACACTGTAAATAATCAACATTCTAGAACTAAATAAACGGGTGACATTCTAGAACAGCGTAAATGATCCACATTGTAGAACTGAATAAATGGGTGACATTCTAGAACAGTGTAAATGATCAACATTCTAGAAGAGAATAATTGGGGGACATTCTAGAACAGTGTAAATGAGCAATATTCTAGATCAGAATAAATGGGGGCATTCTAGAACAGTGTAAATAAACAACATTCTAGAACAGAATAAAAGGGGGGCTTTCTAGAACAGATTTATGTTATTGGTTGAGATGTCCACTCCTCATGTCCCCAATGTGGGTTTTGAAGAAGAGGATACTGATTTTCAGAAATGAATACCTCCCGTTCAGCTTCTGAACACTGATGGTTCTACGATGCAGGTGTTTCCTAGAATTTTTCTTATACTGTCTCTTCAGTCGATAAACATGAATTCAGGGGCAGCCTATCATACCCTCTCTGCCTGCCTGCAGCTATCCATTATCTCATCTTGAGTCATGGCTCAGTGTTTGGAACCCCTGGAGCCTAGTGTAGCACTAAGTGGCCATGTTCACCTCTCATCCCTGCCTCTCTCTTTTCTTTTTTTTCTGACTCAATGTCTCTCTCTCTTTTCTCTCTAACACTCTATCTCTGTCTTTCAACTCTCTGAACTCTTACTCTCTTTTATCTCTCTCTCACTTTTCTGTCTATGCCTGTCATGTTTGACAGACTGTGTCTGGTTGGTTATGTAATCCAGAAGCTGTCCTGTCCACCTCTCCAGTTGTAGCATGATCACAAACCACTGACTGTAGCACAGCACTACTACTACTAATAATAAAAATACAAATAATGATATTAGTACAACAAAACATGTAGTTTGCAAGTTTTCTGGTCTTCAAATGTGATCTAGAGCTGTGATCTAGAGCTTTCAGCACATAGGTATCTTTTATTTTTATTTGTGAGACCTGAGGTTTTGCCCTAAGGACATTTTAGTACTGGTCTGGTATCCCACGGGTGTGTTTCTATGGAGATAGCCGTGGCGCAAATGGCCGAGGCAATGGCTGTTCTTGGGAACTGAGTGTGTGAGTGTGATTGACATGTGTGTGATGTACTAGTGTGAGTTTGTGAATGTGGGTTGCTATTTGATAAGTTTTGACCTTCATTATCAGAACCGCACTGTGGGGAAGCAAAAAATAAAACAGCCTTTTTAGGGCCTGGTTCATATGGTCGGCCAAAGTCTTCTATAAGGCCTCAGTAAGCCACCTTAATATTTAAGTGATGGTTTGGCCAAAAAAACAAACAAACAAAGCAAACTACCAGCCATTCAATCAGAAAAGAGATGTTTGGTGTTCAGAGGTTGCTGCTTAAGTTGAGGCTAATATGGCTAGGAGGAAGGGAGGAACACCTAGTGGAAGCTTCTGATTTAGGTTTATTTACCAGATTTACCAGGTTTATTATTATACCAACTGCATGCTTACATCATCACACACTTATTTAAAACCACATCAAATGACAGAGCCATCTCAAGTAGACATGCTGATGTGTGACTTCTAACACTGTTCAAGGTGGTGTTATAAAAATGGCCTAAAAAGTCAGGCTTTAAGATAGATGCTAGTTCTGTTTTGGCTATGCAATACACATTGCCTATTTTTATGGGTGATGGTGTCTTGTATTTTGTCAAGAAACACTAAAAAATCTATTTGAAAATTTATCATAGTTTCCAAATCATAAAGTCACAGGTTCTTGTGACAGGTTTTGTCAACAATAGCCTCAAAAGCATTAGTAAAGGAGCTGCAGCTCAGATATATTGTAAGGTGTTTAGTCTATGACTCCTCCCCCTCAATTTGTTTACTATTTATTCCCATTTGCAGGTTATGACTTCCCTATTACATTGGGGAGGCCTTCCTAGTCTCTCCTACTCTCGGATTCCTGATCATGTTGAACCGTAGTGTTGAAGGGATTTGAACTTATGATCTCCTGTCTTGACAAGCAGGCAGTTAGACAGTTGCCCCACTCTTGAGCTGTGAAAACATGTATGTTTCTGTGTTCAAGAAAGAACAAAAAGGTAAATTCACTCAGAACTGTGTAGTGTAATATATGTCTCACCTCTTGTGTGGCGCAACAGTCTAACTGCTGCTCATCAAAAGTGTGAGGAGATCATAAGTTCACATTCCAGTTAGAGCTCAGTGCTCCATTGTCAAAGTAGTCCCAGTCTGGGGACACCATGTGATGCTTGGTGCTCCTTTACTAATGTTTATGAGGCTCAACCCAGTATGTACTGTGGACCAACCTGAGATGCAGAAGTAAATGTGAGGTAGGAGAACTTTTGACTAAGCTAAGTTGAGTTAACTAAAATGACTATGTAATCAGTAACTGAATCTACATAACCTTTTTATATTTGCTCAAGCTTTAAATTTTTTTACAGCACATGATGATTACAAAAGACACCTGGCAGCCTTAGAAAGCAAAAAGACATAGCTAAATATGTCCAAATTTGGCCAAACCAAAAACTGTATACATTTGACATCATAAAATGAACCAGTCTGCATTAGATTACTTCGTACATTGAGTTACAGAGGTGTGCATGGAATTTCAATGCTAGTGCCAATCACGTCCGGAAAAAGGCAAATACCCAAGCAGGAGACACAGTCCTGGTTCCAGAGCCACTCAAATTCATGCCTCGGTTAAAGTGTGGTCATGGTAATTGGCACCTTTGAAGGTCCCCCCAGTTTGTCCTCCCAGCCAGACGTTTCTGAGGCATGAACGAGTTGCTTGTTGTGGTAAAGAGAAAGCCTACTGTTACTGTGGTAGAATTATCCCTTCTCGTAAATACAACTGCTCTGGAGGCAGAGAGACAGAGAGAGGAGGGCGAGCATGTTCTGCTCAGACTAAAGGAGAAGGAGAGAGAGGATTAATTGGTGTCTGCGCTTATCGTGTGCCAACAGCTGTTCCAGAAGCTGAAGAACCTGATGAGGCCTTACTCGGTCACCTTTGAGTCACCACTGGAGCTGTCCGCACAGGGTGAGGCTAACAGCCCTGCACACCGCAACATCCTGCGCACACACACACAAACACACACACACACACACACACACACACACACACACAGAGACAGATAGGCTTTGTCTCTCTCTTCATCAGTACTGTCTGTCCCTGTTTTAAAAAAGAATGATTTCAGAATGGTGATTTTTATATGATTAATTTATTTATCAACTATTCATGTTACTTTTGGGATGTAGATGTACACTGCATATCATTGTCTTTTTCTATTTTTACAATTTTCACTTTTGTTGACTGTTGTTCTTTACATTACATGATGAATGGACCAATAAGCTCCAAAAAAAGCTCCAGAATGACTATATTAATAAAAAAAAACATCCAATGACTGTTAAAGGTGTTGTATATGATTTCAGTCCAATATACTTTTAGTATATACAGTTTCTTTGGTCTGGCTATGTGTCTAAAACATCCAGTTGTACTGTCTCTTTGTATTTTTAGATAAATATTTGTAATATAGAAAATATAAAACAAACCCAACTTTTTTTTTTTTTAAATCACTTACATTTCTGTTTAGAGTTATTTTGGCTTTCTCCTGTAAAGTCACCATTTTGGAGAAATGGACAGTGCAGATGTGTAGAATATTAGTGATGATAGGCTTGCTTTAAAATTTAAAGTTTACTAACAGAGCTCAGATGGATCCACTAAATAATATGAATTCTGTTTATCTGCATGATGGTTATCTGCCTGATGGCACTAAAATATTGATGGATGTTTCATGAGATTTACCCACACTGTGACATTTTCCATGAAAAGTTTGTGTACTTTTTGTTGATCATTGACATCAAAAGTATCCAAATAGTTACGTGCTATAATGTGAGTTGTCTTGTAGAACTGACACTTCGCAGCGCAGTTGCACACCCTGCTTACTCGTCTCTGTCTCTCCTCCTGGACAAACTTTGGGCAGATGAGCTGAGCGGCGACCAGCCAGATTGTTGATATGGTTTTGGTGTGGAAACAGACTGTTTCGCCCACCTTCAAGCTACACACCAAAGATTGAGTACTCGAACACCCACAGAACGAGAGCTATACTGGTTAGAGGGGGAATTATGTATTCGAAACGTGGGACATTGTTTTCAGTTTAGTAAACAATTGGATTGCTTTGGGGCTCAGAACAAGCCTAGTTCTGCATACACTTTCTTTTGTGTTTGTATTTTAGCAACATACCCTTAAGGTGGCCAGCTGTTGGTGAGAGAAGCGATTTGGTAACAGCTCAAGTTTTGAATAAATATAAACAAAGGCTGCACCCTGGAACAAGCACACAGGTCTTCATTAGGCTTTGTGGGTTGTTTAGGATTACCTTTACCAGTTTCAGTTTAACAATTATAAAATCTCCCCCCAATGCTCCATGTCCCTGATGTAAGCCTGACCAGTCTTCTATCTGAAGGCCTCACAGAGCTCTTTGGATTTCGCTAGCGTGACACTACCCACTTCAACAATCAAGAGCAAACCAAACAAAGACCCTGTTTACACCTGGTCACTTCATATGTGACTGGTATCTGGATTGTGTCCTGATTTTAGCCTCAAGCACTGGGTAGTCATATGTGTCTCTGGTTAGTCAGACTGAAATCTGATTGATGTGTTGGATGGAATATGCAAATTCACTCATTATTGAAATTTTGCCTGCAAATTTTTGTGTGGAGTTTAACTTTGGTAAAATTCCATACGCATATTTTTGTCCCTGAGCAATACCACTGCTGCTGTAGCTGTGTGAGCTATAACGTGCTCTGTACTGTCTCTAGTCTGCCTGAGCCAACATGGAGGAAGCGCTGATTGTTGCGGTTTCAAAACAGGAGATATTATGATACATTTTCTTGCGGTATTACGTAGTCAGTTGGGAGGTGGGATCAGAAGGAGTCTCTTTTCTTCTGGGTTTTTTTTAGTAGTTTTGATTGTGAAAGCCGAACCAAAGCTGAGCCAAAATGGAGGACTTTTTACACCGTTGATTTCTGACCCTACTCGTGGCCACGCCCATTTTACAAGGCCAATGTGACCACAATTTAGCATGTAACTCTCAGACCACCTCCTAAACTGGATTGCGTGATCAGATTTGTGTCTGGTTCAAATGAGTCTTGAGTCTTGGGTGTGTTTACACTTCCATTTTTATGTGGCTAGGAGTTCTATTTTACAAATGATTTTTAAATACGTCTTCAGTGTTTCAGTGTGTTTAGTACCTCCATCTCTTTCATATGTTTAAATATGTTTAAAAAGACAAAGATTTTTATGAAGGGTCCTTTTTTCATTTTCTCCCATGACTGTAACAGAGCTGACACAGCTTTAATCAGAAAACGTAAAGCCACCTTCAGTCAGCCATGCATTAAGGCATATCCGCTTGAACTCTTTCTGTCACAGGAAAGGAAATGATTGAGATGTACTTCGACTTCCGTCTCTACCGGCTATGGAAGACACGACAGCACTCGAAGCTGCTGGACTACGAGGATCTGTTGTGACGCAGAGCAGCTCCGCACCCCCCCGGGAAACACTCCATCCCACCAGCTCTCATAAAGGAGGACAGGAACTGGAGGTACAGGAGGAGGATGAAGTGCCACAGGTTGTGTGAGTTAGCCATCGTGTGTTTCGACTCTCCCCTCGAGAACTTGAGCCGTTCCAGCAGGACGCGGACTCTCTGCAGAGCTCAGAGACTGGAGTGGGCTTGTGCCAAAGACAGCATTTCCTGTCCGAGTAAGCAAAAAAAAGAAGGACGAGAGGGTGTGAAATCTGTCTTTGGCGGCGATGCAGACAAATGGAGGCAGACTGTTCTGTTTTTCTATGTAACATATATCTATTTCACTACGCTCTCCCCGAGACAAGCGTGCTTCAGACAGCAAAGGTCTTCTGTCTACGATCAGGCTGTTTTTCGAACCTTTTTCGAAAGTACAATGTAGACATAAGGATAATTAATACCACTAATATATAGATGTACATACATCTCATTAATATATTGTGTAGCTATAGTCATGCAAATAATCTAAATGTTGGTGGTACATAATTTATTTTTTTGATGTTTGTCGTCGTGGTCTTTCTAATGAACTACTTTGGATAACTCAGGTTTTAGCCATTAATGAATATGTTCATTAATCCTCTGTCCAGATGTGTTTGAGAGTCCTTGTTCGGTATTTTGTGTGAAGAATGTATACTCCGCTGACTTGTAACCCTTTCTGAATTCGCTGCAGAAGATGCCAGAGATTCCTTCTAGCCAAACTTGGAATATGTTTCCCCCATTTTCCAACTCTTCTCTTTCCTCTCGCCAGATATATGTCCTCATATATACAGATGCATATCGTTTTAACTGAGTTCTAGTCAAGCTTAGTGGAAACAAAGCCAATAGGACCTAAAATCAGGACCTTGGTGTGCCATAGTGGAGGCCAGTCAGACTGCTGCTGACCTCCACTGGGACCTGAAGTGACAGTTTTGGACCTCATAGCTTAGATATGATATTTATCAGGAACACTAACTCTATCTTCATGGGCCAGCTTAGGGAAATGGAAGTGTCTGCCGTTGTAAGGCAGTGCTGCAAGGCTTTCAAGGGGAACGAATGTTGAGTGCACTCAGAACCATGGATTTCAGGAGCTTATGGAAACTTCTGGAAGCATGTCTCATAATTAGTCTGACTTCAGCTGTGGGGTCGTAGGTTTGTGAGAGACGGGAAGGGTTTGTTTTCAGTGTATTAAGTGGGAATGAGCTTCCATGGAGCTTCCCATGCTTCATAAAAAACTGCTAGAAATGTCCTGGAAATAGAGATCCTGTGAAGTTGTGCTCTTGAGTGGCTGAGACTGCATAGTGCAGCTACTGATACCCTATTGATGATACACTATATGGACAAAAGTTTTGGGACACACCTCATCATTGATTGCAGGTGTTTCATCCAGTGACATTGCAGTCTGTCTTAGTGAACATTAGTGAAATAATGGGTGGTTCTAAAGAGCTGGTGTTTTTACTACAGTCATTAATTACAGTTACATTTTATGCATGAGCCCATAATGCGTTTGAAAGCAGAAAAAGTTTAAGGCTTAACACCTTCCCAGATGTTGATGTAGGTGTGATTAAATTGTATTATTTTTTTTGAAAATGTGGAGTGTGCACTTGTGCCATCCTGGATGTATTAACAGAGAGATGTGGAAATTGTTGGTCATATACGTTTATAGAGAACGTTAGTAACTGACGTTATAATGGTGATTCCAGAGGATTAGAGAAGAGTAAGGTGTACTATGCTGGCATAGTGATCTGGAATTCTTAATTCGTAATTTCCCAACTGTAAACTGCCATGGTTTACTAGGTGTGTGTGAACATGGAAGTCACCACACTGTGACCCTTCAGGACTGGAAGTGAATAATTCCTGACATAGAAAGTACAATTCTGATAAGATAATTAAATATAGGTGCGTAGCAGCAATGGCGACAGTGAGGGGTTCCTCAGTAAGTGTTGGTTCATCTGCGATGTAGGGGGGGCATCACTGTGAATGAGCCAAAAACAAAAAAACAACACATATCACATCCTTTTAGAATTTAATTGAAGTGTGTAAATGTTAAGAATATGCTTAATAAAATGCATGTAGTTGCTGCTGGGGTTTTTTCTCTCCCTGCCTGCTGAAAGCTTCACGCGGGGCAGTGAATCTAGTATCGTCCATCCCTCTCCCCGGCAGTCTACTGGGCAGCTAGGAAACAGACACTTAATGAATTGGCCTGATCCTCCAGCAATTTGAACCATTTTGGAGCCATCTGTGACTAGTGCTTGGAGTCTGCAAGGCTGGAGTGTGTATGAGTGACAAATAGAGAGGTGGGAGGGCGAGTGTCTGTGTGTAAGTGTGTGTGTACAGTCGCTATCATAGTAACAGGAACATTCAGTTGTGGAAAAAACGTTTATGTGAAATCTGGTCACCTCGGAAATGAACAGATGCCTGCAGTTGGGACCAGTCTGACAGTGTCCTGCCTGTAGCCTTGATTTCTAGGCGAATGGCCTGGACAGATGAGAAACACACACTGAAAGTGGAGCTTAGCAGTGAATACAAGCAGCTGCCCTTTAAATGCTCCTTCCACAAATACACTACTAGGTAGTTACTGTTGCTAAAGTTTTATAGAACACTGGCCCATTTCCCATTCAGCCTAAAAAGCATAGGACTCAGTAGATAACACTGAGTTGCCCATATGAAATGCGACTGTAAGGCAGGGTAAAAAAAAACAACAATTAATAATAATAATTTATTCTTATTAAGCATTTTTTTTTATCCAAAGATGCTTATAGTGATCAGTACACAGAGCATCACAGACAATAATACAAATATATGCAGAATGTCATGGAGGATGGAGGAGACCTACAGGAGAAGCAGTTTAGGCTTGGTGTGGAAAGATAGACTTTGAGGTATGGTGTTTGACCAGAGGTGGAAGAGAGCAAATCTAGAAAAGGCATGGTTACCAAAGCCTTGGAGGTTAGATGGAGGTACAGTGAGTAGTCCAGCTGTAGAAGACCTAAATAAGCTTGAGGGCTTGTATGGAAGAAGAAGATCAGACAGGTGAGAGGGAGCACAATTGTTAAGGGCTTTTTAGGTAAGTAGTAGAATTTTTAATTTAACTGGGCGCCAGTAGACCTGTTGGAGAGCGGGTGTAATGTGATGATGTGAGCAGCAACAGGCATCAGAGTTCTGGACCAGCTGGAGCTTGTGAATGGAGGAAGAGCTGCATGGATAAGAGTGCAAGAGGGATGGTCTGATTTTGGAGATATTAACTACTGAGTTGATTTGGACATTGAATGAAAAAGTTGAATCAAAGATGACACCCAGATTTCGGATCATTGGACAAGGCCAAACAGCTACATCATCAATGCAGAGACTGAGAGACTGATTCGGTTATGATTCATTCCGTTTTTGATTTTTGATAATCAGGCCTCTAGGTGGGTAAGGATCTTTGATGGATTTGGTACTGAGGTAAATCTGGGTGTCATCAGCATAACGTTGAAAGTCATGTTTGAAGTGATATAAAATATGTCCAAGGAGAAGGATATATACACTGAACAGGAGAGGTCCTTGTGGAACCCCAACTCATCCCAAAAATATTGAATGGAGCACCATCATTTTTCCAAGTAATTTCCTGCAGCATTTGCTACAGAAGAAAACATTTGTGGTTGGCTACAGTTTAATTCCCCAGCCAAGCAAGCACACCACCCTACACTAATGAGAGTCCTTGGGCTAGACTTCTAACTCCACATTCATCCACCTGTCTAACAGGATTAAGATGGATAAGAACGCCAGCCAAATGCCATGAATGTAAATGTCATGTAAACGTGGTCAGCTCACGTTTAGGTCATCTGCACTCAATCCAAACATGTGCACACTGAAATTAAGCAAAAAGTGACGTAGATGCAGAATGCTGCCATCCTCTGCCAGCCAGAGCACACCGACCAACGTGCTGATGTTTAAAGTCGCCCCTTGAATTTCTAGATGTAGAACAGAGAAGCCAAATGACCCGGAGAGAATGAGCAGAGAGCAATCTACAATTTTCTAGACTCTCCCAAATCAAACAGGTATGACACATCAACCACGGGCCAGATTCACAGAGCTTTCCTAAGAACAACCTCAAATAGTTTAGTATTCTAAAACAAACACTAAGAAGATCATAAGAATGGTTTTAAAGCAGCTTATTAACAGCAATCCGGCGCCGAGCCTCTTTTGAGCAAGCTTGTGGCAACAGTGGCAAAGAAAACCTCCCTCAAATCGAGAGAGAAACATTGAGAGGAACCTAGGTATGAACGTGCCTAAAGCTCCTCTTCCCAATCTAACATCTATAACTAACTATAAATACCATGTTCATGTTCATAAGTACCTTGTTCATGTGTCTATGGCAATGTCTTCACAACCCTCCACCACCCCGTCACTTTTCAGCTCCAACTATCAGAGGGGGGTCTGGCCTTCTACCACAAATCAGAAGCCACAAGAACTCCCGCACAACTTTGGTTCTCCAGTCTCCCCGCCTCCTCCCATATCAACATTAAGTCTGAACTAGCAAATTTTCAGTAAACCAGAACTAAGAAAAGACGGTGGAGGAAACCGACAACAAGGGAAAAAATTCTCCTTGGAAACTTTGGAAACTGTGGCAGGATTTTTTGCCCATTGTTATAACTTGGGAACAACCCAGAAGGTTAGCATTGCTTTGCACGTAGTTGCAGATTAGTAATCATTAGAGTGCAATACGTCACAGAGCGTAAGGTGTTAAAAGTGAAGATTCTTCTTAAAGTACTGTTACATTCATTTTAAATGAATTCTACTAAGTACATTTTTAGAGACTGACCTTATTTTTAAGTCTAAAATGAGTGTGAATCTTGGTTGATAAAATATTTAAGAATATTAAACATTTTTTAAATCATTTTTAAAATACCTCATTCTAAGCATGACGTTTATGAAGAAAACAAAACATCCAAGCAAAAAATCTTTCTTAGGACACTTTTGTGAATTTGGCTCTAGACAGTTGTGTGTTTTTTGGTGTTTGTTTGGTCGGTGTGTTCTGGCCTTTTGTGGTGTGGCACTATTGTGGGAGTGTAAAAGGTGTCATGTGGGAACACATTTCCTGTTTGAAACTCTCTGCTGATGTAGCAATATACGTGACATTTGTTTACATTCTATCTGAATTTTCATGTAATTCATTCATGTAGTTTATTTTTTTCCTCCCTGTTTTTGTTTTGGTTAAACTTTCTTTTTCTCTTTCCCTTCCTGGAGAGGAGGGCAGTGGTTGTAATATGTGCATTGCTTGAATGGTGAATCTTTGTAGTCTTGATAGTAAACTCTCTCATTAACCAGAATATTAAAGCAGGCTTAAATAATAAACTCTATTAACAAAGCATCCTGGTGATTGCTTTGCTGCTTCAGTACTGTTGCTCTGATAGCGTCTGCTCTTTTTTCTAATAGATTTGGTGTTTTTTTTTGGATTTGATTTGATCAAATCAGTCTGATCCACATCTGTTTTGTTTGTTTGTTTGTTTTTTCACAGCAACTACACAGAAGATTTGTGAAATATTTACTATATGAATAGCACTTTTATTTTTTGAGATGAATTGACTATTTAGTCACAAAACCAGTGTTATACAAGACTAAGTGTTCTGAACTGTGTTACTATGTTTCTTTTTTCCTTATTTTACTGGTTCCTTGCACACTGTATGGCACACACTGTAGTAACATCTGTGTACTGCCTGCAGGGGCGTTGTAGGATGGAAGTTTTTGACCGGTGGTGACAGAATTAAATAAAATCTATAAGATCATTTTTGCTATGGGTAAAATAGTTGAATGAAGAGACAGAACAGCTTGGGGTTTTACCATTTTTCACACAAGCCATTAAATATTTTCAGTTCTTCTTTAAAACCTCTAAACCCCCAGAACTGTGCACGTTTTAGGCAGCTGTGAAAAATCCAAATAAAAGCTGCTTACCTAGGCAGAAGTGTTTATTTGCTCAGTAAAACACTAATATTATCCCCAGAGCTCTGCTTATGAGAGTCTAGTATTATTTATAGTTATCATCCAACAGCTGGTTTGCTAAACCAGTGCTTAATGGTGGTAAATTAGGTGAGCTGGAGATGGAACTGAAGACATCCATGCTGGATGTTGGCTGGACAGGGGTGCCCAGGAGAACCAAGCTTTGTGCTTCAGACTAGCTCACAAGATCTAGCCTACAAAACTCACATTTCTGTTTCACAGTAGTTACCAGTGACCAGACCTTCTAAAGTGCTGACTAAAAAAAGTCTCAGCTCTAAAGGTTTAATGGAATACTCTTTTTTGGTCAATTTGTAGCACATGGTTGATTTCCATGGACAGTCATTTTTGTCCAGATGCCCTTCTGGACTGCTTTAAAGTCCAGTGCAGTCTCCTATCCATATCTGGTCCTTCTCTCTGCGGGATCCAGTCATGTGGGGATGGAGATCAACAGCAGCACAGCTGGTCCGGTGTTGATTGGGTTAATTAGGAGGTGATTGATGGATCTCAGCATGTTGGGGGGCGGGAGGGGGCTCCATTCTCTCTTCATCTCACAGCAGATTGTGTTTCTTAGCAGATATGATTGGAGAGCAGGACCAGGATGAATATTCAGTGTCTGGTTTCTTCTTCAAATGGACTAATCAGAACAAATTCTCTAAGCCTCTTAATTGAAGAAAAGAGTACCGTCCAAGACCACTGATTCATTTTTCATTCAGCATCACTTTTTCTTTTTTTAGGAGATAGATATTGTAGATATGAGCTGCTTTAACGGATATACTGTATCTGGTGGTGTTGGTTCTCTCTTTCGAAATAAATCACAACAGCATACTTGTGTCTTGCTCACTGCATTGTATAACTGTTCATCAGTGTACTGGGGATTAAAGTGGAGTGTGATGATTGCAGTTGCAGTACTAATAGCATTTGAATGTGAGACATTCTACCATGCTGGCACTGGACAGGTGCATAATGTTTCTAATGCTTTTTTTCTAGTAAAATGTTCAGTTTCAATCAAAAATCAACCAACTTGTTCTTATTCGTCTGTTTCTGTGTGTGTGAGTGTGTGTGTGTTCAGGGACTTAAATTTAAGGGCCCATATCTGATATTTTCTTGTATATTGTTTTTTTTTTTCCCACATACAGAATTATACTTGTGTGAATTTTATAGTGGTGAACCGTCCTAGGAGCGGCCAGTCTACAAAGAATTCAGCAAGAGCACTTCTACAACTTATCCAGGAGGTTCCAAAAGGCTCCAGAAAAAATCCTAAAGAGCTGCAATGTGTGCTTACATGTTATCTTTATCTTATAGTAAAAAGTTATTTGGATGAACATTTTAATGTGACAAATATACAAAAATAGGCAAAGCAAGTTGTATAGCAGCTTTCACACACTATGGCAAGTACATAAACACAGAAGAATACAAAGACATCAAAAAAAAAAAATATATATATATATATATATATAAATAAAAGCATTACATTAAAATAAATACAATAAACAAACAAATAAATCAAGAATAAATAAAGCAGTCATAATTTAACAAGATTGTACTTTAAAGGAAGACCAACCTCTAAACTGTACATGAATCCTTGGGAGACCTGTGCTAGCAGGAGTTGATTTATGGGATGCCTGTGCTGAGTTGATAAAGCTACTTGATAAAGATACTAACCTCTTAAAGGTAATACCAACCTCTTAGCCATTAATCAATCCTTGGGATATATATATATATATATATATATATATATATATATATATATATATAAAAGCAAGTGAATGGAATCCAGATTTCTATTATATTGGCTCTTTAAGGCTGCATTCTTGAAGATCTTATTCTTGTCAGTTTTGCCTTGCTCTCTCTCTTTTCCTCCCTTATTTTATACCTTTTCCTCATGATGTGTGAAGCCATAGCAGACAATGGCAAATCTGCATTCAGAATGGCGGAATTAACCACTGTGTGGTGCCAAGGCCCACAGAAAATGTTTCTTGTAAACAAGCTTCAATGAATTATCAAGCTGAGCTCAGTGAGAGGCCTGGTGCATCGAGAGCTAACATCAATCAGAGCTGCAGCAAGGGTCCCTCAGAAGAGATAAGCTCATCTCATGCCGGGAATGTTCTTGGGTCGGAGTTCTAATTTAAAAACTGGAACTATGAAATAAACAGGCTCCTTGAATACGAGATACGCGCAGCCCTAACCACAGTACCGCTGAGGACTCAACACAGCCACAGAATCTGCATGCCTAATTGAAATTGCTGCTTATTTTCTGAGGCTAAATTTTGGGGTGGAAAGAGGCTCTTTAATGAGCCAATGCTCATTAAAGATAATGAGCTTCATTAGTGTTGGAAATATGTGTAAGGCTTATTATGTAATAATACCAATACCAAAGCTTTTGATGTGCATCGTTGTAGAGAAGCAGGCAGCTGCTGGGTAGATGAGTGGTCGCTTGTACAAAACATTAAGTGGATTTTTAGACTAATATTTCAGTTTTTTACTGTGAGTGAATGACTTATTTTCATACCCATTTCAAGCCCACACACAATCATTGGGCGCAATACAAGAATACACCCTGTGACATGCCTGCTCTGTTTTGTGTTGCCATGTGCTCCCAAGCACTGGTTGTGTCTTGTCTGTCCTAGCCATGCCTGTCCATTAGTGTTTCCACCAGTGTCTCCTTTGTAACCACACCTCCTTGTTACTCCCAGGTGTTCCTCGTTATCCTCTATACAAGTGCCCCTTAGTTTCAGTCGTGCCTTGTCCCCTCTTGTGCGTGTTAAAATGGGCATGGCCCTGTGTTTGTGTTCATGCCAGTTTATGGTTTGTAGGCTTGGCCTGTCTGTTTAGTTTGGTAGTTTAAGTGTCTATATTTGCTTTTTCCGTTTCAGTTTGGTTTCATATCATCGTGTTTGGTTTGTAGCATGTTTCTTCTGTTTGTTTTCCTTTATTAAATAATATCCTACGAGTACGTCACGCCTGACAAACCATGACTCCCTGGACAGGGCGCCAGTTCTTCTTAGGGTACCACACACCCATTTTTTCTCACACTACTTGTACATTGGATTTTTCCAGATGGCATTTCTGTATGTTTATGTATCTACAATATAATAGATTTTTACAAAAACTTCAAAGTTTCCATCCTCTCTTTATCCTTTAGAATCCTTCCAGGCTGTTTAACTGCACCTTTATATATATATATATATATTACCTGTGTTCTGATTGGTCTGAAACACTCCTTATAGTGTGAACAAGTGAGGTAACCTGCTCTAGACTGAATAGACAGCTAATGTAAAAAAGCACAGATCATTCCAAACTGGCTGTTTCTGAAGCATATTCTCTATGTGAACAGTGTAGTTTAAACCATCAAGAGTGTACACATGCTACATCAAAGTTACAGCATTGCCAATTCACCCACCATGTGTTTTCAGGAGGTGGGAGGTAACTTGAGTACAAAATCCACAAGGACACTGGGAGAACAAACCAAACTCTGCACAGACCGACCGGAGCAAGGATTGAACCTCAGGCCCCTAAAGCTGTACAGCGCACACACACACACTCCCTGCTGCGCCAGCATACCACCCTGACTTCAGGGAAATACTTGGTGGGGGAAAAAAAACTCTTAGGGGCAAATAGAGTTTTAGATTTCTTCACCTTTCATCACTGTGACAGTTCTATAATACAGTGCTGCTGAGCATGTAAGTATAACCCTTAGCTCAGAGGAAAACTTCATGTACTTTGATGATTTTCTAGCCACTCTATTTGCCACATCTACGCCATACATCCGATTGCCATGAAGAATAAGCTGGACGTGCTTTCCTGCACAAAGTTGAAATCTGTTGACTAAGAACGAGTACTAACTAGTAGAAGACAATGGGTAGATCCTTCTGTTAGAGTGTCCTACTGTCCTCTTAATAAATGGAGAAAAGCATATAAGATATATTATTTATGGTAAGCTACAGTCACAGCCGACAGAGATTACATTGAAATAACGGTGATTCGTACCTTTAAAGGGTTAAACCATGACACTTCATAGAGGCCAAGGGACAGATATTGAAGCAAGTGCCAGCTAACTTCAACAGGAAGTGTTTCTTCAAGTACAGGAACTGATCAATCAGTAAAATCAATAGTAATCAGGAAGAGTATGGTAATACAGTTCTTATCTGGGCTGTAAGTTTATCCTTTAAGTATTTAGCTTAATCTAAATATTTCTGATGTTTTATGCAAGTGGCCACAGGAGCCCAGGAATAGAGAACAGAGAACTACCCCCTCTGTCTGTCTAAACTGGCACTGAGCCAGCTGTATCGTGAAAGTGAGAGCAGTGATAAGGTGATAAATCTCTGGGCACTGCCGGTCTCCCGGAAGACAGACGGTGAGCTGTGACAGGCCGTCAGCAGCCAGCCGCTGGCCTAGCCCGCCAAGGTGAACAACTCACTGCAGCGCTCTGAGGCCTCCCCCTGGCATCACACACACAGGACCGCGAGCTGAGGGACACACAGGGATCTGCACGCCTGGCATTATCTGGATAAAGCAGGCTTTAAACCAAGGCTGTAGTATACAGTGGGCTTTAACCCTTTAATCAGTCTCTAGATTGCTAGTTTTACTCACACACATGAAGATGCAGATGCAAGTAATGCAAGTTGAGAGGTTTGGGCACATTGACCTTGCCAACATTTTGTATAATGGTCTAATTTCCTCCATTTTTGCCATCTGTGATTTGGCTGATGAAGCCACTTCCCCTGCCACCCAGGGGACAGTGTGAGTAGATGCTGCAAAAACTGCACAGTCCAGTTAAGTACAGGTCAATCAGGGCAGACCAGAAATATAAAGGTTTGTAAAACACAGAAAAGATCAATTCCATAAAAATGCATTTATATTGTACTTTTCACAACGGCAAGCCATCAGCAACAGTGGAAAAACTCCCTCAGATCCAGAGGAAGAAACCTTGAGGACGCATTATTCAAAAGGGGAACCCCATCCTCCTCTGGCTGACACTGGATAGCACAATAAAACAACACTGAATTTAGGGAATATGTCAAATGTGCTGTTAAGCCATAAAAGCCAAATAGTCACAAGCATAGTCATGCAGTGAGGTGAGGCTGAATCAATGTGAGGCCCCAGAGCAGGACAGCGGGCAGCAGGGTAGTGGAGAGCCATGTCACAAACATAGCTTAAAACTATTCACTCAACAGTGAGTGAGTTTATTAGTTAGTCAGTTAATTAGAATAAATGCTTAACAGACACTTTCAGTCAATGAGTTTTCAATAATAAAACTAAAGCAAAAGGTATGATTAAGGTATGAGGTATCGTTTACACGCTTAAATAAAGGCGACACAATGTTTTTGTCATGACGGGCTAGGTCAGACAGAGGGGTGAACACTCTCAGAGATGGTCTAATGCAAGAAAATTTATTAACAGAACCAAGCAGCAAGTACAGGGCAAAAATGAAAAAACCAAACACAACCGTGACTAGACAAAGGGGCAAAACAACACACACCTGAGGCTGGTGGGCCTCCGGGAGCTAAGCTAGCAGTAAGGGAAGGACCGGGATGAGAAATGACAACTAAAACCAACAGGAGAAACACAGGGGAACTAAGGCTGCGCTCGTCAGGCGCTTGGGAAACTAGGAGCTAGGAGACCTGGTAATGGGGCTCACCCATGAACGGTATTACTAACGCTATCCAGATTAGGGGGGGCAACCTCTCTGACGACCTCTAGGTTCTAGGCCCGTGACCATCAAATCCAAAGCGTTTAGTTTAATTCTCTGCATCGAGTCGATTGTGGGAGCCCCTTAAGAAACCCCAGCCTCATGTGAAATGCATGAAGCAATTAAACAGTACAAAACCACCAAATCCATGAACACAAAGGAACTGAATCAAACACACTTGACGTGAATGAACTTGAACTGAACACTGAACCGATACATACATGAACTGAATCACAAAACAAAAGTCGTTAGGTGAGCCTGCGGGCCCGGGGGCCTAACAGCAGAGGTCACTGACAAACAATAAAGTTAATATAAAATAAGAGTTTCTAAAAGCAATTTTAGAGCATTTCAAGTGATCTATTTGTCCAGACTGGGGGTTCAAATGCCAGAGAAAACTAAAAATGGAGATGCATCGTTTTCATTGGACAGCAGTGATTTACCAGGTATATGTAACTAGTAAATACAGTTTCCCAGTGGAACAATCAAAATATTCCAGTATCCAACACCACTCTCCACCTACTGTCTCTGCCTTTTCTTTCTTTTTCGCGATCACAGCTGCTCTTATTTCAGATTAGCAAACCAGGTGAGAGCGAAGAAAACAGGGAGAATGATTGAGTTAAGAAAAGAAACACCATAGTATCTGCAAAGGTTTGCACTTTCTTACACTGCTGAGCTGTTTTTTATCCACCTTTATTCCAGCAGTCCCCCAGTAAACAATTAAACATAGTGTGTGTGTGTGTGTGATCAGCACAATCTGCCTGCTGATACAGGAATCTGAACCCACACGTGTCACACGAGACCCAGTAAGAGGGGAGGGGGTGAGTGTTCATGCAGTTTTCCAGAATTGTTTCGCCTCAGGAAAACAGAAATGGCCATTAACAACCCTGTTCTGAGCCACACAAAGCTGCAGTGTTTATAGTACTGCAGAACATGCCATTTTCAAATAGAGTGAAGTAATAACCTAGGCTTCAAAACACAGTACTGATGTCCCATTTAGCTCTTCTGCAAAAGCTCTGGTTTCATACCCGTGCAATAAAAAGGGGCAGTGAAATTAATAAGCAAACTCATCTGTCACTGAGCTTTCCTCCTTTAAAGCGATAAACATGGTTATACTCACATTTTAGAATATAAAACCCCAGCCGATGTCTTGATCTAGCATGCACTGAGATAAAGTGCATGTCCTCTCACATGTGGCTTCATCTACATTCCAGACTTTATGTATATTGGCTGCAACAGCTTATTGGTTGTGGGGAAATTTTTCCTCATTCACCAATCGTCTCCCCATTCACTAATTCCCTTCACAGTATCCCTCTCTCTTCATCATTCAGCCTCACCATTCACCTTGCCCCCCTCTTCTTGCTCCCTCCCTTGATCAGTGTCTCTCAGCGGTTAGAGCTCCAGGCTATTGATGACAGGGTTGTAGGTTTGATACCTGGGTTCAGCAAGCTGCCATTGTTGGGCCCTTGAGCAAGGCCCTTCACCCTCTCTGCTCCCCGAGCGCTGGAGTTGGCTGCCCACCGCTCTGTTTTTTTGCTGTATATAGTACTGTGACAAATACGTGCACCTTTACCTTTAACCTTTGAGAACATTTGAGAGGCTGATGACCAAGCTGTGCTTGTGTATGCATGGGAAACAAATCCAAAATCGAAGGATCCAGCCTCCTGACTCTTCCAGCTGAATCTGTGGAAACACAGTTCCACATCATTATGCTGATAACCAGTCGATGTGCTGATATAACAGTTAATTTGGTAAAACGACTGACTGAAGTAACCAATGAGGGGCTAGCGACATAGGCCGATTCTGGACTTGTGAATGTCATCACTTGCAGCCCAAGTACAGCTCCATTCACAAGTTCACATCTAGCCAAGTATAGTTCAAATGCCCGGATGTGTTCTTGTTCCGCCGAGGATGCATCAGGATGTGACTTGCGTGGATTTGGCACAGGCAAATATCCCAGAATGCATTACACACCACACTGCTGTTCCAATTGCAACATTACCGTACAGCGTCCTACTGTTCCTGGGAGTTTGTACTACAGGTCTAACTTGCCAAGTCAGTACTACCAAGTACACCAGTCTGAACTTGTATTGAGAATCCCCTTTAGAAGAAATCAATCATGGCCATACATATGTGTATAACTGGGCTACACCTTATTACACACCTACCGAACACAAGCCTCTTCAACTGGAGTTAAATTCGATTGCAGTGAAAGCATTCGGGCAAGAAATGAGTGAATGCATCTACACACAATCCTTTTCCACATTTTCCACAACATTTTGTTAAATTTTAAATGCAGAAAAACAGTTTCTTATTTATTTGTTTAGCACAAAATTAACTCCATGTAGCAGGTTGTCATACTAATACTACAGAAGCCAAAATACACCTAAATACACATCCATTTGATATGGTACACAGAACACATTAAAAGCTGGTCCAAACTGACAGGTTTAGTAAAATCTTGCGCATATTTGCTTCTCCTACCATGTGTAGAGGGCGCTCTATCTTTCGTTCTGCTCCCCTTTAACAAGCCTATGACAAGCAACATTTGCATTTTATGAGATATTTTCATTACTAAAGTTAATTGCACACATTGCACAACTTAATTACACTCATGTTAAGAAAAGACAGGTATCTTTGTCATATGCTTCTTAAATGAAATGCTCGTCTTGTTTTCCTCCCATCGTAAATACAGTGATCATAACTCGTAGCTGTTTTTATGACAGTGTTTTCGCTGTGGGTTTTGCCCTGCTGATGGCCTCCAAATTGATTTTTCTGCTCCACAGTCATCAATTAACTGACGCTCATGTCACCCAGCCCATGACTCTCATCCTATGGGGTTCAGCGGCTCCAATCTATCTCCAGATGCGTGCCATCGACAGAACAGTGTATCTGTGGCCTCATAGAAACTTCAATTACAGGCAAAACACAGCCAGTGTTGTGAGCTCCGGTATTAGGGCAGCAAAACAGAGTTGAGACAGCATACCGAAATCAAATGACTACAGCTCCACTCACACACGGCCTTAATCAAAATCCTCTACAAATCAAACTCTTGTTCCTTAAGCGTCCTCATCTCACCTCGGAACTGAGGCCTATAGGCCAATTTGGCATCTGAGCAGTTATGCTGTGTTTTAGGTTCAGTGTTATTGCTGTAAAACAACCAAAAGCTGATTGGTCCACCTTGTAGATGTAAAGGCAAAGGAAGAGAAGCTCATCTGTTGCTGCACAGTCTGTGTTGGTCATCCTTTAGTCCTTCATCAGTGGTCACAGGATTGGCTGGATATGTCTGGTGTTTAAACACTCCATCAGCACTGCTGTGTCTGATCTATTCGTACCAGCGCAACACACACTACTAACACACCACCACCATGTCAGTGTCACTGCAGTGCTGAGAATGACCCACCACCCACCCATAATACCTGCTAAGTGGTGGTCCCGTGTGGTCCTGACTATTAAAGAACAGGGTGAAAAGAGGGTAACAAAGTATGCAGAGAAACAGACAGACTACAGTCTGTTATAGAACTACATAGTGGCACATATGCACAGTAGAACCTTACATCGTGCCATACTATCAAAGCAAATTGTGTGTGTGTGTGTGTGTGTGCTGTATAAGGTTAATTAACACACCCCATGACTTTAAGATCTTTATTTCCCAATCTACCAATGTCAAACACCCTACAAACAATCAGAATTAGGAATATAAACAGCTTGATTTGATACAGTAAACAAAATAGACTCTAGTTTAGAAGTGCAAGACTAAACGATGACATTCTGAGACAGACTAATACAAATCTATGTACAAACAGAAGGACTAACAAATGTAAAAGAATATTCACATGTCGAAGATCTTCAAATCCTGAGAGAACGTTGATTCCAATGCCAGACTAACTGCTTCCTTCACCTGTAGACAAGGGTTTACAGGAAGCTGTGACATCTGTTCGTCAAGCTGGTTCCAGATCTTACTGAAAGTCCTCCAATGCATGCAGTACAGTGGTCTTCACAGAAAACTACACTGATGTATCTGCTGATTGGTGGATAATCCAGAACAAATAGGATGCCGCTAAAGGAGAGCAACTGTTCTCAAGTGGAAGCTTCCTAGGGGATTTAAATGCAATATGAAAAAGTAGAAAAATAGCTCACCCATTCACACACATTAACACACCTCTCTCACACAGGTCACCTCACACCTCCTCTGTACAACTTTATACCCAATATTCTCCTCCGTTGGGGATACACTGTGTGCCTCTTTTAAGCACTACAGTAAAAGAATGTGTAAGGGTAATTTGCTCCATATTACTGTGCAACCTCTGCAAAGATTAAGCTTAATTCCAGTGGAGGTTAAATTACACTAGGGGTAAACCTAGAATAGCCTGGCTTCCACAAACATGAGGAATCAGGGGTTGGTCACTTAATTTGGTCTTTAAATGAAGTCCACCATCACTATAAGAGGGCCCCCCCCAGAAGAAAGGTTTCACAAAGGAAAGTAGAAAGTGAAAGCTGAACCAGGGCCTGGGCCACACATTCACAGCAGGCATGGCGTTCATAGCTTTAGAATGTAAGACTTTCACTGGTCAGATTTTAAGGAGATGTTCCTCTGACCATGATACCCTTGTCATGGTCCACCACTACAGGCACATACAGGCAGGCAGCTCCATCAAGTCCTTCAGGCTGGAGATGCAGGTCGAAGGCCTGAGGTTGCTGCCCTCACCCTGTGGTCAGAAGAGAATCTGGTGGCTCCAGGCTCTCTGCTATGTCCTCCAGCTCGTCCAGCAGCTCTGAGAACGATGGTCGCCGAAATGCGTCCATCTGAAAGGAAAGGAGTGCTCTTTCGGTGAATGTGGAACATTTCAGATTGGCACAGTCCAGCTTTATGGCATTTTACTGTGTAGCTCAGAGCCAGTGCTCTAAATAAAATCAGCCATACCTGGGTTTTCGTTAATGTATAACCAAGCACATGCTAAGATCTAAAGGGATCCAGGCTATCTGAAGGGTAGAGGTGATTGTCGGTGTTCTGTCAAGCTCTGCTAAGTTGTCTGTCAATTATAGTTATGACTTTCTTGAGAGTTTAGTGTAAAAAAAATAAATAAATGATTTCTTTTCGCTTCTAATACCTTGTCTTACTTCTCTGACACAGTCATTTAGGCTATGAATATATCCTTCCTATTCTTCTGCTGGGAGCTTTTTATTTATATTATGCTTTTATAATATCTAGCTGTTTTGTTTAGGCAGCTTTACCTATAAATATACACTACGACAGAGCAATCCCGCATTCATTTCTGCAGCGGTCACTTTGCAAAGAACGACATCAGGTTGATTCATGCTCAGAGGTGGTTCTGTACCCTGCCATTTCTCCTGGAATAACTTGCAAAGGCCTAGTGTTAGAATTAAGCCATCCTACTCTAGTCTAAAGGAAAAGTACACATTGCTTGAGATATAAGGAAGGTCCTTAAGACAACACGAAAAGCACTTTACTGCTGTGTCTTAAAACACCCAAAAGCTAAATGTATGTGATTTTCCCTGCTTACTTACTATTTTCTTTATACATATTACATTTGCTATTTATTATATACATAGAACCATTTTTGGTAGTGTCGTGGTGTTCTTGGAAGGACTTCTTCTTGAAAGGAGACTCGTGACCACTGTCTTTCAATTGCAATGATGAAACATTTTATTCAAAAGTACAGTGTGGAGAGAGCCTGCCAATTCTCAGTGCCCCTCTGCTCTTCCTCCCTAGACAGAGGAGCATCTCACATTTTATACCCTTCTACAGGTCATGTATTGTTGCACTATTTCCATATATAGGATGTCACTGTTTAGCTCCATGAGGGGTGTAAATCAATTGTCACATACTATGTTTGTTCAGTTCATGTATGGCTTTACCAAATTAGGCCTGGGAATGGTTCATGCTCTCCCATTTAAGGCTAACCCATGGGCCTCACCATATTGTCTCTCGACTCCATACCATTCCTTTAGATCTATAAATACCCGCAGAGCCAATGTATATACACTACAGTAGGAGCACAAAATCTGACATATTGTGATAATAGATAAAGAATATTTGATAATGAATTCATTGAATTAATGAATATGTATTTGTCACATTACCCAACCCTACTGGAGTATATAAATAAAATCCCCAAAAAATGTATCTTCAATTTTATTCCCAATCCAGTTCCGATTCACAGTGTTCAGGATGAAATCTGGTGTAAATAGATTTAGCTGAACATATGAATCAGCAGCTCATCTTATCTAAACTCTGTGACTGTATTCTTTATACAAACACAAAGATCAGATTAGTATTGGCTCATCCTCAGCATAGAACATCCCTACTAAAGTACAAATGGAATATAAATGCTATTTAGCTTTTTATATAGCTAATTACACTACATAAAGTATGAGATTAATGATGCACTTATATTTCAGAACCTGGAGGAAAATAATGTTTATTAGTTTTATCATGAACATACTGGGACCTGCTCTCTGTGTTTGTTTTAACAGAACACACTACATTTATATCTATATATTGTTTCTTCTATAAACATAAATTGGAAAACAGCTTAGTCTTGTGCATGCTGTATGTGTACATAAATAAGGGTAATGGATAAATGAATATAGGCAGGTTTGTGGAAACCAACCTGTTTTAAATAATAAATTGTAAATATATAAATATGTAAATTGTGTAAGTATACAAAAACAATAATAAAATAAAATATTTTAAAATAATACAATATAAAATAATTAAAAAAGGCCAAAACAACCATAAGCATCAAACTTAGATTGCTTTAACATCAGAGTACAATATTCTGCACAAAACAATTCCATAAAATCCCTTTTTTTAAAACAATATTAACAATTCAATATTAACGCCTCCCTGCTGTTTCTCCTACTTACCAGGCAGCAGTTGGCAGACAGCTTGAGCACCCGCTGTGGACAGCCCTGCACCAGCCCGCTGAACGCTTCAACATCCAGCCCATAGTCCTGCAGGGGGAGCAGCAGGACACTCGCATTACTCAACTGTTTACACTCACACACTCACTAGTGTTAACACATTGCTATGCACAAGGAGGTACACACACTAACACAACCAAACCTTAGAAAGTACATTATCACCATCCCATCAAGCAAGGGATGAAAGTCCATCAATAGTATCGTTACTGTGTGTGTGTGCTAATGTGCTAACAGCAGCTTTAGTGACCACACACACACTGGACACTATATATCTACTCTATGCCCTGAGAAGCTGCTTCAGCACTTACAGTGATGATGAAGGGTGACAGAAATGTCATTAATTCATATGGTGATGGATACAATGCGGTGAATATATCACTACTGATTAATGGAAATACCCCTAAGATAATTCCCTTAATCTAGATGAGATCTGTCTCTTCACCAGACTGTCTATCAGTCCTAATGATGCATAAAAGGCTACATTATTGCATGTGAGGAGCCAGTTGCCCTCTCTAACCTTCCCTTCACTGGCTCTGGTACAGTAGAGGAACAATGTCTCTATCATTGCCGTTTTATTAAAATTAAAAACGTCATTTTTGTTTCTTGAAAAATCAAGAAAGCTTGTGCATTGAGTGAATGAGGATGAATAGACCAATAAAATTAATACTAAATTACTAAATTATGTCATATATCATTAGTATACAGACAAATAAACATAAATACACTCTTAAAAATAAAGGTGCTACAAAAGTTTCTTTGAGAGATGCCATAGAAGAACCATTTTTGGTTTGATAAAGAACTACTTTTAGTAAAAGAGCTGTGAGTATGAAGAATCTTGAAATTGGTAAACCTTCATGCTGACTTCTTTATAAAGCTTTAAAGTATGGATGCCCCGATCCGATCCAGTGACACAAAATGAGGGGCTGATCCAGGCATATTTAATGGACCGGGTATTCGCTTTTGCCATCTGGCTTCCTTTAGTCTCCATTATTAGGCATGATGCATTTTCTCATTTTTCATCTATGAACTACCCTAGACAGTTCATAGGTGACCTTATTTCGGTGAGCAAAACAAAACAGAGCTTTATTTCAACTGATAAGTGCGGTGACATTACCAGTTACCAGCTGCCAAAACGAAAAAACTACAGTCTTCTAATTCTAACTCTCCATTCTACCTTAAATTGCTCCACAGTTACATTGTGTACATTCAACAGCAGAACAGAACTGCTGCATTATTCAAGGTGGAAGTTCATGGAAGAAGAAAATTTTAGGAAGTAAGTTAGTTGTAAACAACAAACGGCTCACAGAGCAGCAGGTAAAGAGTGTTTTAGTTCATCTGTCAGAGGATTTTAACTTTTCGCTCTTCCATTAAATGTTTGTCTATTTTCTGCCATTTTCGTCACTCTACTAAAACCACCCAGTTTGGTTGTAGATGTGCACTGACTTTCCATTCCATTATCTCCATTTGGGGAGATATACTGTTCCTCCCACCCCTTTTTTACCTTTAATTACGCCTGGTTAGAAACCAAACTGTGGTGGAAATGCTGTTCTACCAGTGAGAGAGCCACGCTCCTTTCTTTGGTTCTAAACCAGTTCTGAACGTTGCATTCAGAACCGAGGAGGAAGATGATGCCAATGTGAATGCACACACACACTTAGCGATGTGACCGCGGAGCTGTAAAGGAACCAGGAGCCTAATGGTTCGGTAGATCAGTCAAACTGGATTGTAAGACATTAAACACTATAGAGTTTAAAACAGCTGTTTTAAATGCTGCTTCAAACAAAGTAAATAAGATTAGAATTTAGTCTGATTATAGAAACAGATGCTAAAAACAGTGAGTTTACTGGTGTTTATCTTTTGTGTATTAACACATCTTCCCTAAGTTGTGGAGTTGTATTATTTATAGAAACACAAAGATTAGTCAGCATTAATAGACTCGAGACAGAGATAGCATCGGGGGATAAAAGCCTTCTATACTTTAAAGGTTCTTCAAACATAATTCTTTTACAAAAATTGTTCTTTATGAAACAAAAAATGGTTCTTCTATGGCAAATGCTCAAAAAACCCTTTGTAGGAGTGTACAGTTCAAAATAACAGGAATGTCATGCTTTAATCAAGTTGGACAGTTGGAATAACACAGGCTTCCAGATTCCTCCTCAATGCCCCCAGTCACTGACTTGATTTGTCCAAATACACCAGCTGCTCCAACTGAATGAAGCACTGATCAGATAAACGAGGTATTGATTGAATATTAATACTGGGCAAGGAGAGGTCTGGAAAGGACTGGAAATGATTAACCAAACATTTCCAGTAATTTGTATTTATTGTAATATTGGTGTTTTCCTGTGCCGCTGTCCACAAAAGGCTAACTCAAACCCGGCAAGGCGAGGATGATAAAGCCAGGGATGGCAGTGAGATCTGTGCTAGGTTAAAAGCTAACACTAGCTGACTGGCTTTTAACATCCGTTCTCTCCAAAATCCGTTCCCTTGAAAACAACTTAGACTACCTCAGATTGGGCTAACTCCAGAAGGGGGAAGGGAAACAAAACCTGGAGAAATGAGCAGGTGCCAGGCTAAAAGCTAACACCAGCTGACTGGCTACTATTGAGGCAGAGAGGACAGCAATACTGTCTAGAAAGATTCAGAAAATAACTACAGTGTTCTTCTCATAGTGCTAAAATCCAAGCTATGCTATACTATGCTATGCAGTGTGGCTCCTGTGAGCTGCTGTGGTGCCGTAAACCAGCCATTAAAAGCAGAGCTCATCACTTTTTCCACCTAAAAGCAAAATCAGCGTGTTTCAATCTGAGGCAGAATAACATGTTTTTTTCAAAGTCACATATTTACTGTTTATACAACCAACAACTTAAAATACTGAACAAATGCATTCTGTGGTAACTTTAAGTGAAACTGTTGCTCCTTCATCCATCAGCTGCAATAAATCATTGTCCAGAAATATACAAACACCAGGTCAGCAAGAAACGAGAGACTAATTTGTTCTCTCCATTGCGTGTGTGTGTGTGCGCGCATCTGCGCTTGTCTGTGAGATGTATTTACCCGTGTTCGAGGCAGCACCTCTGGGTCAGCAGGAATTCTTGCCAGTATCTCACACAGCATTATTCCGAAAGAGAAGACATCCACCTGGGGTTTCAGAGGAAGCAAATCACTGAGGTCAGAACAAGCCATCAGAACACAAGCAGAATGCTGACCTAATTCCTGAGATACACATAGTACAGACTGGGTGTTCTTCAATCACAGCCTGGTGCCTGATGACCACTAACTGATTCATCAGCATCACAGCTAGAACCACAAATTACATACAGTCTACTAAGAACCCAGAGATAAGTTTCCGATGAGTTTCCAGGAAGCGCTACAGTGCTAAGACCCTGTTAAGATAATAGAGAGAGTATCAGCTAAACACTGTAATAACAGACCATCTCAAACGTGACTTTGGAAACAGATCAGAATACAAGTTTAATAAAAAAGAAATAAATCTACTGCAAAACATATGAATTCACTTCCTGCACTGAACCATGTGATTTAAATCTCGGTTGTTTGGTGTAAGGTGGTCAGGTAATCTGCCTGTTTCTCATTTATTAATATCACGCTATAACATCTTGGTTCATGCTCATTGTGATGTGGCCAGGGTCATTCTGTGGCGTCCGTGGTGTATTTTTTCTCAAGCAAACTACAACACACACAAGGGCAGCTGTGGCCTAAAACTGCTTCTGTTTCTGCTCCATTGTTCAAAAGTTTCCACCAGGAGCATGATGGGAAGTAATCTCAGAAGGACACTAGCTGAGTTGACATTTCAGCATGTCCAGAAATGTTAAGTTTTAAGTGCGTCCATTAGATGGAGCTTGAAAGGGTGAATTACACGTCCTGACTGTAGGGGGAGCCCACGAGCAAAAAATATGAAAAAATGAATTTTCATATAATGCATTTAGTTTGGCGTGCTCCTGATGTGCTTTCAGAGGCCTTCAGAAAGTAGGCTGTAGATGCAGATGAGTCTAGGAAATCTAGGAAGGGTGATTAGCTCTTGCACTGTCTGGAAAATACTTTATAAGTGCAGCAACTTCCAACATGGGCAGGTTAGACCCTCCTAGCAAGTTCAGCCCAAGCACAGACCACAAAATGCAGAGACGTCTTTAACAATCCTAAAATGACATCACATGTTTGATTGTGATGGAAGTTGTGCAAAAAGGAAACCGTTGCTGTAAATAAAATCTTTTTCAAAATCAGTTGTATGAGTTTAGTTAGATTACCCCATCTCTCAATATTGTTCAAATCAAGATCAAATGAGATGTTTAAATATGTTACAAATGACAAAGGTTGGGGTGTTCTAACTTTTCACATATCTCTCGGTTTTATTCCTTTGGTACAACATATTTTATTAAATGCAGAAATGATGCACATATTTGAACCTATTCAGGTAAATCCAGTGCAGTAACCCAGCTCCTCTGTAAGCACAGTGCTTTCTACGTACCTTGCGGTCATATGGTTCTCCTCTCAGCATTTCAGGAGCCATCCAAAAGGCAGATCCCACAAGAGACATCTTCCTATCTGGATTATTCGCAGGCAGCTCCCCGACCTCTCTGGCCAGGCCGAAGTCCGTCACTACTGCCTCTCTGCCCCGTGTGGTCACTCGGATTAGACAGTTCTACAAAAACAAGGTTGGATCTCATATAGTAAAACACACCTCAGAGAGCCGTGAAGAAGAAGGCAAAAGTATTTTCTCCTATTTCACCTCCTCCTCTCTCATATTCCAGCATTATGATCATGACTAAAGGGACAGATAGTTTAACCAAGGAATAACAGAAACATCACCTATCTAATCAAGAAAACTTGCCTTTTCATTGCACTTGGATGTGTTCCTGTCTGATCACCACAAGGGGGCAGCGATGACTTATAGTTAAATATGTAGAACCCCCACAGCAGGGTTCTTTCACCATCATGCTGCCCTCCTGTGGTCATCCACCTTCTTCTAGCCAGTGAATTATTCACATCTGACCTGGGGTCATGTTTTCAACAGCACGTTAATGAGACAGCTACTCGATTTCCAGGTAAAACGCTCTTGTTTGCGTGTGAAATTCAGTTCTCACCATGCATAAACAATAATGTGAGCAGGATTGTATTGGCTGGAAAAAAGTAAATTAAATACAAGAATAAATAAACAAATAAAAATATAGACTTGTTGTTTTAATGTTTATTTTGTTTATGTTTTATTTAAAGGATTTACCAACATATGCATTATTGATCAATGCCAACACCCAACCCAGTTATTTGTGGGGGATAATAAATGTGGTTATGCTCATCATCACCGTCAATATGGCAACTTCTTAACTTAATGGAAGTCAATGTAAAAATATTTTTGCTACATAAGTAATTATTAATAATTTTGAAGCATTTCTATTGGTCTATTCATCATTAAATTCTGTCACAATATAAAGAACAACCAGATTCAAATTATGTCAAAAAGTGAAAATGCCAAAAAAAATAAGACAAAGGTAGTTGAGTGACATTGACAATCTAAAATGAGAATTTTTAAATAAGAATGATCTAAATATTCTGCTCTTCTTAAGATCAATACATATGTCATCAGATAGCTAAACATCCCCTTAAAACATACTACTGCATGAGTAGTAACATGACTCCCCTCCTCCCCGTCTGCAACATGGAGGAGATTCTATCAATCCCATTACCAATAAATCAGTCGGCCATAACATTAAAACCACCAAAATGGCCAGGACAAATGGCCAAACTGTGATGGCTACATGACTGGGTCAGAACATCCCCAAAACAGCAGGTCTTGTGGGGTGTTCCCGGTATGCAGTGGCCAGTACCTACCAAAAGTGCTCCACGAAAGGACAACAGCGACAGGGTCATGGGTGCCCAAGACTCACTGATGGACATGGGGAGTGAAGGCTAACCCTTCTGGACAGATCCTACACCAGAGCTACTGTAGCACAAACTGCTGAAAATGTTAATGCTGGCTAAATGCCTCAGTGGGTTAGAACTGTTGGTGGGGACATGAGGGTGACCTACACAATAGCAGGCAGGTGGTTTTAATGTTATGGCTGACTGGTATAGTTAATTCTTAAGACATGTCTAGTTCTATGAGAATTATCGAATGGGGGAAAAACTGTGTACACCGCACACACACTGCCTGCAATTCCAGCACCCACAACCAGCAGGCGTCATTGTACAATGTAAACAAATGCAGAAGAGAGAGTCAAAAATAAGACTCTAGTCTCTAATTAAACTAGCACACTCTTTCCTCCTCTTCATGATCTCTGCACCTCTCAGTGATTACAGAGCAGATGGAGCTGAGCTCCACCCCGTTACATTCTGACCACACAGAGTAAAGGCGCTTCTGATCTGAGAGAAAACTGAAGGGCGTGGCAACATGAGAGTGGCCCCAATGGGGTGTATGTGTGTGTGTGTGTGTGTATGTGTGTGGGTCTCTCTCTTTCTGTCCACACAGAAACATAATCCATCCTCTGCATTTTTAATATACAGTAGCCATTGACATATCACTGTACAGACCCGCCGTCAGCACTGTGAAACCTGAACTCGGCCCGGGTGTCTTCACACCAACAACAGCGGCAGCAAACTAGAGCACAGTCTCTACAGCACACACCAGCGCAGCACAGAGCCGGGCTGTACGGATGAAGTCATTCCCCTAAAAAATCTCCGAGCTGACTGGTTCCATAGTGTGTGGGAGTGTGTAAGTGCTGTGTAGAGCAGGTTTAGCTGAGTGGGCTGAAGTGCATAGAAGTGTGTGTGTGGAACAGGGAAATGGACATGGTAAGTGAATAAATGACTGAAAGCCACGTTGACAGGCCAGGCCACTGTGAAGTGTGTGTGTGTGTGTGTGTGTGTGTGTGTGTGTGTGTGTTTATATGTATACAGGGGTAAAAAAGAGACTAAGGGTGAGGATGAGTGTGTTTATACATGTGATAAATTCCAATAGGCAGTAATATCGGTTGATATAGTTACACAGTGCTTAAACACAATTAGACTCAACGGTAAAAATCCTTCTTGTTTGTGTTTTTTTTTTGTGGTGTCAAACTATTAAAATGTTTATTTTTTGTGATTAATCATAATTAATCCATTAAGTTAACATGCTAGCTAGCAAGTCGGCGGGAGAACACATAAACACCTAATACACCTTTTTTTTCTTATAATATCTTAATGTAGTTTTGAGCACTTTAGTCTCAAGTATTACATTTACATTTAAGGCATTTAGCAGACACTCTTATCCAGAGCGGCTTACAAAAGTGCTTCACCGTTTACTCAGAAAATACCCTTAGCTAGTTTAAAAAACCCTTAGCTAGTTTAAAAATACCCTTAGCTAGTTTGTATAGACTTGGATCCAAAAGATACCTCTAAGCTTAGATACTACTAAACACAAAAGTCAACATGGAGACCATAATACTCGCAATACACTCCGCCCAGGTACTCTTGGAAGAGATGGATCTTCAGTTGTCAATTAAGAGTGACATCATTACTCGTATTTCTTGAGCTAACTAGGAACGAGTTGGGACGTGAACCACAGATTAATCACTAAAGTTTAACCACAACAGTGTGGAATACAGTTTTACTGCTGCTGTTATTTTTATAGTGATAATTTCTTCAATCTGGGCACAGAGCTGTGTGTCACAAGGCAACACGGCCACACATTTTAATTGTGATTTCTGAGGGACTCAAACCTCAGTCTCCTTCCTGGGTAATGAGGAGAAAATCTACACAGAGATTTCTCTGGGAAGCCCAATATGAGCTTTGAGAGAATGAGAGTAAAGCCCTGTTCAGACATGGCTACATGTACATGGGGTTAATTCTCTCTTTCACAGGAACTCCTCTGTGATTTTGTTTCCATCTGGATCAAAACTTCTGTGTTTTTTGACCATTGTCAGTCATTTGAGAAAATTACAGGCAGAAGTACACTCTTAACCCTTTTGTAAGGGTCACACATGACCAGCCACTATGTTTAACAGCAGAGAAAACCTAAAAAATCTTTTTTTTTTCAAATGATCTTAAAATGAAATGACCCCAACATCACATTTCTTAATACTTCAGTGAAAGCTGTACACCACCAAGCTACATTTTCTTTTTCAAGTTTTCAAGTCATGATTGCTCCTCAGGACAAGGGGAGCACAGACAATGTTAAAACTACACAAAGGTTCAAAATAAAGATTCTTCAAAAAGGTTCTTTGCCATAGAAGAACAACGTTTGGTTGCATAAAGAACCCTGTTTGTAATAGAGGCGTGTGTGAAGAATCTCAATCTGGACCTTTAAAATATTCTTCATAGATGTAAGAGTGTAATGTTTTTCACTGAACTCAGATGTGCTCTGATAGTTTTAGTCCCGTCTACATACACATCTGTGTTTTTCCAGGCACATGATGCAGACCCTGAAGACCTTCCAGGACCTTATAATGCAAACATCCGGTTACTGGGACCGCGCTCGTCCTGCTGTGATTTTATTGCCGCTTTATAACCGAGGACATGTGTAAGGAAAGATTTTTGCTGACGTCCCCCTGATAAACCAATTAAGTTTGAACAGGGCTCAGGACCGATAAGAGAGTGTATATGTGTGTGTGTGTGTGTGTGTGTGTGTGTGTGTGTGTGTGTGTGTGTGCGCGTGTGTGAAAAAACAGGCAAGAGTGAGAATGTGTGTGTTTGCATGCATTGAGGTGAGAATAAATGTGCTGTGTCTGGATGAGTGTGTGTACATGTCTGAGGGTGTGTCTGAAGGCTTGTTATGGAAGAGAGACTGTGAGTGAGGATGTGTGTGTTTGTGTATGTGTGTACTTGCATGTAGACAGGTGTGTGGAGAAGACTCACTGAAAGTGAGAATACGTCTGTGTGTGTGTGTGTGTGTTTATGGCAGGGTAAATGTTGTGTACAGGAGCAGAGCATTAGCATAATAAAGGCTGACCTCCCCATCTCCCTGCTCCTCAAACAAAAGCTACTGCCTGCTTTCTGCTGCAACCTGGCAACTCACACCGTTAAAGCTGTCTAGACACTGAGCTCAGTGTTCAGCACTTGAAATGTGACGACAACTCTCTGCTCCCAACCACTGCACCTCCTGTGCTTTAGGACTGGAAAGTCTTTCAGTGGGGGTTTCAGTGGAACACACTGTAAAATGCTGCCAGTATACTGTCCCTGTCAAAAACCTCGTATTTCCAAACTTTCAACTTTCAGTGGAAGTCCAAAAAAGATTCTCAGTAAAACAATTTTGTTCCAAGTCATCTTGGGCCATTTCTATTGGTCCGTTCATCATGAACTTTGGACACAATGTATAGAAAAAACTGCCAGATTCTCATTATGTCAAAAGTAAAAAAAAAAATGTATACTTTTGAAATGACCAAAAAGACCAACAACGTAGTGTCATGAAATACCAAAATGTCGGGAGGAGAAACATGCCTGAAGCCCCTCCTCCTAATGTAATGTCCAATAAATATCATCTCTACCTTATTTATGTGTCTAAAACAAGGTCTTCACAACCCTCCTCCACCCCGTCACCTTTACCTCAATGCTGATGACATGGTCCGAATGTGTACCATAAAGTTGATTTTTACCAATTTTGAATACCTAAAAGTTTAATATAGTTTTAAAATAAAAAATGAATGGAAATAAATACTCTATTAATATTTAATCTTAGTCATTTAATTATACCGATTAATCCATTACTTAAGGAATTCATACTGTTGCCATCAGCAAAATTAAAGTCCTGTTGATTTGGATGAATTTGTGAATTTAAGGGAGACAAACATCAACAAACCCATCAGTTTCCGTGTACAGCTATCAGATCATTAGATCATCAGATCATCAGATGATACATAAATTAACCTCACACAACTAGCTGAGCCTGTCAGACAGAGCAGAAAGGAGAAACTGGAGAACATCTGAAGAGAATGTTTTCTGTAATGAAGAGAAGAAATGCTGGGCAATTTTTTTGACGTTAAAATGAAAACAGGCTTAACACAAACAAAGCACTGCTTCACTGCCTGTCAATCAGTGGAATGTGCGCTATGCTCTATGCTGCAGGAAATGCTTAGACCTGTTTGGCACAAACAAGGTCCAGCTGGGGAAGGAAGAAACATGGACGAAAACAGGGACAGATCTCTCTATAAGGCTCTATAAGGTTTCCAGCCTTATTTTATGCATCTAGGAAAGCAATAAACTTTGTCTGTATTAGCTTCAGTGATGTGAATAACCTTTAAAGGTTGGTGAGAGAAACATGCTGTAGTTTGATATGTATTATTTTCCATAGCTCAGTGAATATGCAAATGAACTTAGGCTCTGAATCTAAACATAATCAGCACTAAATGATAGCCCTGTTTGGGATGACAGTACATCATAAAGAGAGAAGATACAATACTATGTGTGTATAGGTAGTGTGTATTATGGTAGTGTGCAACAAGCTACTGAAATATTTTTTGACATTAAAACGAACAACAAAAAGTGCAGACAGGCCCCATCCACACGTATCAGGAAAAAAGTTTTAAGTTACTGAAATTTGAGCTTTTAGGAAAAAGTGGAGTTTTTTGAAAACAGTGTTTCAGTGTTGTTGTGTTGTCGGGGGAAAGGGAGCTTTATGAAAACGCTGACGTCAAAGTTCATACATGTTCCTGGTTGAATCTCAAATACCTCCTTACTACCCACATACTTATCTGCCTAAGTCATAGCACTACAAATATGAATAAAAGTAAACACTGTTCCACTACAAATCTATAATGCTCTATTTACATTTAGAATCCGTAATTTCACACAGTACACAACATAGGGAGTGGTGTGTAATTAAACCTTCTCTATTTGTGGTGTTTTGATGGCTTTCTTTATGTGGTACTGTCATAATCCAAATCTATGTGCAATTCAATTTATAACCAATCAGTTGATGAAATAGCTATATAATTATTAGAGATGTATGAAATCAGGACGTCATGTTATGCTGAATTGGATTCCAGCGTATTGCATTGTTTCCTACTGTATAGTTTTGTAGCTTGTGGCTAGTGTATTAGCTTGGAGTTAACATATCAGTTTATTGCTAAAACGACACAACCAGAAAAAAAAGTGCTGACAAAAAATGTTAATAATCTGCACCTTTGCAGCAAATATTAGAAATATTAATATTTGATCCTGAACTTCAGGATTAACATACACTGTATAGCCTGTAACTCATTACAATTATAATTCTGCCCCAAAATAGCCCCGGTATGTGTGCCTTCCAAGAGCCCTGTTTCTCTCTCTCTCTCTCTCATATTTTAGTATCCGTCTCTCAGGCCCTCGTAAACTGCTGCAGCGATCTCACCTTGGAATTGAGGTCTCTGTGGTAGATATTCTTGTAATGAAGGTAAGTCATTCCTCTGCTGATGTCACAGGCCAGCTCTACCTTCTCCCTCCAACACAGTGTGATGTCATCCCTGGCCAGCAGCTCCTCCAGACAGCCTCCGCTCACATACTGAGAGTGGGAGAAGAGCAGGACATTATGAAACACACACACACACACACACACATATACACTCCCGCTGACCTCAACTCAAATGAACTCGGAGAGCTGAGAAGAGGCTCTAGGCAAGGCTGCTGGAACACAGTACAAACGCTTCTGCAAAAAACACTGTTTGGCGTCTTTCCAAATTTTATAAGTTATAAGTATGAAATAAGTAAGAAATGTATAAGTAAAACAGCTGCCAGATGATCATCATACTGCAAATGGCCAGTGTTGCAAACAAATGGAAATGGAATGATGGATGGTGCTCCATTCGATACTTTTGGGATAATTATGGAGTTGGGGATAGGGTGGGTGGTGATCATCCAACATCCTGACCTCACTAACACAACAAATGAATGCAATCAAATTCTCACACAACTGCTCCAAATCTAGTGGAAAGTCTTCCCTGGACAGTGAGACAGTTACTCCAACAAAAGCAGGATAAACTCTTTTTAATACCCTTGATTTCGGAGGAAACAATGAACTGCTCTATAATTGGGAGATTACCAGTCATGCAGCATCCATCCGTAAGCACGAATCCCAGAGAGCTCTCTCTGGCTGTCCTTTTCCCTCTATCACTCAGCGGGATGCTAGCCAGTGCGGGCGTCTCTTGGCCAATGTAACATGAAGTTGCATTGAGGTGGCTCACTTCATGTGACATGCTAGCTTTCTCCCTCCCAGCACTGTCATTTGTGTGACAGAGGGAGTCCTAGGTATTGGATGGGAATTGAATATGACTAATATTGGGATAAAATGAATAGCAAAAAAATGATCAGACAGATGATGTAACTTCTTTTCAAACCAATGATTCAGATTGATAATTGTTGATGTATTTGTTGTTGTCTAAAAGCGCAGAAGGTTTAAAAAGTATTGGATATTGGATATATCAGCATTAGCCCAAAATTTCCATGTCGACACATCCTTACAGCAACAGTGTTTTTGCATAACTTCTCAACTGTAAGACATCTTATAAGACTTCTCCCAGCTCTAAATCACTGCTTTGGAGACATCTAGACAAATAGTAATTACTGCTGACCAGCTTTCATGCCATTGGTTTATGTGTAGTATGAAATCATTCATGGAAAGACTTTAAACAATGAAACTCCAGAATATTATCATGTGTGTAACGACAGGAAAGTCCTTAATTGGTTCAAATAATACTCACCTCAAGAATTGGGTACAGCTTATCCTCTTTCACACAAATCCCGAGATACCTTCAGTAAAGAGATTAAAGAGGCTTTATTATTCACAGAAATGCAAAACGGTGCAGAAGAATGGCATAATTCTGCAACTGGTTTTCATTCAGTTCTATTGACTGTAGAAACATTAGATCATTTAACTTATGCAAAATCAACAATGTCTGTCACTATAGCATATACAGTGTGTGAAATCAGAAGGGGCATTAGTATTGGTCTTGTGCATTTTCTGCACTAACCAATTCCCCATAATAACCCTTAGAAGTCCCAGTGAGAGGGAGTGTGTTATCACAAATAACATCATACAAAAAAAAGAAACAGAAGCAATCAAATAAGCTCTGAATTTCATACTGAATAAGCTTTAGCTGACAGATCCTTCCACCAAAAAGTAGTTCCCCAATAAAATCCAAAACACCAGGATGGACTAAGTGGAGGCTCGTTAAGGCACCTGTTCAGCCCTGTATGCAGTCCAAGGTGCTTACACTATAAGCCTCAGCCTTTGTGGTGTGGATAGAGCTATGGAAGAGAAGGTGTAAATGAGGAGGTCTTGTGACAAGTTGAAATAAACATGGGAGTTCTGGTAACGCTCAGCATGGCAGATACAGATACAATCCCTGCAAATTCCCAGCCAATCAGCTTGCTGGTTATGTCGAGAGCACTAGTAGAAAAAGCTCGATGTGGAGGTCTGTGCAAGCGCATACAACAAGAAAAAGATACAAGTACAAAAGTGGTCTCAATTGAAAGGTGACAATCTGCACTTCTGTTTCAATAAGCTATGAGTAAGAAAGCTTCATACTGAAATACACCAAGCTTTTTGTTGTCGCTGACCGACTGGACAAAACACACATCACGGACTTGAATCAGGCAATTAGAGAGAGTTCATTTTCTGTGTGTGTGCTAAGGGGGTGTCGTGACTGCGATGGCAGCAGGGGGGAGCGTGGTATGATGAAGTGTCAGTGTGGAGGCGGCTCACCTCACTACGTTAGGGTGGGAGAGTTTCTGCAGGAGGCTGATCTCTCTCACGATGCTGTCCTGATCCACATCATTCTTATAGATCTTCACCACCATCACCTTCTTGGTGGTGCTGTGCATCACCTGTCCAACATGAGCATCAATCAATCAATCACTTAATAAACATGAACTGTATTCTTGTCTTCATTTTTATTTTCTGAGATCCACTTCATCAGACATTACTGTGGGTTCATTTACCAAACACACTGACAGTTCATTCTTACACAACCGTTTTTCCAACCTCTCTTTCTCCCTCACAGTTCAACAGACTGTTTTTCTGATGTACCTTTAATACAATTTTTATAATTTATTCAATGAATGTATCCAATAAACATGCTGCTCTAGAACATCCTCCCATTCCCACTGTTCTACAGTGGTCTCCCCCATGTAAATAGTAGGGTGGTAAATAGTGGTTGTTGTGGGGCAACAGGTTGTGAGCTACCACACCATGTGGGAGACTGGGGTTTGATTTCCGGTCTGGGTGACTATGCTGTGCTACACCAATTAGAGTCCTTGGGCAAGACCTCTAACACTACTTTGGCCCTCCTCTGTAATACAAGTAACCTTGTAAATCGCTCTGGATAAGAGCATCTGCTAAATGCCATAAATGTAAATGTGACCAGACGTCCTCTGTTTCTCAGACCTGTCCTCTTTTCAGAATGTAAAAATGCGTCTGGTCAGGAATTCTAAATTGCGCATAATGGCCAGGAATTTGCTTTGATTTTACATCAGTGTCTACTTCTACAGTTGTCTCATATTCAATGTACGGATTTGTACAGCTTTAAATAAGATATAACAGCCTAAAAAAATGCCTAAATGGCAACCTATCTCCAAGTCTGCAATTTTTCAGGAAGGAAAAACCTTCTTACATTTTAATGAAAGTCAATGTAAAAATATTTTATTGGGGCATATCTATTGGTCCATGCATTACATCATAATTATTATTATATACAAGTCAGTCAAAAAAACAAATATTCTCAAAAGTCCAAATCAGTCTGTCACACAGACCAGGAGGACTGAAAAGTGTCTTTTATTAAAATGAAATAGGTAGACTGTTTTAATTATGTATTTTTTGTATATATATATATATATATATATAAATATAAAATCTGAAAGGAGATGATTTGGCCATTTAGGCTATTAAGATTATTGACTGGTCTTGGTAAATGAGTATGTGTTAATGTACCAATGCAGTTGGATGTTTTTAAGGGTATTTTAGTCCCTCCCACCTTCATACACACACATTGCTAGGGCCCTACAACATAGCCCTACAACACAGTGTGTTCCCAGTGTAGTCCTTTTTAGAGTTATAGGATGTTCTCCTCTATTACGATTCATTTGCTGTAATCAGTACTTTTCCAAATCATTCTACAACAGGGAATTCCTAACCTTTCTGACCTATGCTTCCCAACTGATAGCCAAAAAGAAACTGATTACCATATACTGTGTATCATTTTGGGTAGTTGGGTATCAGTCCACTTATACTCAATCAACATATCATGTATAATATGAAATACATATTATACATGCATAAAACTATAACATGGAAAAACATGGAATAACTGGCTGCTTCCTTCTGTTCCAGCTCCCTGTCCTACTTCATATTTGTCCTGTTAATCAGGGTTGGGTTTCCTGAACACATCTAAGCACAAAGGTGATGATTAAATAGTAGAGTGGGCAAAACATTGACCACTCTCTCTACCAGTTAAGATCTTAACACTAAGACATGGCTTTGGTTGAAAGTGTGAAATTGTGAAATGTGTTGAAATGGTGGGATTATTTGCTGTGTTTACGCTCCTGCATACCCTGCATACCTATAAAGGGTTTCTCATGGGTTCCTTAGTAGAGATGAATATATGTATCTATATAGATCCATGGCAACTCAAAGAACCCATTCAGTGCTTAAATGATAATCTTTACCTGGCTAGAGGATTCCTGGGATTGTTGGAAAACCTTCTGTAAATGGTACCAAAAGGATTGCACTACCACTGTGAGTTTTCCAGTACTATATAGCACAATTTTTGCTTTGAATGCAGAACAAGGGGTTGCAGAAAAAAGAGTGATCTACTTTTAAGGTTTTCTATCAATTCAAAGAACCTTACAACCAGGCAAAGAACCATTTAAGCATCAACACAGTTCTTTGAGTTGTCATGGTACTTTACTACAGAACCTTGAAGAACCCTTTATTCTTGGATATATGTAAATGTATTTAAACCTACAGTCATCTTAAACAGCTCAGAATTCACAGACTGTTCAAATTATGCAATTTTTAGAGCACTTCATCACATCCAAAGTTCTGCACTCTGGGAACGTGGGAGATAGTGGGATCTTCGATCAGTAGCAACGACAAAGTTAACACTTCTTCAACCCTTTAGGGGAGTTACAAACAGGTGGGTTATTTGGCAGAAAAAAAGAAAATACACTAGTAAAATTGGAAACACACGAGATCCGTCGCTGACCACCTTCAAATGTGGTTTAAGTGATCCAATTCGCAATCCAATCACAATGCTTCTTAGTGTACACCTGGCATTTCATGAGGACAAATGAAATCTGAACCCGATTCGATTACCAAAAGCTCATGTTAATGCCATGTGTAACCAGGCTCATTACCACTGTGGAAGCACTGTTAGGTCTGTGTCCTCTGGCCTTTTTTAAGGCAGTATTGAGCCAGAGAATTCCCTTTTGCTTTAAACATGGTTTCAGATGTTGTTGTTTTTCGGCCAGTCAGTTTAAATGTTCTTATTGTGAAAGAGGGACAACAAAGATGACAGCTCTCCTCCCTAAACTAATTGACCCTAATGGCTTCTTGTTTCCTCAGAGGGCAAGGCCACTGGAGGATGAAATGTCCTCTAGAAAAAATGCCGTCCATTGTCGTCACATCTTGGCTCTTGTTGTGAGAACGGTCACAGTGAAAGCACGCGGCGGAGTCTTCTGAATGCTCTGCATTGCCTATTGCCATTTTCCATTCTTATCTGCATTCCATCTCACCACTCTTGGGTTCACAATAGGAGGAAGCTCATCAGGGCCACAACTGTGACCTGATGTGACTCCTTGCCATATGCACTGCATGAGGAGCTGTAAGAACACACATAAATACTATAAATACTGCATCTCAGTGTAGCGTGGCACTGATGAAGACGCTATGAGGTGCAGTCTATAGTAACAGACACTAAATCACACAGAAGCCAACAATGATGAAATAAGCAGCACATGGCAACCCTGTGAAAGTAAATGACCACCTATGCCCAACTATTATTGCGTTTTTGTGTTATTTGCTCATGTTTTCAGCAGAATGCTTTTAAGTCTGAGGGTGGACAAAGGGATGATATCATCTCATGCAAGCCTTTGTTCAGAGCAAAACTGTCTGCATGAGATGACATGTCGTGAAGCCTGAAGCACGTCACGTCTTTCTGAAGTGCTGTTTTCGGGATTAACAAAGATATGATGTTCTCAGTGTGTTCACACCATAATTCAAAGCGAGTGCTTTTGAAGGATAAAGGGCAATGAATTACCCTTGAGAATAAGGCATGACGATATGAAGCAACTCTACCCTTTCTTCTAGAACGTCTGAACTGGTGGAACGAAAAACACTTGAACTCAACCATTTCAACAGACAGACTGTGCTGCTGATTTGCATAAGATTTAAAACGATGATTCGACCAAGAGAGTCCTTATTAAGGGGGAGAGCAATAACAGCCTACTTTAATAGCTTTTAATGGATTTTCAATTCTGACATTCGAGATTCCGTCTTTCAGTATTATATTCAGTATCGGTATCACCTTATGTGGATGCTCCAACCCTAAATCCTAACCCTAACCCTATGGTTACATTCAATAGACAATCAGTTACATTCAACTTTAGAGTTCATTTGCATTTAAGAGACATTTAACTAAAAGCATTTGAAGCATTTATAATGGACCATTCAAGGAAAGTGATACCTTTTATTCTTAAATATCTTCATTTCACAGAATTCTAATTGTATACTACACTGCAGGGCTGCATAATATGTTGTTCAGCATCATCATCACAATGTGGGCATGTCCAATAGTCACAGTGCAGAATATACAATGTCATGCAAGACACATTTTATTACATTTCAAAACGTTTTTGCAGCTTGATGCAAAAGCTTAATTGCACTGTTCTTATTTTCCATGACAGATCTACTAGAGGCAGATTATATCTGCCCAATATCATTTATTTTGTTCCATTCTTGGATACAATGAGTGCATTACTAATATCATGACATGCTGGATTATTAACTTCTGCTGAGAATTCCTGTATTTTTAATTATCACAACATATATAGCAGAAAAAGAAATTACAATGTCAGTTCTTTCCAATATTGTGCAGAACTTGGTTCAATAAACACTTCTATTACTTTTTTTTTTTTACTCTATTAAAATTATTATGCCTTCTTAAGAGGAGCTGCTTAATACAGAATACCTCTGATCATAAAAAGCATGTTCCTAATAAAGTGCTCACTGAGTGTAAGTGTACCTTGTAGACCTTGGAGAAGAAGCCACTTCCTATGAGCTCAGCGCTGAAGTCCTCCCAGAACTCCAGCCTGCGGACGCTGGTGCGGAGCCTGTGCCAGCGGTCTGCCTGGCAGTAAGTGTCCGCAGACTCACTGAGGAGCGTGGGGCTGCCGGGCTCAGGGGACACGTCCACCTCGCACATCCTGGAGATTTCATCTGCAGTGGACAGGAGATGACACTTCATTCTGAGTCGGCCATTTAAACAACATGTGACGAGAGCAGCAGCAAAAACAACAGCATTTTTCATAATAGAGGAGCTTAATGTGGCACGAGTGGAGAGTGAGAGATCAAATCAGGCCTGTCTGTATTTCTATAATTCTGTTTCTACTGATGAGTTAGGATGTAGCTGTTGCTCATTTCACAATTAATTAACTCTGACGACTGACATCATTTCTTCAAGATCAGCTGATGTTTTAAACAGTGCACGTTATTATACTGGCGCAATGCAAAGCTTTTCAACAGCAGATTTTGCTAATTAGGCTTGTACACAGCTTTAGCAAGCAACAAGCAACCACCCGGGATACCATAGCAACCACCTAGCAACATCCTAGCAACAACTAATCGACAACATAACAATGGATTGATAGACCACAGCAACTGCCTAGCAACACCCTAATAACCACTATTCAACACCACAGCAAACACCTGGTATATCACAGCAACTACTTAGCCACACAATAGCAATCATTTAGCAACACCACAGAAATCACCCCTGGAATACCATAGCATCCACTTAAGTAATACCATAGCAACCACCTAGCAATCATTTAGCAAAACCATAGCAATCACCTGGGATATAATATTAACCATTAATTAACACTATAGAAACCCCTTAGCAACACCTTAGAAGCTACCTAGCAACACTATAGCAACCATCTAGCGACCCAATGGCAAATTCCAATACCATAGCGGCCATCTAGCAACCACTAACTAACACCATATCAACCAGCTTGCAGCACTTGCTCTCAGCAACCACCTGTAATACCATAGCGGCCATCTAGCAACCACTAAGTAACACCATATCAACCAGCTTGCAGCACTATAGAGACCGCGACAACATTGCAAACACATGGCAACACCATAGCAACTACATTTTTAGTTTTAACATTAACAGTATTATAACTAAAACTAACTGTAACCTAACTGTACAAAACTGTACCAACGTTTCTTCCAGAGTCAAGCTGAACATTTCCTATCCAGTCAGTGTTTTTCACACATTAATAACAACTACGTCCCTCCTCTGTTCCAACAACTGACTGAACTTGATTCAGGTCTAAGTTAGACCAAACAGAAACATTACAGTGCAGTGTCAGCACTTCATCCTCAAAAAAGCTGTATTTAGTGAAGTGCAGGCTCCTCTGATATCACTGCATATCAGTGTACATCCAATATTCTCTCCTCACACATTCAACATGAGCATAATATGAGTTTCTTGCAAACACATTATCTTAAATAACCTCTGAACCCTCAGTCTCAGTAGGTCGGTCTGACTGATTTTTGAGGGATATAACAAAATCTACAGCTGAGACTGCAGTGGCAGAGCTCTCGTCTGGAAGTGCAGAGAATTAGTGTCTGAACTTAGTGTGGGCATCAAATGCCAGCCTGTGGCACCTCTCCTCCATCCATTTACACCTCAGCGACTCCACTTACAGCAGCCCCGCAATGAGACACTATCTGGAAGACACAGCTGACCTCACAGGCTCTTGCCCTGCATTGAAAGAACTGTTTTTTTTGTAATGGATTAGACCTTAGATAAGCAAGCAAGTTGTAGACCATGTCCAAGAAAAAACGCCTATCTAGAGGTAATCTGATTATCCTTCCACGCTCTTACAAAAGACCACTGTTGGGTTAATGAATGCTTCAGCCTCAACATCACTGCTTTTGTTTTACTCAGTAACTACAGGGACTTCTGTATAAACTGATGGGGCTATTCTCTGGTAATAGAAGTTTATAAAAATACTTTTGGCCTGCTGGTGGACCATAGGCTGTTTAAGGTGTCAAACCTACAAGACAGAAATGTTATATTTTTAATACAAATTATACAAATACATTTATACTATAGATTTAAAGGGGTAACGGAAATCAAATCCCTAGCCATGCCACTTTGCCATCAGCTGCCAGAGTCTAAAAGGGCACAATTGGCCAGGTGGGTAGATAGTGCTCCCTCCCCTTATGACTCTTGGAGCAGCATTGGCCGACACAGGCATCTGTCAACTGGTGTGGCAGAGCTGGGGATCCAGCACTTTCCTCAGAGCATGTCGTAGAACCTGTGTATGTGCATTGGCACATCTGTGTCAGCAACAGATGCAGCTTGAAGTAGCACAATGCATTCAAGGATTGGACATTTTTTCTTTTTTTAAACCAGATTAGAAATGTTGGGGCTTAAACACAATACTCTAAACATTAATATACTGGTTTAGTTCTAAGTGTAAACCAGCTGATCATTTTTTCTTCTGTTTTTGAGTCCTGATCTACACCTTTGGACCTTTTCTCGAACTGGACGCTGAGGTCATGGACAAATAATACTGTTCTCAGTGAATTCAGCTGAAGAGCTTGTAAAACAGCATGTAATGCTCTTGTATAAAGCAAAGGGACGATTGGCACAAATCTGTGAAGCCTGTCTGATGAGTGTGGAATAAGGACACAATCATAATACTACACTGGCTCCTTGGGTGTGTGTGTGTGTGTGTGGCCTAGAGGGTATCCAGAGCATGACATGCAGGCAGTGTTTAAAGATGATCCTCCTCCACTGTGGCCAAGGTATTTTTTTCAGTGTGTGACATAACGTTTACCCCAGGCTGTTCTCAGCACTGTGTGAGATGAGCTCATGAGCGAGGGGATGAGGTCACTTTTTAGGTGCCGGATCTAAATAAAGTGGGCTGGGGGAGGTGGCCCCTCATTCCTCTAAACCTGATATACACACACACATTCAGGCCCAAATTTAACATGGTCACCTTAAGTTACATGGTCATTATTTATGTTCTTAAAAAATCTGTGCTACCTGCATTCAGCCAGTCCACAGCACAGCTACCTGGATATTAGGGCCTAATATGAACTATTCTGACTTGTGTCGATACCTTTTGAGAACCTAAAAATTCCAATAACCAACATTATTAGCTAATATAGTTTAATATAATCACTAATTAAACAGCTCACAATATTTTCCTAATATATCAAAGTTTTTAAATTTTCAATAATGAAGTTAACTCTTACTTCACTAGTTCTGCTTCTTAGCACATGGCTCTGTGAAAGCCTAGAACAGTTAGTTTCTAGGCTTTCAGGCCTAGAATAGTTTAGTAATAGGGATTTATGGATTGATATATTGCTCATTGTTTATCAAATATATCACCAAAACATTGTTAACCTGAAACCCAATAGGGATGCATCAAAATGGGAATTGTAATAATACTCCCTCAAATATAATTAGAAAATATCACTCAAATCTAAACTTACATCTGTCAGATGCCAACTGTTTCGTAAGTGCTCATATTGTGTAAGGTCAGACTGGCCGTAGAAATGTCTTAAATAATAGAATTATATCATAGAGACAAAGAGACTAGAAGATATTTTCCAGAACTCATAATAGTTTTGTGGATTCTGCTAATTACAGCTTATTCTTTTTTATTTTTTTCTTTGAAATGATTGATAAAAATGTTCATTAAAAATTATTTTATAGAAAGTTTATTTTTGCTTTATAATGTTATTATACAGATAAAGGCTAAGCATATATTTAACCTGTGATACCTTAATATCCCTCATAGTCAACAAACCAACAATCCATCGACCCCTGCTGATCATAACCACTTCTGCTATACTATTCACTGTAGCTCAATATTCCCAGATTTCTAGGACAAGCCATATTTGAGTTTGACAGTGGAAAACGTTTGTAAACTTTAGGTTTTCAATTTAAGGATCTTCTGGAGTCAGCATGTGTGTCAGCAGCCACTGTAGCAACACCAATTGCTGCAACAGGGATTAGTCTATTCCCCTGGTTTCTTTTCCCTCAGTGCTCTGAAAATAAACAGCTTACTGCACAAACACTCGCTCTCACTCTCAGCTCTATGTGTTGTGTGTTTGTGTTTCAGACATTTTATTGAATCATGGATTATCATGTCAGCTTGAGATTACATCACTGCATCATTAAACTACGTCACAGCTGAGCTCATGCCCTCAGCGTCCCGCAGTCCGGTGTCCTAACTGCCCTTTAAATGGTTTACTCGCAGTCCTGCCAGCTCCCTTGGGCAGCGGTGGACATAATGACCCTGTTAGAGCTGGCCAGCTTTCACCAGTCCCCATTAACTGCTGGCCTTCATTTCTACACCACTGTTACACACTGGCCTACTGTTCTCTCACAGCAAGTCAAAAAAACAATAACACACACAATAATTATTAACTGTATCATTTAAAGGTGCCGTTGAATTCATTTATGGAGAATTTTACATTGTTTTTTGATGTTGAAATAGTAAAAATAGGACTTTTGTGAAAGCAAAAAAATTTCAGATGCGGGTTTACAAGCCTATTATTATAGCCTATGACTAAGCTTATTATTTGTAACTATGTTATTTTGTCTCAAAAGGACACATGCTGATTTTCGTCAAATGTATTCTACTTCTATTGACTGGTTTATGTGCCTGTAAGTTTTCCCAATTCTAACCAGACAGTGTTGCTGTCCTCTTGGTATCCTCTCAGCGCAGTGTGCAGTTATCTAGCTAAGGCATTGTACACTGTTAAAAGTATTTACACTGTTAAAAGTAAACTTCTTGTGAAACTTGATGGGTTCTTTAATCTGATACTGTGGAGGAACCTCTTAAGGTGCTCTGAGGAACCTACAAGAAAAAAAACATTTCTTCAAGTTTCCTCAAAGCATCTTAAGAGGTTCCTCCACAGTTTCAAATTGATGAACCCCTAAAAGTTCCTCAAGGATCTTATACTTTTAACACTACAGCTGGTCAGCAGAGCTGAGCAACTACATAGCACCCATCAGCTGTACCAGCTTCCACACACCCTGCATGCCACCTCCCCGGCTTCCCTGAGCAGATACCCGCTGATGCGCTTCCTCTGGGCTGCCCTTTTTCCTTAGTCTCACTTTCATATTTTTCAAAGCACCTGCTTCAAAAGGTGTTCGCTAGTGGGATGAGTTTATATACATTTTAGGGGTGTAAAGAAAGTGAGTTTACAGTTTGTCACTTCCATGTACTGAATGCTTATTATTGAACTATTCCATTCTAGGGCCCTTTAAGCAAAAATATAAGATTACAATACATAAGACATGTGTATGACAGACAATACTCATTATAATGTTCAAAAACAACATGACTACAGTGTTTTAATTCAGATTTGATTCAATAAAATAATAAAACATTTAATTAAATAAGAAAGTATTCACAAAGAACAAGGAATTAAATGTAATGATTGAATAAAAAAGACTAGTCTTTGGTTACCTGCTACAATGCAGTTACCATACACTGCTTGTTGCTGTTCACAGGCTCTCTACAGTATTGTGAAAAACTCACATCATGTAATTCATGACGCTAAAGATTACATGTTGTTTGATCTCTAGTGTCACTCCTCACATGCATCTCCTCAAACACAAATAAAATCCTGATAGTAAAAAAAAAGCTGAAGCAGGAGAGATCCAGAAAATAATAGGCAGTTTAAAATGAAAGCCTGAGCTTAGCCTTAGACGGTGAGTTAGATAACTTAATGCACATATGCAGAGACGGCGCTAATCGTGGAAGAGCTCTTACAGTAAGAGGGATTTGCAGAGGGAGTTATCATAACTGCATGAGCTCAGCACTCTGCATCATGCATGGGCTTTGGACTGGCTAAGACTGACAGCCTATTTTTTAACCTCTTATTCTCCACACTCTTTAAATAGAGCTCTTCTTTTTTGAGTAAAAGCAACGGTTCTGTATAGAATCAAAAAAGCAATTCAAAGAGACACTTGTATGATTAAAAGGTTCTTTACCTGGTTAAAGGTTCTTAGAAATGGCTCTACATAGCACAAAAAGAGTCAAAGAACCCCTAAAGAACTTATAGGGTATTTTTTTGTGTATCAATATCATTATTCATACCAAAACCACTTTAAACTAATACTTAAATTATGTTTTTTTAAAAGTAATGAGTGTAGGTCTGGGCTCCATTTTCTCTTTGAATTACTGTACAACACTTGCTTATGTGGCTAACAAATGATAAATAAAGACTTTTAGCCACTTGGCTAACATAGTGTAAAACTTGTTATTATAATTGCATGAGCTCAGCACTCTGTGTCATGCATGGTGTTTGGGGCTTGAATTTTGTCCATACATTTGCAATACAATACATATTTATAGATATCAGTGTGTCCCACAGAGTCAGAAATCACACAAGCTCCATTGGATATTGACTTAATGACTTTATACAGTTTGAGGCAAGTGTGTAATGATCTAGACATGCAGTTTGTACAATGCTAACCCTATAACCTTCTATTACTTGTTTAGTACAGTGGTGTTGGAGCTCCACTGCAAAACTAAAGAAGTGAAATTCAGACATTTTTGGTACAGTAACCACTTACAGAGATCATTGAGATTGAGCCCTCAGCATCTGCTGCTGAATCAGTTCCAACACCTAGCACTGACACCTACAGCAGGGTGCCATGACTATCTAAAGTAAACTATCTGCATCCTAAAATCTGATAGATTCCTCAACCAACCATACAACATTCAAAAAGCAGATAGTGTTCATGCCACGCAGTTCACACCAATGCACAAAGATACGATCTGTGTAACTGACTTTCTACAGTACATATCCAACCCTGACTGCTACCATCATAAATACACACAAACAAAAATACATTCACACACACACGGTTTTGCTATACTTGTGAGGACCTTCTATCAAATTGCATTTGTCACATGACATTGGCGCAGGTGTAATTGTGAGTGGGAAACTAGTGCATAGTACACTACAGTAGTAAATACACATTATATCATCACTGTCCAATAAAAAAAATGGATCTCTATTGGAACTTTACATAACTCTGAATGGAAGTCAATGTAAAATATGAGTTTATTCCAAGTAATTTAGAGCATTTCTGTTGGTCCATTCATCCAGAATTATTTGCACAGTGTCCAGAGCAGCTAAAGGGTTCAAACCATGGAGAAAATTGAAAATGGACAAAGAAGGAGATGCTGTTTTTCATTGAACACCAGCAATATACACAATTGTACATATGCCATACATACACTATTGCACTGTTTAAAACATACAGGTTTAATATTTAGTGCAGTTTAATACTTTTGCAGTTTTGAAGTGTGTGTGTGTGTGTGTATGTGTGTGCGCACATTTCTATATTTGTGAGAACCAAGGTTCAAATTCGTCCTTAAGTTTGAATTTTGCAATTCAAACTTACGGTATGCAACTGAATTTAGCACTGTGTACATTTAGATGCCTCACAAACAGCACCAACATTTAGCACTAATGTGTTGGTAGTGACAGTAGGGAGACGCTAAAGAGGAGCTGTTGTCGGCCACAGCCCCACTGACCACAAGCAGATCCTCTTATAACAACTCACTTTCTGCTCATGCCTTTTTCTAGGTGCGTCCCAGTTACACACAAATCTTCAATATGATAATAAGTATGAATTATGTAGTATAGAATTATGTAGTGTCAAAGCTATTGCAAAGTTAATGCATCCTTTTTTCAGTGTATGAGTCTAGTCCATCCAGTCTGTCACAAAGCTATCTCACCAGTCTCATCACACATGATATCTCATTATACCTTTCATCATACCCCATACAAACACACTCTGCACCCTGCACTCACTTACTGGAACTGTGACCTCAGTGGTGCTCAGTCACACTGCACCCACCAAAGACTGGAACTATGATCTCTACCCACTCACATCTTATCCCATGTTTATATGTAAATAATAATATTTTACAGATTTTATATTAACCCTGTACAGTATTAAACACTGCAGTAATGTATGTATGTATGTATGTATTGTGCCCATAGGTCCCTCTGCTCCAGAGAGTCCCATTCTACTGGCAATACTTCTTTACATGAATAGATAGGCTGTATGTGTGTGTGTTTGTACATCTGTCTCAGCAATTGGTGCAACTTAAAGTAGCTAAATGAATTCATTAGAAGGGTTGTCCACAAACATTTGGACATATAGTGTATGGTTATATTTTGTGTACTAACTTGCCAAACCCACACTATTAAGATTACTAGTATGTATCTTAGTATTAGTGCGTAGTACACAATTGGGACGCAGCCGCTCTCTCACTCTTTAGGGGGTGGCTAAACCTTTTCTGAACATCCCTTTAGAACATTTTGATACAGACACCTGAAACCAGCGCTAGCGTCCACTTCCTCGCATGCTGGTGGAGACAGTGAATGTGGTCAGGCTGGCTCAGGTTAGAGTTTCACACAGCCTGTAGGCTACAATGTGTATTTATGTGGGACCATGTTGAAGAGAATGAGAAGAAAGAAATAAAGAGGACGGCAGCAGAGGGTCAGAGGTTACTGAGAAGCTTCCACAGAGAGGTGGGGAGGGGTTGAGAGGGCACTTATACCCATTTCTGTGTTAAGTTTTGCAGGGAATGCAGAGGCACTGAGAGACAGAGAGTATCCTCTTACAGTACAGAGGGAAGGGGTCTGGAAGAAAGAATGCCTTGTGGTCACCTGACCCTATAAACACAAAACACACCAGATGAAAAGCAGCGCTAGGAAAGGCACAGATTCAGGCCGGCAATGCAGAGACATTTGCTTCTGAACCCTCTACTGCATGTCTACCATCCCCTGCTTTTCTGGTCCTATCCCTGTCCGCTCCTGTCATCTGTTTCTCGTCTTTCATCCCCCTGCATGTTCATGCATGTCAACATTGTTTCCTATTGTTTTTTTCTTTTATAATATCTGTGTAAAATTCGAACCCCTCCTACGTAGAATTGCAAGTATGAAACTTTAGTCCTTAACTTGGCCTTCACCTTTTCTGTTTACGGCTATTTCTTAATCACATTGCACATTGCGGACTGAAGGACCAGCTACATCACTTAGTTTAATATGCAGTGCTAAGCAGCTGCTTAGAAGAGCTCATGGCTGCTGATTGTTGGAACAAAGTCAGAGTATTTATAAAACTGTCGCCCATCAGTAAAATGGGCTACAGACCAGAGCTTAAAGTATAACTATATATCCAGATGTTTGTAGACACACCTTCTAATGAATGCGTTCAGCTACTTTAAGTAGCACCACTGCTGGCACAGAAGTGCAAATGCACACCCACAGCTTGTGTATTCTCTGTAGAGAAGTACTGTCAGTAGAATAGGACTCTCTGGAGCAGTTAAAAATGGACTTATTGACACCATGCCTAATACCAGGCGTGGGTTAGAGGGGTATAAAGTCCCCCAGCATTTAGCTGTGGAGCAGTGGAGTTCTCTGGAATAATGGCTGGTGTTCCATCTAGTACTTTTGGGATGAGTTGGGGAGTTGAGGATGAGGTGGGGTGGTGATCACCCCACTCAATGCTTCTGTCATTAAATGCAAATACTCAAATCCTCACAGCAATGCTCCAACATGTAGTAGAAACAGTAGAGTTGTGTGTGTGTGTGTGTGTGTTTATATATAAATATATATATAGGTGGTGCTGCTTTTCTGTTGTTAATATTGTTGTCAGTGAAATCGGTGCATTGTTCAACCACCTGTCCACTAAACAGGTTGCACACGTGCTGCTAAACAATCATGGGGATCGAAAACAAGTCAATTTCCCCTCGGTCTGTGATGAATTATTCAGTGTAATGAAAGAGGCCTCGTGTGTCTCCTAGGCCACTCTGTTTTACAGCTCTATTGAGTTTCCTCCTGTCACTGTAGATGCTGAAATCCTTTGGGTCATGGCCTTTTGCTGTCTTTGAGCTGTGCTGGTTTGCATGTTTGCAGCAGACAGAGGGAGATGAATAGATGACGATGTGACTCCACAGCAAAAGAAACATTAATAACTCGACTATTTTTTATACTCTGATTAATTAGTAATCTACGTGGGAGAAGGTGTGTTTCTGACCCTGTGTGCAAAAAAACAAAAATAAAAATCTGTGCCCAATATTTGTGTATATTTTTATTAAAGATTCTGCCCCAGCAAAGAAACAGTACAAAGAAATCATTAAAGCTCAATGTTGCCATGACTATGCTTAGTAAATATGAACCTTTGACCACAACATTTTTGTAGATGTTTTGAATGACAAATTATTTGGCATATATTGTATACTTATTTGGCATACAGTATATTGTGGCACATATGATGATGAGGGCACATAAGTTAAATTCAGCTAATACATTTGTTAGGTTGTTATTTAGGTTTGTCTTGTAGATGCTTTGTTCACTTATTTATATTTAGACATAAACAAAACAATGTTTGCTGTTTTCAAACCCCTTGACATAATCTGAATTTTCAATTGTTCAACATTTCAACAGTTCAATGATCAACATTTCAGCAAAGATGTAGATACCGTATGCCTGTATTGTGATGTGTGGTATTGTAAAGTTGCTACCAATAGTTAGAGATTCTGGTCCAGAAAGTAAAAAAACCCACTAGGATTTTGTTCCAACTACCCGGAGCAAATTTTTACTTTCTGGACCCAAATTTTCCATCTCTTCCCATAGTCTGTCTGACATAGCTTGTTTTGAATAAACTATTTAATCCTGTCCTGCGTCTCTTAAAAGTGCAGCAAAGAGAATCTTTCACAACGTCATTCTACCCGCATGAAACAAGGACACTGCTATTATGCAGAGGAGAAAGTCATTAATACAACTACAATTACAATCATTATTGTTGGGTGACACCAATATCAGTACATCGTTATTGGGGATAAATACACCCATGACCAGTTTACTGTACTTTATGCAACCATAGCCTAGTAATGCTAATTTATGATTAATTTAATTGGTGTCTTCTACACCTTAATAATACTGAATACATGTATTCTATCTGCATCCTCTGCGCTCTGCACGTCATCAAAAGTAGCACAGTTAAATGGGACAAGTCTTACTTCTCTCGATCTGGGTTTGTGGGCAGCTTAAACGCAACTAATCAGGAAATCAGTTAAAGCTCATCCCCTTTATTTCAGTGTTACTGAACCATTGAGTACAGCAACTGTTCAAACTGACTTTCAGACGTTCAACTGTTCCTCCTGCTTTTCCATCAAACCAGGACCTTTTCCAACAATGTATTTCTTACAACCCAGTGACGTCTTCAGCTAATAATTACATGTGATCGGTTTCCTAACAAAAACAGCAAGAGGAGAGGAGCCCAGCAGGAGGTGGGTAACTGAGCTTCCCAACCAGCGGAAAAATCTGACATGCTGAAGTCACTGAGGTCAGCCTCTGAATACCTAAGAAAGAGGCCATGCGTTTTTCACACAAAGGCACACAAAGGCACACACACACACAGGTGAATGCAGAGAAAATATGCCTATCAAGCTCAGTTCACACCGCGCTGTTAAATTTCATGCACTGGAGATCTCTGACGTAAATTCCACACACTGATCAAAACGCTACTGCTCCGACTCAGACTCCCAGTGGAGTCCCTGTTTACTGGAAATGGGCTTTTTAAAGAGAAAGAAAAGGCTGTGGAGTTACGAAACAAGATGAAACGAGCTGTTGAGAGGAAGAAAAACAGGAAAGGAAATGCGGCATCATGTAAAGAGGGGGCTCTCACTTTACAGTCAGGGACCTCTTCCTGGAAAAAAAACCCCCCTCCATAGACCCCGATAGAGTTGTTGTATGAATAAAACCCAACTGTTTAAATGTCAGCAAATATTTACCATTACACTTTTTAGTAGATGCACCAGCTCTTCCTCAGCTCTTGGTCTTTTATCCATCTGATGAGCTGCTAATAGTGTCCAGACTCATGAATGGATTCTGCTGCTTCGGTCCCAGATGTGGTTTGGCTAAGTTCCTGACCTCATTTGCTTATACTGTAGCTGTTCATTTTAAATCTTAGTTGATCAACTGAGCTGAAGAGTGTACTGTGGTATTATAGTAAGTTTATATTGGCCAATTAAAAAAACTATAAAATCACAGTCCCCCTGGCAATGAATGTTATGAACCCTGGGAGACCACAGAACTCACTATAAGAACCCATAATGCCCAACTCACTTACTTACATTACATTAATCATGACCATAATTTTCAGCAATCCTCAATTAAACATGACAAACCTAGATACTGACCATCTATTAGATACTGGCCATCTCCTAATCGCCCAATTCTCTTCCTAATTTTAGTCATTTGCAATTCCCACACAGTAGCTAGTACTACTACCTGTGCGATGCTGGGAGAGCCAAGTGACCGGCACAGAGGCGAAGGTAATGCCACGATAGCGATGTTGAGTCAACATGCTATTGCTAGATTTATTAATAAACATATTAATGCCACAGAATGTCTTTGCACCACTTCCCTTTATAGTAATATTGCAAGCAAGGAGACCCAATTTTAAATTAACTTTAGCTTAAGAGAACATGTCTCTTCTGGAGACAGTCAAAAAGACATTTCCAGACATTTCCTGAGTTTCAAGCCTTTTTAATACTTTAAGACATTTTAAGGATTCACCTTTAACAGGAAACCCTGTTAACATGCAGCCCAATCCCAACTTAACCACTGGCATCGTCTTTCTGAGTGTGGAAAATCTGCACCGACACCTGAATCAGTGTGTCTCTTTATTATTCCGGACTTTAGGGTTCAGATTCCGATCAGCACGTGTCCACACAGCATAGGCTGAACACACTCTATACGACTGACTGTCTCTCACAGCAGCACACACACAGCATGTTTAATATTTCCACAAGCGAGAGCACTATCCTGATTATGTCATGCAGAGATTAGCCATGGGCAGAGTTCATTAGGGTTTGCGTGCCACCGGTGTGCCATGCCACAGCTCACACACACTCACAGCTCTAAGCTCCTAATGAATCGCAGCCCTTGTTCTCTTTTGTCTTGTATTATTTGCACAGAGCTACAGAGATGACCTCTGCACTTTCATTCAGTTTCAGATACGGTACAGAGTGGACAGTAAACAGCTGCTGGAATAAACAAACTCACAAACTCAAACAAACAGAGCAAAGCAACGATGCCCCGCTCAGCCGAAACAGTGATAACCTCCAGCGCTTCATCTGCAGATCAAGCTGTTTTGGCAACCTGGGTTCTTCTAATGCCATTAAATCCTCCACAAAAACATGAACCTTGTTTTTTAGCAGTACATTCATACATTAACTTCGCTCTGGCCTGTTAGACTTTAACAGAGATTTCAGAAGATGCACTGCATGGACAAAAGTATTGGGACACCTGCTTATTCTTTGTTTGTTCTGAAATTAAGGCTTTCTTCTAGATTTTGGAGATTGCATTGACAGTGACAAGAGTGTTAGTGAGGTCAAGATGTTGGATGATCACCACCTTACCTCATCCCCAACTCCCTAATTCAACCCAAAAGTATTGGATGGAGCACCATCATTCTAGAGAGCACAGTTCCACTGCTCCACAGCTCAGTGCTGGAGGGCTTAATACTATACTACTATTTTACTAATTGTTTTCATGTTCTCACAAATATCCCACTTGTTCAAAGTTTAATATAGCATGATCTAAACATCCTCCAGCAGATAAAGGCCTCCGCAAAACTGTGCAGTGAAATGATCCACAGAACAGAGAAAAACCTCTGCAGACCTGGCTGACCACTGAGTCATCATTATCTAACATCTCTATCAATGCACACAAAGCACTTAAAGACTCACTCAGAAATCCCTGCAAATGACAGCCCAGCTCTGAGCACTGCAGCATCTCAAAGGCTTTCAAACATTAACACAGAGAAACACCTACAGTGCTGTTTCTACAAGACGTCTTTAATTGAGTAGTATCCCACCAAACCCCTTACATGACCAGGAGCAACCTTTAGGGCCAGGATTTCATTCCCTACTCCTTTAGCTCCTATAAGAACCCGCTCAGTTTGCATTGCTTTCCATGGAGTTACAGTATATTTAGCCTTGGGATAAGGAATACACCGCTATGGAAATTGTGAGCTGATGAAAAAATTGGATGGTATTACATAGAAATATAGAGTCTATTTGAAAGTCACAAACACAGTAAAATGAATCAAATACAGACATGTTTAATGCATTAGCCCAGAGTCTTTAGTCTTGTGGAGTGAAATATGTTCATATGTCCAGTGTCTTATTTGCTGATACTAATATGATTCCAGTATTACTGTGCTTCTCTACACAGGATGTAATTTAAGTGATTTAAACAAACTAAAACAGTCACTAATTTATTTAACCAGGCAAGTCATTAACTTAAATATACTTACAAAAAAACAAATATACATCTTATATATAGTGTCTTATACAGAATAGAATTCTACATATAGAATTGTAGTTTTGTATAATTTATTTTATTTTACTGTACATGTTGTGTACTGATAAAATAATCAACAATTTTATTATCATTATTATTATTTTTGTACTATTTTTATTATTTTAGAATTTTCCAAAAAAATTACACAAACTTTCCTATTAGCAGAGGACACCTAAAAATTAACAGCCTCAACATAGCAAATGTTTATATATATATATATATATATATATATATAACTAATTCAAAATCTACTCTAATTAGGGCTGTCGCAAATACTTTATGATACCCAATCTAATCACAGTATTACTATATACTATAGATTATAATGCACGTTTTTCATTTTATATATTAGATCATATTTCTTTTTCTGGTCTGGTCTTTGAGAGCGTGTGGAGTTAATTTCTATGCATTTTCTGTGTTTATTAAAATGCAATGCAGTTTTTGTTTTTAAATGAAAAACATTGTTAGGTATGAGCTTCACATGCACACCTCACAGACACGTCAGTGCATTAGGATGAGTAGAATTGAAGAAATAATTCTGTTGTGTTTTAAAAGCAAATAAAGTTTGATTTTATTACAATGTATGTCTAATCCCATAATGCATAATGCATAAACCATGAACATTTACTCCAGGTACGGTTTGTTATCAATCTGATTTCTCAATTAATCATCAAAATAGTGAGTATATTACTCTATAACAGGCCCATATAGAGAGAGAGTATGATACCAATTTTTGTTATATATATATATATATATATATATATATATATATATATATATATATATATATATATTGGTATCATACTCTCTTACATGAAGGAGCTGAATAAACAGAACACCGTGTCTGTGTCTATAATAGTGCTTAAGCGACCGCTCTAGTTGGAGCTCCAGCAGTCTCTTACCTATTCAGATATAAATAACTGATTTATGGACACAGTTTCCAACACACACACACACACTCGGACACACCAACACTGTCTGCGGCGTCCTCTCGGCTCAGGCTGGGCATTGGGCTGTTCCTGAGCTGAGGGGGGTACATGTCACATCCCAAATAAACAGTACACTCTGAGAAGTGGCATGGCATGCACTCAGTAATGGAGAAGGCAGACATCTGTTATAAGGGAATATTATTTGCTGAGAAAACTTCATTCTGTGCTAATCCTCTGTTTAACACGAGCCACGGCCCAGCCAAAACACCCTACACCAGCCAACTCATCTGAACAACATGGCTAAAAATAATACATATTAAACACAGGACATCAATTTCATAGCACTGCACATTTTACACATTCAGGAAGGTTAAGCAGCCCATACACAGCCTTCAAAAACTAGCGTGTATCTCTCAGGGGATTCCCTAGCAATACAATATACATGGCATTTAATTGCAACTGGGCAGACCATATGAAACACTGTACTGCAGTGCAGTCCATTTGACACTGGAACTGACTTAGAAACCCTAATATTAACTTCATCAATAACATCACATATACTTCCATCTAGGACAGCAGAAAGCTGCTTAACGTGTACGAATGGAATCGAGCAAACCCTGAAAAAAGTGCTAAACAATGGCAGCATACACACAGACAGTGGCAACGCTTTTTACAACCCATAGAAATACTGCACAGAAGACAGAGGAAAACCCTGTTACTTACTCCACCGATTCAGCAGGCTATTCATGTGCATTTCGGCTGGGTGAGTGGATCCAGGGTGACTTTGCTTGTCAGCAGCTACAAGAGACAACATATGTCCTTTAGAAACAGAACGACTAAAACGTTAAACTACAAATATTTTAATCACTATATAAATATCAATATCTACACCGACCAGCCATAACATTAGCACCACCTGTCTAATATTGTGTAGGTCCCTTTAGTGCCACCACAACAGATCTGACCCTTCGAGACATGGACTCCACAAGACCGCTACATAAGGTCTCCTGTGGTATCTGGCACCAAGTCCTGTAAGTTGTGAGGTGGGGCCTCCATGGACTGCATTAACAAGCCTTACGTTCCCATGAACTTGCCGTTTGTTCGCCGGTTGTCCTTTCTTGGAGTACTTTTGGTAGATACTGACCACTGCATACCAGAACCCCCCTCCCACACACACACACACACACAAAATGGCCTGCCTGGTGTTTTGGAGATGCTCTGACTCAGTCGTCTAGTCGTCACAAGGTGTAAAAATCCCAAATCGAAGTGGCTCAGATTCTCAAGCTTGCTCATTTCTTTCCTGCGTTTGACTCACTACCTTCAAGAACTGACTGATCACTGCCTAGTATAGCCACCTCTGACAGACGCCACTGTAGATGCAGATAAGCAGTGGTACTAATGTTATGGCTGATCTGTGTAAATGCCTAAAGCGTGTAGCAGGTATCAGAGATGTTAGTGGCCTGATTTCATTTATTTAAACAGCTATAACTGACTCTGGTGAAGTGTTTGAAAAGCTAAAGCATATGAGGAACACCCCTCAGCACTGTGAGCACACCACTTTCCAGCAGCACACGCAAACACAGTTAAGGCTGCAGCACCAGTAAGAGGTTATTGCAGGGTAAGGGGAAAGGGAGCACCATCAGCAATGTATTCACTACTATAGCATCACTAGTGTGAGGTTTAAGAAACAGTCTCTATGTTTATCCACTTTTCACTTTAAATAAAGAGCAAAATCATCAGAAAACCTCCCCATCCTGTAGTGTTCTTTAAACCCACCCTGTCTGAGTGGTGTGTACTCACAGAAGCCTGAAGGCTGCTTGAGAAATCCCGCTGCTTTTGTGGTAAACCAGGTTCCCCGGCTGTCACTGCATTACACGGCGCGCGCGGACTGGGCTCTGAAGTTTGTGTGTTGATCCAGACGAATGAGCTGCCCGCGCGCAGCCGCTGTAATCTCGCGCAGCCGCCGGCGACCAATCAGCAGCGAGCAACGCCGCGGAGATCCACTCAGATCAGTTGCCTGGGGAACGAGAGAGCTTCAGCGCCCGTTCAGCGTTCAGACAGATCAGTCCGCGTTGCCAGGTTACAAACCCGCCGGGGGACTGGGCTACATTTACTCCAATACACTTACACACTGTGGACAAAAGTATTGGGACACCTGCTCGATCATCGTTTCTTCTGAAATCAAGGGTATTGAAAGAGTTTATCCTGCTCTTGCTGGAGTAGCTGTCTCTACTCTCCAGGACTTTCTACTAGATTTTAGATTTAGCATTGCTGTGAGGATTTGATTGCACTCAGCAACAAGAGCATTAGCAGGGTCAGGATGTTGGATGATCACCCCCCACCCACCTCATTCGGACTCCCCAACTCATCCCAACAGAATTCCAGATCAGTTAAAGCTGGGGGGGCTTTATACCCCTCTAGCCCACACCTGGCATTAGGCATAGTGCCTAATAAGAATAAACACACTATAAAATAAATATAATAAATTTTGAACAAATAAATAAAAAAAATGAGAAACTTGAAATGTATATATATATATATATATATATATATATATATATATATATATATATATATATTAATGATGAATTAATTTAGTAAAGTGGCATAGTGGTAATAACTGTGATAATTCTTATGGAAACCTATTGCACCATTACATAGAATTACAGTACTAATTTTGTTGCACTAGAGGGGTATAAAGCCCCCCCAGCATTGAGCTGTGGAGCAGTGGAACCGTGTTCTCTGGAATTATGATTGGTGCTCCATTCAATACTTTTGGGATGAGTTGGGAAGCTGGGGATGAGGTGGGGTTATCATCAAACATCCTGACCTCAATAATGCTCTTGTTGCTGAATGCAATCAAATCCTCACAGCAGTGCTCCAAAATCTAATAGAAAGACTTCTCTGGACAGTCGAGACAGTTACTCGGAAAAACTTATAAAAGAGCTTATAAATGAACAAGTGTCCCAATACTTTTGTCCATACAGTGTATATCAATATCTAGACATTCAGATCATAGTGTAAATGTATATTATGTATATTATAATATTGATGGATTTCTATTATTCTTTTTTATTTCTATTATTCTGGGGGGGGGGGGTTCTAATTGTTTTATATATAGATGTTATATATATATATATATATATATATATATATATATAGAAGGACAGGAATGTACATGTTTTTTAGTTATGATATTTATGTTTTCCCATTTAGTCCCCTAGTTCCTATTTTGGACTTAGTTTCATTCTGCTGGGTTGGTTCAGCAAGCTTTAGTGTGTCTGTAAATGTCCCATGCTGAGAGGCTGGATGGTCTTCTGTAGTTCTTCAAAATAAAGATTTCAGACCTCTGACACCCTCTAGTGGTTCTCCCTGTAAACTGCACTCCAGTGAGAATTCACATCATTCTCATCTGTAGTACAAAGTTCTATAAGTAAACCTCCAAAATTATATAAGCATGTATATATATTTAATTATATAAACATACTTGAATACAATTATTTTAAAATATCCAAGATTCTGCTGCAGTTTTACACTAGCAAACAAATTACATGTCCAAATGTTTGTGGACACCCCTTCTTATGAATGCATTCAGCTACTTGCTAGGTTGCTTTAGACTTTTTAGATGTTTACTTTAGACACATTGATGTGCAAATGCACACACACAGCTTGTCTAGTCCCTGTAAAGAAGTACTGCCAATAGAATAGGATTCTCTGGAGCAGATAGACATAAGCCTATTGGCACCATGGCTAATGCCAGGAATGTGCTAGAGAAGTGTAAAGCCCTCCAGCACTGAGCTGTGGAGCAGTGGAACTGTCTTCTCTGGAATGATGGTGTTCAATCCAGTACTTTTAGGATGAGTTGGGGATGAGGTGGGGTGGAGATCATCCAACATCCTGATCTCATCCTCACAGCAAGGCTCCAAAATCTAGTAGAAAGCCTTCCTCTCCGGACAGTAGACACAGTTACTCCAACAAAGCAGGATAAACTCTTTTTTCTTTCTTAATACCCTTGATTTTGGAAGAACTAGGTGTCCCAATACTTTTGTCCATATAGTGTAGATTCTAATGTATAATTATGTATGTTATGAAACATTTGATTTTTAACATTTTCTACATGTCTAAATCACTACTACTGCAGTGCTGTAGAGGTGAGCACGTGTCCTGCGCTGCTGTGAAGAAAACACCACATTTAAAGAAACAGCAGCACCATCACACAGAGTAAAGGCAATTTTAGGCAAATTTATTCAAATAATGAACAAGATACAATATGTATAGAATGATCAACGGTGGTGTAACTGTGTGTTCTGTAAAGAGTCTCATCAAGCTTGGAAATTCAGTGTAATGAATATTGATGGCATGCAGTTTAATGTCTATGTAAACCGTCACTACAGTGTCTAAAACCTACTCGATTAAGTGATATGGATGCCGATATCCTAGCCCTTCAGGTAAACCTGGGCACGACCATGAAGAAAAAAAGCGTAAATATTTATACTATACAAATATCAAATATCATACAGCATTCTTGTTGTTGTTGTTATTTTTCTTTTATTTCATTTCAAACCTTGCAGGTGATCTCAGTCTACTTTGCACGGAGGGGGCAAATTAGAAGGAAAGCTGATCAGTTGGTGCCTTTTTAGTGAAAAGTATAAAATATATGCTCAAATTCATTTTTTTTTTAATTGAAAAACATAGTTCAGATAAAAGAATTCATCTAAAGGCTGCTGTTATTTGTAGAGAGCAAAACTGTCCTGGTGTTTTTGGTGGCTTTTAAAACATGTTCTGTAACTCACTTCTATTTAAGGTCAATTTTCCTGTTTTGCTTGTTTTTCTCAAAGATCTACTGAAGCTAGCATCATGCCTCAGACATTCAGCTCTTAAAGGGGAATTGCACTGTACAATTTAATGGTTAGTTATAATAATCATTATAATTATAATAATTATAATAATTCCTTCAGAGTGATTTGGTGTGAAATCCTCAGTTCCAGAGAACCTCAAGAGTTAGAATTGTTCAGTGGTGCTGATAGGAACCAGATGTCTGAAGACTAAGTGCATCTAAAAGCTACACTAAAGAGATTCATACCATGAAATGACTATGAATACAATATCTGATGCCTGAGACAAATTAAGTCGATATGTTGAAATTCAGTACGGTAAAAATAAGGAGCGGCTATAATGTGTGTTATATGAATGTGGTGGTGATAATATTTTCTAACGCTACATACAAGTTATCATACTAGCAAAACTGTTACATGCAGTGTGGAGAGTATATCCAATGCTTTATAATGTAAAATATTACCCCAACATTTGCATTGTATATACAGCTCATCATTTCTTTTCTTAAATTTGCTCTCTACGTGTATGACAGCTGCTTTATTTCAGGCATTTCATCAAACAAAGCTGAGTTACCTAGATTTGCAGACTATGAATGGAATAAAGTCACCCAACAGCAATGTGAAAGACTTGAAATGATCTCAAAGTTATATATGTATATATATCATGTTTAGGTTTGGCTATATTTATATTGTCTACTACTACGACCGGATTCTGTTCGGTCGTAGTAGTAGATCAGATGAAATCACATTTGACTTATTCTGCATAAAAAAAGTCATCGTCACTTAATTCCCATTTTGCCTTCTGTAAACATTGGTTTGTCATTACGCTGCTTCAGGGGATTGTGAACAGTATAGATAAATGGTTCATACATTCCTAGAACAACATCAGAAAACACACCAGAATACATTCTACCAGTAAACAAGAGAAAGAAGCCAAGATCCACAGTAATAATTACTTGCATCAACGTTTTTTGTTTTCGTTGTTGTTTTTTTGTCCTAACTGTACACAGACACAGAAAACGCATTCGGTTTACACTTGTCTCAAATTTGAGGTCTGAGTGATCCAATCGCAATCCAATCATAATGCATCCTGGGGGTGTTTACATCTGGCTTTTTTTAAACAGTGAACTGAAATCAGTGATCCGATCACCAAAAAAGCATGTTAATGTCAGGTGTAAAGAGGCCCATAGACATTGCTACCTTTGGTTACTATCAGCACCACTGTACAGAAATCAGAGTCGACATATTTAAAACTAAATTAATCAAAACAAATTGTTATATTTTGGTGAAATTCCCCTTTAGTTCATCTGTTAAAACACTCCCTTATAGATTCTGCCATTTACCCACATGTTCTGAACATCGCTGTTCATGCATATAATATCAATTTGTAAAACACCTGTTCCAACAGGCCTTCCTTAGGTTTTCCCCTCAATAACCAACATCCAATACAACAAACACAAGAGACTGGACTGACTGACAAGGTCTGGAACTGCACCACATATTTGAGATTTCCGTATGCATAGTAAAAGTTTTAAAACCACAAAAACACCCAGCCCAGAGAACGAACCCTCGAGCGTACAGCAGAGCCGACATGCAAGAAGCAAAGCACAGAAAGCCAAAGGAGCACAAGTGGCTTTGCCTGCTTGGAAACCTAAATCCCTTGGCTATACATTCAAAACACGCTCGTGCTGAAACGCCCCTCAGCTTGTGGAAGCATGAACTGTGTTCAGTGTTCAGATTTCTGTGTGTGTGTGTGTGTGTGTGTGTGTATGTCACAAAGGAGGAAGTCCTGTGGCAGAAAGCACCACTAACAAACACACTCAGCTACACCTAAAGAGGGCAAAAGGGGCCAAAACACAGGAGCTCACTGACTGAAGTGCACAGTAAAAGAAAAACGAAAAAAAAAAAACTTCTGGAGAGCTTTGGGCTTTAATTCCACTAATTTTCAAACCTGGTTTTAAACACATCACTAAAACGCTCTTCAGTTTCTACACTACTGTAGGTCTACAATACCTTGCCCTACCTCAACTCTACGGTATCAAAACTCTAAACTTACTCTGGTGAAATGTAAGGCATACATTTGTGTCCAAAAGAGTTCAATAAGTGACGAGTCATGCATAGATCATAAAAATTCTTGTATTTCCTAAAAAAAAAAAAAAATGCATCTATACGCCAATATTTAATACGCTAATACGCTTTCACCTTGACGACTTGCAATATGCTGCACTAATATGCGTTATTTTGGTAAGTCTACACATGAGGGTTTGTGAAATTCCAGTAAAAGTACTGTGACTTTCAAGATAAAAAGGCTGAGGTGATAAAGGTGTGAAAAAGCTATCACAAAGCCAATTATTTTGGTATACCCTAAAAGGCTGGGTAATCCCTAAATGATTAACTTACTATTCGAAACATGAGATCATGCCATTACTAAAGTCTGCACTGACGTTCTTCGTAAAAAAACAAAACAAAAAAAAACACGAAATAGTTTTGTGATTTAGTAAACTAGCCCATTAGCTAGTGCATATACATCGTAATACACACCCAAAGCTCTGTGACCTTATAACACACACACATACATGCATACATACATACAGTATCTGCATTTTCCCTTAGATATCACCCTGAATAGAGTTAAAGAGTCATAAAACCTCTTCAGTTTGGATATGATCATTGGTTAATGGGTGGCTTTTTTATCAATATTTACACCTGTTTTTTTGCTTTATTACAATTGACGCAGTCCTCTATTGCTCAGTTATCCAAACAATTACAATGCAGGAAGGACCTAGGATGTAAAGCAGTGGGATGCTTTTTTGTAGAACTGAGAGCTTTGATCTTCTTCACAGATTCACTGCTCTGACTGGAATAAACTGTCTGTTATTATTATTATAATTAATTAACATTTTCATAAATTCCTCTTTTGTCTTTTCTCCCTTTCATATCAACACATATCTAACAGTAGTCAGAACAAACATCTTCCTGTTGCTCTAAATCTCATTGTGTGTTTGGGGGGCTTGTCTGTGTGGCTGGTGGGCTGCCTCAAGAGTTAGGATTCACATATCTGTATTTCTACTGCAGTGCCGCCCCCGCTACAGTGCAAGCACAACCTCCAAGCTAGACATGAGGAAAAAGAAAACCCACACACACACCCATGCACGCGCACGCACACACACAAACGGAAGGAAGAAAGTAGGTCCTGAGAGCAGAGACCTGACTGATGGACGGACCGTGCATGCTACTGTAGGACTATACAAACAATGCATGCATGGCGTGGGCAGGTAGCCCCACATTAATGACGGATGGCCCAAGGGCCCTTCCTGGAGTCCATGTCCCAGCTACACATCCGCAACCTGGATATCCTGAACCAATTCAAATACGCCTTTTCCCCACCCCCCAGTGGTCCATGTCCCAGGTGCAGAGCGTTTAATGCCAGGCCCCCTTCTTTCAGTGTCGCTAGCGAGGCCCGAAGCGTCAGGAAAGCACTTCATCCTCGCCCACGAAGGGCAGGTCCATGCTCCTCATGCCTTCCCCACTCTCTTGTTTCCTAGGAAACGGACAAATGTGGTATTTTAAAATATCCACACATTGAAGACATATGCAGCAGTCAAAGTCTATGCAAACTGGTAAGTTTGGTATTAGTTGTTATATAGTGGAAAAAACAAGGTAATGGAACAATAAGAGAACAGGGCTCCAAATTAGGGCTGTCACTATTGCCACTATTTGCATGATCATTTAATGATCATTTGAGAATCTCTGGGCCAATAGTAAAGCAGGGCTTCATCTTTAAAAGATTCCTAAATATTTTCCTGGAAAAAAGATGAACTAGGTCTTTAACCCTTTCGCAAGTACAGTCCAACCACTGGGATTTGCCATGGCTGGTCCCTGGTTGGTACAGTCCCACCCATGGGAAAGAAACGTTCAGCATAGAGAGTTTAGCTTCAAACATGATGCAACACTCAGCTTTAGTGAGCTAGTTCACTAATTTAGCAGCCTCACCAGCAAACAGCCAACCCCTAAACCCCTAAACAACATGACAATCCTGTTATCAACTGCATCATCTGCTAAAACAGCATGGAAATTATTCACTGTGATTAATCAGATTTCTGGGACTGTAAATAAACATGGCTGCAGTAATGAGGCTGAAATTATTTGCAAGCTTCTTGCTGGAATTTTGGGTTATTTGGATCTTTTACAAGATCCAATCTTGCACAAGTTAAATCAGTCAGATCCAGCAAATACAAGAATCAAAGTCATGAAACATTGCCACTTTATTTAATATATATATATATATATATATATATATATATATATATATATATATATATATATATATATATCACCGGATTCTTGATCTGTTTGTGCCTGCACAGTTCTTGCTTGTTGATTTTGCACACCATTTTGCAGATGACGTACACACTGGACTGGTGCACACACTAAAAGAACTCTCTGGACAGGCCGTTACAGACAGCCAGAGTTTACTTGCGAAAGGGTTAAAAATGCTCATCCATGGAAGTGTCCATTAGGCTCTGTCTCTTACTGCTCTTAGAGAGCAGTAGGAGAATTGAACATATGCATCAAGACCATTTAAAATCACTGCTAAAGATACATTTTAGTATTCCCTCATTTTTACTGAGTAATTGTGACAGCCCTACGCTGTACTAGTTATACAATCAGATCAGAGGCAGAGACATGAAAACATCTGACTGGCATGTCCTTAGGGAGGGTAGACTTGTAGTGCTGCATGCAGAGGTAGATTAGTGCAATTAAAAACACAGAGAACGGAAACATTTCATTAAGAATGGCAAGAGGCTTTCGGACTGCAAGTCAGGATGCTTTTCTCTTCTTTAAGAATTTATTAAAAAGAAGGCACTGACAAAGACTGGCATGCAGCGACAGGCCTGGGAGAGAACATCTTGAATTGACATAGAGGTACAGAGAGGTGTGCCTCTGATCCGACATTATTTACATGAAAAACATCACATGCAAGATATGGACCGAATGGAGGTTACAGAGTTTAGTACTGGGTAGTTATAAAAGCCATCTGACACTATTAAATCTGAATCTGTTGGTTACTAACAAAAATCGAAAAAACTCTCAAAACAATTACAGTGACATGCTGCAGAACTGCATTTTCATTCATTTCATTTGCATGGTCATTAATTAATGGGCATGACTATTTCCTCTTTGGTGGGAGCAGGTGGAGGGCTAGCAAGCCAGTAGTTTTTTTTACCTTTGGTTACCATGAATGTAGCAGTATTTCAAATTCCCTGCTCTCCCTTTTCTAGAGGGCAGGAGAGAGGGAAACACCACAATGAACATCCATAGCCCACTCGGTACATTGGGAGATTCAATATAGATCTACACATAGGATGTAAATGACACCTCAGGAAGTACTTATGTAACTGACATAAAGAAAGGTCTAAAGATGGTCAACAAATTCAAACGTGTAAAACATCCGGTCCAAGGCTTATTAGATTACTATATTAAACTCATTCAGGATCATCCAGCCCAGTTAAAGGATCTGATGAATCCCTTATGTCCAGCGAACTCTAAACTATTAAGGCCTAAACCTTTCAAACATGTGCTCATCACCTCCTCACCAGAACAGCAAATGGAAGCTTACGTCAGTGAGTGTCCCTGTGTGGTTGGGCTCCTGTCCTCCCTGCGGCCCCAGTCAAAAGGGTTCCCGAATGAGCGCTTCCGTAACATGGTTCGCACCAGGATCTGCAGAAGTAAAAGGCAGACATTACCACAGTCATTTCATATGAAGTCTGCATTTGAAGGTGTGAATTGACTCCATATAAAGAAAAAATACAGATCTCAGCACTGTATAAATGAAAGATCACCAATTTTTGAAACGGTTCTTCCCTTCATGAGAAGATTAGTAGTATTAGTAGAATTTCTGGAGACAAATGAAAAAGTACCTTTCTACTCTGATAGACATTTTACACATTCTGAGTGTTCGGAGTTAAGCCACCTGTGACACATTATCCTGACCAAAGTGAAAAAACCCAAGGGTTGTTTCACAGGGGTTGAATTTCAGAAACACACTGATTTCAAACAGGACTTAACTGTGTCTAGGAGAAGCAAATGAGAATGAGTATTTTCATTAAAATATTAAATACAATTTTAGAAAACAAACAACATTTCAAAAAATAAATATTGTGGACCAATTCTGATATCGATTTTATGGGGCTAAAAACCCAATAACCAATAATATTCAAAAATTGTTTGATTTAAAATATTTGATTTCAAATATTATTTTTAAACGGCACTTTTACAAAAATTAGTCTGAGCCTCTTTTGTGCAAACTAATGGTCACAGTAGCAAGTAAAAACTCCATCAGATCCCTCAGGAAGAAAACCTGAACCCATCCTTCTGTGGCGAACACAGGATAACAGGACAACAAAAAGACTAAATGTAAATTGGTTTATATCATTTTCTATTTATGTTTAAGATTTTATTTTATTCTCCAATACCTTTAGTTAAGCAGTGCTTTACAGATAGATTAACTATACGGACCAAAGTATTGGGACATTAATTTTTTCTAGTGAAATCCAGGGTTTTGAAAGATAGTTTGTCCTGCCTTTGTTGGAGTAACTGTCTCTACTGTCCAGGGTGAAAGGCTTTCTACTAGATTTTGGAGCCTTGCTGTAAGGATGTTTTCCAACCCAATGGAACATCTTTCATCACAAAAAGAGTTGGAAATTACTGGCACATCACTGCCAATGTACTCTCTGATACCAATAAAACTGCGTCTCAACAGCTAATATTATTGGACCACCGATACATCGGTCGGGCACTACATGGAGACTTGGATATACGTATTTGACATGGATATACATGTAAGGTAGTATAATGGTACTGATGCTCACCACTGTGGCCAGACTGGGGATGTGCTTCACTGAGTTCTCCACCTCCTCCTCCGTCACCTCAATCAGACTGCAACAGTTATCATCCTCAGGAGGAAGAGGCTCAGCACCATGCCGTGTCACCCACGGGTGTACCTACCACCAGAGACAGGCTGAATATACAGTGATCTAAAACAGCACCCCCGCTCAGCACCCACCTCTGCCAGGGAGGCACATAAAACAACACCACAGAAACCGTTCCAGTGCTTTTGACAACCACCTGATGAAGTGAAGTACCAATATCTTGGAATTTCATTTCGGTGTAGTATCAGTTATGGGATAAATATTTGCACAGTTTTCCTGGCATTCCGATAAACTTGCTAGTAAACATTCACTGACACTAACCTTAATTTGTGGCACAGTTATTCTGGTTTCAGGATTTTTATCCAGCATCTTTAAAAGCAGGTCCTTCAAATCATCTGACACATCTGCACTGTAAAATGATAGAAGGACAATGTGACCTTTCAAAAGAGAGAATGAGAGGCCGAGAGATAGAGAGAGACTGTGATCATAAATACTTAAACACTTACTGCTCTGGCAGTTCCACTGGCTGAGTCTTGATCTTCTGATGCAGACTCAGTATGCGCTCATCCATGAACGGACACTGAAGAAGATGAAGGCATTGACAGCATTTACAATCCAATGATCAGAGCTACTTACTGCATCAATGACACGGGGCACTGGTGTGAGATGAGAACAGAGTCTTACCACGCCAAAGACAAAGCAGTATAACGTGACTCCCATGGCCCAAACGTCCAGAGCCTGGAACCAAAAAGATTTACTCTTATAATGATCATTATTATATTGAATGAATTTGTTATTTACATATAACAATACAGTGTCTACATAACGTGTTCATCCCCTTTGATATTTCCCAGTTTTATTAATTTCATAAATGGAATCTGTCAATAAAATTTGGCTTTTTAAACATGAATTTACAAATAAAACAAAAGTGAAAACAAATTTCTACAACATAATGTCATTTAAATAAAAATATATCATGTAAAATAAGTGATTTTTATTAAGTGACTGGCCTAGTAGTCTCACAATTTGTGAAATGGAGATCACCTGACCGCAGTGAATGTGCCTCAAGTGATTGTGGTATAAAGACACCTGTCTAGAAGTTCCAGTCATGGGTTACTTAGTATTTCTGGTTACAAATACACCATGAAGAATAGGTTATTGAAGAGTATAAGTCAAGGGATGGATACCAAAAAAACTGCAAGTCACTGAACATCCTCTGGAGTTCAGTTAAATTCATCATTAGGAAATGGAAGAAATGTAATGCTCCCTAGATTCATTTTTGACCCTGTTTTTATTTATAAAAACAACAAAAGGGGAAAACATCCAATAGGTCAATACTTTTTATGAGCACTGTCTTTATCTGGCTCATATACAAATAAAATAATGCAACATTACTGCAAATTAATTTGCTCTCTTCCTGACCTTGCCGGAGAAGTTCTTGCGGGTCTCAGAAAGAGTCTCTGGAGCGAGAAAAGCAGGCGTTCCGACTGTGCTGGTGAGTAGTGCATCTGCTCCCTCAAACTGATTGCTGACCCCAAAGTCAGCAATCTTAACATGTCCATCCTCCCCTACCAGCAGATTAGACGGCTTAATGTCCCGATGAATGATCTTCTGATAATGTACTGTAGAGAACGAGAGCATACTGTAATTTAGAAAGTACATAATTTGTTTCACGATCAATTATGAATCTATGAATAGATCTATTTTTATGTTTTTAAAGCAGAATTATGTGATAATTGTTACAGGTGGGGAGTACAATTCACTTTATCCCTATATATATATATATATATATATATATATATATATATATATATATATATATATATATCCTTATATAATCCTTATATATCCTTATAAACGCACCCGAGGCGCATTTAAAGCATATGCGAATCTGAACACTTCAGACACTTCAGGAGGTGGTCCTGAAGTGTCCTGAAGTCGCATTTGTCTGTCCAAGACACATCCAACAACCCTTCTCCCCATGCAGTACAAAAACAGTAAGATTTGCATTTTCTGTTCAACACACAAAAATCGGGTTTCAGACCCATTTTACTGGCAAGTGTAAATGCATGTGGTAAAAATGTTATCAGGATACAATCCAGATACTAGTCCCATTTAGTCTTCTTAGCCTCCTGGACGCCTTCTGGCTCAGAGTGGCAATGACAGAGAGGCCGTTCTCCCTATTACAAGTCAGTGGAGCATCTAAATGACTTTAAAGCAGCTATTTTAAGGTAATTACGTCATTCAGTCATTTCTGAACTCACAGTACTCAATGCCTCTAAGTAGGTCCTGAAAGTAGAAGCGGGCCTGATCTTCATTCAGAGGTTTATCAGTCGGAACCTCCATCACCGCACTGTAAACAGACAGACAATACACCTCAATTACAATAAGGACAAAAAGTAGTTTAGGAGGTACAATATAAGAAGTAGATACTGATGTACTGAAATGCTACACACCCTTGCTTGACCAGTTCGAATACTGTGAAAGAAAAAAGATCAATGTGAGAATAAAAACAATGTTGTATTAAACCATACAGCAAGAAAAATAATATAAAACACCAACATTTCTGTGGCCTCGCTTACCCATGTACAAGTGGTCCTCACTGGGGTCGTCCAGCACCTAAACACACATGAAACAACAGCAGGTTCAACATTCGTGAGAGAACGCCCTCTACTGGTCTACTATACTTGCATGCAAAGACACATACCTCCACCAATTTGACCACGTTAGGATGGTCCAGTTTCTTGAGAATAGCGATTTCCTGGTATACTCGCTCCAGAGGGCCTTTGGGCTGAGGTGGGCCCTCCGGGGCCGATTTGGCCCCTCGGGGAGGAGGTCTTCCTGTACGGCCAGAATAAATAGAAACAATAATTATCTGAAGATCAGAGATTCAGCTGATCTCTGAAACACACACACACACATACACACAAGCACCCTACTAAGCTGTCCATCTGCTTTACGGCAGACACTTACGCGGGAAGCCAGCCTGTCTCAGCAGTCGTTTCTTGGACAGGACTTTCATGGCCTGCAGGGGGAAAAGGGGAGTGAGAATGAGAAAACAAAAGCAGAAACCCAGTGTCAGTGCGGTTTCACATATGCACCACTCTGCACGTGTCATTTATGCTAGGTTATATATACACACACACACACTGTGTCAGGCTATTTGATCACAGGGACAGATACAGTAACTAACCGAATTCATCAACTACGCACTGTGAGATGCATGTGTAACTCACACTACATCTGCAATGTGTGACAGTCTGGCTGCTGTTTATTCATACTGATGTAAGAGCAGCTTGAATAAACAGTAGCCAGTCTATCACACGTGTTACAAATGAGCAGACTGTACAGTCTGCCTTACAGCAGTAATTCTAACGGTGTAAATGAGTTGCATTCAAAGCTAACATGAATAAAATTTGCCTCCTGAAATCCAATTCATTTGAATGGGAAATTACTTGGGAAGATGAAAACAGAATTTGCTGCTGCTGGTTTTGCTGTGTGGCGAATTCATCTAGGTGAACATTAACTGTGTGGATCTGCAGACACTAAAAATGTGTGGCAAGAGCAAATATATATATATATATATATATATATATATATATATAAACATTTTATTTATTTATTGTTATTATTTTTTTTTTATATCATTACTATCACACAAAAACTCGCAGGAAGTTTCAATGTATTAATTCATAATAAAATACTGACAGAAATAATAGCTGTGGCAAAGTGGCTCCCTATTTACATTTTAGGGCACTAATGAGTACATTGGCCATTTTTCTTTTCCCATTCTTTCCGAATGGGAAAGTATAATTCTAACATGGTTGTGAGGGCACTACAATCTCCCACAATACACTCATATTTTATAGTAAACATCACAGCTTACTACATAAGCTGAATATGGAGCAAAATACATTGTGAGTGGCTTTACTAAGCAACAGACAGTGGAAGGCAACAGAGCCAACGAATTTCTTAATGGTTTGTTCGTTAATGGGAGGCTTATATTTCTAAGCAACCTAACGGTCAAAGATTATTCTGTAACCAGTCCAAGGCTTTACTAAATCTTATTCAGAATTCAGTTAATGTGTGTACGAAGCTTTTAACATGGCTTAGTAACTTGTGTGTGTGTGTGTGTGTGTGTGTGTGTGTGTGTGTGTGTGTGTGTGTGTGTGTGTGTGTTTTTGCCTGTGTTCCCAACCCCGGTCCTGGAGGCACCCTGCCTTGCATATTTTAGTGCTTTTGCTGTTCCCAACACACCTGATTCAACTAATCAGCTCATTAACAAGTCCTTGCGAGAGTTGCAGCAGGGAATTCACTAAAATGTGCAGGACAGGGTGCTTCCATAAACAGAGATACATGTTTTTTGCGTGACAGAGACGATTTTGGGCTGTAGGAAAATATATACACTAGGCTCCACAACTGTGCCAAAAGAACTAGGGCCCCTGTCAGTCACGGGCCCTTAGAATCATGCTAATGTTTCCCGCTCAACATCATATCAAACTGGGACTGCCCATACTGGGCTGATTTTGGATCCATCTTGATGAAGAAAGATGGTGAGGCAAGAGTCCTTAATTCTTCATAATAACATGGAAAGACGGATGTACTGCACTCACATAGTAGGTGTTGTCGTCCTCATTGTAGGCCAGTTTGACGACTCCGTAGGAGCCCTTGTTTCAGAGAAAGAACAGAGGCACGAGTGAGAAACGGTAAGATCACCAAATTGAAGGAAAATTCACATACGTACTCACACACAAAGCAAATCTTTTGTTTCACTGGCCGAGCTTTTATGCCCTATTCTGCAGAACACCAATGCAAACTTAAACAACAGACAACGATCTCAGATAATGGCAACATCTCATTTCTGGATAATAGCAGCCTCAGTTATCTTTTTCTCACACTCATACACACACAGCAGGTCCCAGCTGGGTGAACAGATTGGGGTTACAGCAGGGGCTCCAGTGCTTAGATGGAGAGATGAGAGGATAGCAGGAATCTCCCTATCCGCTCTACCAGCCTCAGGGAGGCTCATCTGAGCCACTGCTCTCGCTCACAGCATCAGTGTAAATACACAGTAAACACAGCACTCTTAATAGCATTCCCATCTCTCTGCGCACTCTGTACGTGGAACCATTAGTGTCTGTTGCGTCTGTGTGAGAAAGAACCCCTCTCTGTGTCCTCTGTCCTCATCATTTCTGTTTTATCTGTGCTGTTGTATTACAGAAAACATCCAATTCAGTAATTCAGGGCATTTGATTTTACCTCACAAATAAAGTAATCACATTTGGGTGAAGCTCCAATCATACTCCCAGCAGGAAGCTGTTTATTTACGAACAATAATAATAATGATGATAATCATCATCATTAAAATACCTTTCCAATCTCATCTTTCAGCTTGTACTGGTTGAGCTGCACGCAATCCTTTGGAAATAAATAAAGAGAGAACAAAAGAATTAGTGAGCTTGTTATAAAATTAGCCCAACAAATCCTGTCTTAACAACACACTGCTTCCAATGAGTCTTCTGGAAACATAAAAACCCAGTAAGATGTGAGTTCCTGCATATGAGGAACAATTATGCTACACCAAAACACTATTTTTAGTAGTCTACATTGCAACTCGTGCTCTAGCCTAAATAAGGGGGCTTCCCAAGGGAAACTAGAGGTTTACAACAGAAAAGCAAGCATTGACACACACACACACACACACACATTGCAGGAGTACTATTTAGTACTAGCTATAAACCAGTGACCTCCATTTCTCCAAAAGAGTTTGTCTTGTATTAGCATTAAAAAGTAAACTACAGGCGGATGTGCTGGTAAAAAAAGCTCTAGTATGGCACAGAGGTCTGTCTACTCATACGTGAAACCTTACCTCGGGCTCTTATTCTCAGCCTTTGCTTTGCTGAGGGTGCAGCCATTTCAGAAAACAAGAAAAATACAGGTTCTTCTCAAGACTGAATCATTTCTTGTCAAAATGCATCTGAAGAGGTTTGACTCATCCTGGCGCTTGGGATTAGAATTTTTGGGGCAACGCTGCAACTATTACATAATGTTACATAATTGTGGTACTTCATTAATACACAGCTGTACTTCAAAGTGTTCGACTCCCCAGCAAATCAGAACGGCTCCCAGCAGGAGCTGCAAAATAGTTTCTGTGAAATTGTCAAACACTTCTTTGGTATTTAGGCATTTCTGTTACTTTATAGTGTATTATACTGCAAATAACACTCAGTGAGGAACAATGGAGAAAAAAAAAGCTCTGTACCTGCAGATCCGTGATGGAGACTCGGTGGGACTCCACGGTGGGTCTGCGGGGTAAGCGCGGAGACGAATGGGGTGAGGTGATGGGCGAGTAGGGCAGTGACGGGTAGATGTAGCGTCCGTTGAGGCCAGGTGAGCCGCAGGGAGAGGAGAGGGTCTGCGAGCGTTCCTGAAGCGACAGCTTCCTGTCCGAGAGATTGAGCCTGCCCCGGTGCTCCTGTGCCTCTGGGAAAAGAGCTTCGGGCCGTCCCACCGTGTGAGATAAGAGGTCACAGGAGGGCGTGCGGAAGGGCGGCGACGGACCGGATGACGGCTCGGGCGTTTCAGAGCTGTCCATGTCCTCCACCTCCTCCTCGTCTCCGCCCCCCTGCCCATGGGTGCTGCTGGGCTCGTATTCGGTCACCACGATGACGGACTCCATGTCGCTGGCGCAGGGGCTCAGGGGCGGTGCTGAGGGCGGCAGTACAGCGCAACCGCGCAGCAGGTCAGGAAGGGGCTGATTGGGCGGCTGGCCTGAAGGAGGAGTGGGCGGTGCATGTCCGAGGGGGGCGGGAGCTTCAGCAGAAGGCCAGGTGGAGACACAGGGAAACATGGCGTCCTTCCCAAAAACCTCCCAACTGCCCCTCCATTAGGAGCTCAGAGGGCCCTGCTATAGCAGGGAAACAGAAAGAAAATGAATGAGTTATGCGTACGCCCCAGACAGACCGTACTGTACTGCGCATGGTAGCTCTGCTCCTAAAGGACAAGCTCCACATTACAGAAGAGAAAGTACCTGACTGCTGGGCAGCCTTTGCTCTACATTTTGAAAATAGAAGAGGAGATGAACTCATTTTTCGTAGGAGGCTTGACCTGAAGGCAGGTCACTGGTGTAAAATTAGCCAATATGGCCCTAAAAGTGCCTCCACAGGCCTCAGCCCCACATCAGAAGGATGAAGGATATCAGGAAGGTCTGTCAACTTTGTGTTTAGTGCGTATTTCTAAAATTCAACATTTTGGCTGACAAGAGACAAGATTAAATAGGTCTACAAAACGTGACAACTGAAAACGAGGAACTGGATGAAATATGCTGTTTGTTCCCCCTTGCTTTTCAAACAGTCTGTATCACCTGATGTCACAATGTCCTTCTCAGAACAGGAACACAGGAAAAAAAAATCTGTATCCAGATGGGATTAGATGAATTCTGAGTGGTCCTGTGGATGAAGGAGCTGTCACTATGACCAGACCGTCGCTATTACCCACCCCAATACTAAGGGGAGTGCTTTATCCTGAATTACCAGCACAACTGTGATGAAGCAGATGTGTTCTACTGCTATTATACAACAGTTCTGGGGAAAAAAAGTAAGAAATAAATCAATTGAGCCGTGAACGTAGCATATTGTACATTTTCTCCCCTATCACATACACTGCTCCCAACACTGGGAGGGTGAAGATTGATACACGCCTCCTCCAACAAGTGTGTAGCCAGCCAACACCTCTTTTTTCTGAACTGTCACCAATACAATGTTTGCGACTCTGATGCATCGGCCAGCAACCACCAGCGACCCACCTTGAAGAGAGCAAGGCCAGGGTGGCTAGATGCCATGCAGTCTCGGGGCCCCTTCTCTTAATCCTAATGTTGCCCACCAACATTTTGAACTGTTCTTTCAATATAATCTGAGGCATCTAGCAAATGACATCCACCAAAGCTGACTGTGTTGTTGTTTTTCATCAATAAAGATCACGCAAAGTCAGCACTGTTCGATACACCAGCACCAGTATATCAGTATAGACAATGTAGACAGTATACTATAGTACAGTACTATAGACAGTATAGACAACTACTTTCTGTGTTCCTGAACTGTACTTGAAAACGTCAGTCTGCTTTGACGGTGTCATATCTACATTCCTCTTCTAAGCCGCTGTTTGCACCACACTCGATTTAGGCACATTAAGCTGTGTCTTTGGCAGGCAGACTCTTTGTTGGGTGTGAAAACTGGAGCTATTCACTGTGTGTGTAGGAACAGTGTGGGTCTCAGGCAGCAATAGGGATAAAAGCAGGTACAATAAAAGATATTCATCACTCTGGAGGGTTCAGAAAGGAGAACTCGTGTGGGCAGGCCCACCCCCTCCACGCGTCCTCGTTTCTCTCTAGCTTCCGCAGAGAGCCGGTCCTCCTTCTGCCTTCCATCTCTCACAGTCGCTCTCATTCCCTATCTGCTTCTTCATCTCTATTCCCATCTCTCTCAAAATCTTTATCCCAAAGTTATCTCAGTACCTGACTTTCAGCCTCCTACAGTATCACCTTCTGTCAAAGAACACACACAGAGAACAGTCGGAAAGCTCTTATTAAACAGGACATGATTTTAAACAGCCATGCTGCAGAACTATGCACGTTAGATTCAGCAATGCATGACCAAGCACTACTCTATTAGAGCTCGCTAACTGGAGCAGTGCTGCCACCGCTCTGATTAAATCTTTAAGCTCCAAATGATAGGCTCTCAAAAAGAGGAACAGATTTCTATCCAGGCAGTGTTCTGCACTGTGGATCGCTGGCTCATCTCATACCACTGCTGTTGCCTGAAGCGCCTGTTTTATTTGCAGGCTGACAGTGTATTGACTTTATTGAAATCAGTAAGCCGAGCTGAATGCATTTGATATTACCATTAGAGCCGCAAAGGCTAAGAATGAAGTCAATCCTCTCTCTGATATGAAGAGAACTGGATGGGAAATAGTGGACTGGGAGAATTAAGGACTACTTACATCAAGAAAGCCAGCTAACATTTTAGTAAAACAACAGATTTTAAATTTCAGATGATCAAAATGATGGCAGATGAAAATTCTGTACATATCATGCACATTGAAGCAGCCTAGTAGTTAAATTAACATTTTATGGAGTCAACAATTGAATGTGAACTCAAATAATAAGTACAATTACAATTCAATATATTTCACCAATACAGTGTGTGCAGAATTATTAGGCAAGTTGTATTTGAGAGGATTTTTTTTATTATTGAACAACTATGTTCTCAATCAACCCAGAAGACTCAAATATCAAAGCTTAATATATTAGGAAGTTGGAGTGGTTTTTTTTAGATTTGGCTATCTTAGGAGGATATCTGTTTGTGCAGGTAACTATTACTGTGCAGAATTATTATGCAACTTAATAAAAGACAAATATATACCCATCTCACTTGTTTATTTTCACCAGGTAAACCAATACAACAAAATTTAGAAATAAACATTTCTGACATTCAAAAACAAAACCAAAAACAAATCAGTGACCAATATAGCCACCTTTCTTTACGATGACACTCAAAAGCCTTCCATCCAGAGATTCTGTCAGTTGCTTGATCTGTTTACGATCAACATTGCGTGCAGCAGACACCACAGCCTCCCAGACACCGTTCAGAGAGGTGTACTGTTTTCCCTCCCTGTAGATCTCACATTTTATGAGGGACCACAGGTTCTTACTGGCCAGCCACGCTGTGGAGTATTTGGATGCATGTGACGGAGCATTGTCCTGCATGAAAATCATGGTTTTCTTAAATGATACCGACTTCTTTCTGTACCACTGCTTGAAGAAGGTGTCTTCCAGAAACTGGCAGTAGGTCTGGGAGTTGAGCTTTACTCCATCCTCAACCCGAAAAGGTCCCACAAGTTCATCTTTGATGAAACCAGCCCATACCAGTACCCCACCTCCACCTTGCTGGCGTCTGAGTCGGAGTGGAGCTCTCTGCCCTTTACTGATCCAGCCTCGGGCCCATCCATCTGGCCCATCAAGAGTCAGACTTAGAATCAGTCTTAAGATATTTCTTGGCCGAGTCTTGACATTTTATCTTATGTTTCTTGTTCAAAGGTGGTCATTTTTCAGCCTTCCTTACCTTGGCCATGTCCCTGAGTATCACACACCTTGTGCTTTTTGATACTCCAGTAACGTTGCAGCTCTGAAATATGGCAAAACTGGTGGCAAATGGCATCTTGGCAGCTTCACGCTTAATTTTCCTCAATTCATGGGCAGTTATTTTGCGCCTCCCCCAACACGTTTCTTGCAACCCTGTTGGCTATTTGCCAAGAAACGCTTGATTGTTCGGTGATCACGCTTCAAAAGTTTGGCAATTTCAAGACTGCTGCATCCCTCTGCAAGGCATCTCACAATTTTTGACTTTTCAGAGTCTGTCAAATCTCTCTTCTGACCCATTTTGCCAAAGGAAAGAAAGTTGCCTAATAATTAGGAACACATTATATAGGGTGTTGATGTCATTAGACCACACCCCTTCTCATTACAGAGATGCACATCACCTGATTTACTTGATTGGTAGTTGGCTTTCAAGCCTATAGAGCTTGGAGTAGGACAACATATATAAAAAGGATGATGTGATCAAAATACTCATTTGCCTAATAATTCTGCACACAGTGTATGTACTGTCAGTTTGCACAATCACCAGGACGGATTTTAAATAACAAATACTCAAAATAAGCATTTTCTCATTCAGAACAAAAAAAAAACGCATATTAAAATAAAAGGCTTAATAACTCATCTCGTAATGCCGCTTGATATTACTGCTTGTAATGAGCGCAACAGTTTGGTGAGACATTCTGGCTTAGAACAGCCTGGGGAAAGAATAAACATGTACCAGTCTGTCCATTCTTGACTAAAAGCTTGGTCTTTAGAGCTCCACATTTCTCTTTTAGAGCAGCTTTTCCTGCTTTAACACATCCACTGTAACTCAATAATGGGCTGTTACTGTCTCTATATGGCTGATTACTGATCTCAGGTCTGTTGGGAGCAGGAAAAACACATTTAAAGTGTATGGCAGTGGGTTTCAGGACCAAGGTTGAGAAATACTGTTTTAGAGCCGCCATGTGAATTAACTTTCCTCTCCGACCGCAGTTTGTCAACTCTTCCCTGCATGTCAGTTGCAGCACTGCATTACGGACAGATCTGATTGGCCCGAGTAGCGGCACGCGTGATATGTACAACAAATGTGACTGATCTGTGTTGAAAATAAAAACAATTCAACTTAAATAGTCCGGATGGGAATAATAATAATAATAATAATAATAATAATACCCTATCTTGGTATAGACCTGCACTGCGGTCCGCCTACTAGTGACCTCTGGTCTAGATGTAGATATCTACCATAGAAGCGTGTGCCCAGTTGCATAAAAAACCTCAAGTTTTTCCCTTACCCAAAAGAGTTACTTAAGTGTGTTGCATAAAATCCCTCAAACATTTAACTTAACTAAAAGAAAACAGTAAGGAATTTACTGCAATGACTGAGGTTTTGCTGCGGTAAAGTTCTGGTCTCGTATGGAAATGACTGCCTGGTGGCATTGCAAAGATAGACACTAAGTGAACAGGCCTGACTATAAGTAATAATAGAGAATTACCTTCCCTGTGGTAGACTGAGGATCGGATTCCCTGGCCATGCAAGCACACCTCCCTACACCAGTTAGGAGTCCTTGGGCAAGACTCCAAAACCTACATTCGCCAACATGTGTAAGATGATTCAAATATAAGCCAAATGCTGTTAATGTTTGTGTTTGATAAAATAAAAATAATATTTTACATAATTCAAAATCATTTCTGCAGGTTACACTTTTCACACTGTATAGAGAGATGCTCACTATTAAAAATGGTGTTAAAACATGGCTTTTAATATGACTGCAATGAAATGTGGGCACAGACGTTGTGCTGTAAAAAAAAACAAAAACTGAACGATCTACAGTGCCTGTGGGATCACTGATGTGCCAAGAAACGAGCAAAAATAAATATAATATGACTTTATTCGTCCTTACTGAACCTAAACTCAAAACTCTGAATAATAGTCTTGATATCATACCAATACCCTTTTCCCAATGAATCAATACTATCAATACCTATATATTCGAGAGAAATACGACGTTGCAGATTACTTGGTGCTATGCAAAGACAGTACAAGGTTCGAACATGTTTAGAATTTCATGACTACTTCAGACTACCTCTGGCTCTCACTGTAAACAAAACTAAACAGTTTATGCTGATGGGCTTACAGGCATTTCTGAAGCTGGCCCTGTTGCGTGTCTGTGGTCTGACCCTATTGATTTGCTGTTGTTGCAAATAACCACATTTCAAAGCACTGTATCAAAGTTGGAGGTTTCAGTATGGGGACAACGCAGCCACATGCAATCAAGGTATGAGAACTGCAAACACTTCAGGGAATATTTGAATTACAGCCATGTCCTGTGATTGACGTGCTCTATGTTGTTTGAGGAAGTAAACACTGAGTCAACACTGTAACAGCAGGTAAGCGAACAGAGCAATAGCCTTAACTCTGGGTCTGCTGGAGTCCAGTAAACACGTCAGGTTAGCTTAAGGGCTGGGGTTCCGATTCTGATAAAGTCCTGGACTTTATGGTGTTTCTTATGCAGTTCTTCATCCACATATTAAATCTGCAGTTACCGGAACAGTGTGGAGACTTTTCTGGGAAGAAAAGTGACTGTGGTTTGCTCTGAGCACAGATATGAATCATCTTCAGGCGGAATCAATCTTTTCTGATGTAACAGAAGTTATTCCATTGAAAAGGGCGGAAGGGAGGCAATATTTAATGTGAGACAATGAGAGGAGAAGAGCTAGGAAATTAGCTACTCTTTCTCTGTTCAGAAGTCATCAACTGTGAGACTAAGCTGAAGGGGAAATTAATAATAGATGGCAGATGACAGCTAAACGCAGCACAGCAACAAACCACTTTAAAGTGAAGACAATAATTTAAAAAAAGGTTTTATTTATTTTGGTACTTTAAACAACCAGACTGGAGAACTGAGGCAGGCTAGAATTTATCTATTTCATGCACTACTGCACCGTTCCTCCCAAACCTCTCACGATTATGCCCGCCAGCATTGATTCAATTAGTAATCGAGTACTCTCCCACTTATTTGATTACCTACTTAATACATAATCAAGCAGTCTGACTTGTGCAATATAAGCTGAGCAATAACAAATCATACATAGCCTTTCAAAGGTTTTAAAATACACTGTCCTATGTCCAAATGTTTGTGGACACCCCTTTTAATGAATGCATTCAGCTACTTTAAGTTGCACCCATTGTTTGACAGATGTGCAAATGCTCAAACACACAGCTTGTCTAGGACACAGCTTGCCAACTGAATAGGACTCTCTGGAGCAGATTAACATGAACCTGTTGGCGCTATGCCTAATTCCAGGCGTGAACTAGAGGGTTTAAAAAGCCCCCTGGCAAAAGATTGGACTCAGACTGGTTTGCCATCAGCAGCTGGATTTCAAGAAAGCACAACTGGCTGTGTGCTCTCCCCTCATCACTCTTACGCAATGTTGGCAAGCAGAGGTCAGTTAGCGGGTGCATTGGAGCTGGGGACCTGGCGCCTTTCTCAGAGCGCGTCGGCTGCCCAGCAAATCCACATCGGCGGCAGTCCGAAAATAGGCAGTGTCGTTGCATGTGTCGAAGGAGAAGGAGTGTTAAGTCCTTACCCTCCTAGTTTTGGGAGCGTTGCACGTGCTAAGGCGATGCTGCGCATGGGTGGGTTAATGGGCAGTACCAAATTGGGAGAAAAGAGGGGGGGGTGGTTCTTCTATGGCATTACTCAAAAAAACAGATGTTTAAAAAACTGCAGGAATAAGACATATACAGTGTGTTATGGCCTTAAGCAAGGACAGAGGCAGAATTTAACGTAGCTATTACAATTGTGTGAACTGCTAACTGATATACCTACTCAACTGCAATTCATTCAGAAGCTTAACTGCAATCTTTTAGGTATTTTTTTTTTTTTTTAAATTTTGAGTTTGAGTAATCATGACTATGCTATTCAGGATTCTGAAAGGTGCTCTCTGCTGGGGGAACTACTGTAAAAAAAACTCTGTTTCATTGACTATCAGCAAACGGAGCATAAATAATTAAATCTTCCCAGAAAAAAAGCTGACTGCACACTATGAGATGCTTTTAGTGTCAGGATGGATTTGTGTGGAGGCCGTTTCGGAACAACCTATCCGCTCCTTCCTCAGTGTCGCCTACAGAAAGCCTCTCTGAGGTCTGAGCACTCACCCATGTCAGACCCATTTGTCAGAGCAGGTGTTGCTGTATTGATACCAGGATGACAAAAGAGTGCCAAGTGACAGTGAAATGATTGGCTGGGGTTATTCATCATTACACACAAACAACACTGCACCGAACCATAATCCTCCTGAACAAGGTTCCTCCCTCTTCTCTCAGCATTTCCACTGCCCACAAAAGGGATATTTGTAATACCGAAAAAGGTTCAGTGACTTAACAGAAGAAGAATCCTTTGGTGTCCAAAGGTGTGCAAAGGCACACAGGCAGCTCATCTAGTTCCTGTAGAATAGCACTGTCAGTAGAATGGGACTCTCTGGAGCAGATACACATGAACCTATTGGCACCATGCTGCCTAATGCCAGGCGTGGGCTAGAGGGGTATAAAGCCCCTCAGCATTGAGCTGTGGAGCAGTGGAGGAGCTGTGTTCTCCGGAATAATGGTGGTGCTCCATCCAGTACTCTTCAGTCCTGCCAACCCAAAACCACCCCGTCACATCCCTTTCACTCAGCCCTATCTCTCAGTTCAATCTCTGTATATCAGAGGGGGGTCTGGTCTTCGACCACAAAGCAGAAGACACCCGAACTCCAGACCCGAGTCCTTAGAGTTCTCCTCCCACTCTTTCAATTTCCTCCCTTATTATCGTATGCTGATGGCATGGATAAATGATGAATAAAAAAAAAAAAGACTCAACATATCCTGAGCTGCCCTTTCAACTGAAGTTGAGGAGAAATGCAAAGGCCAAGACCAAGACGTTGCTGTGGCACAGGGAGCTCTGGTCTGCCGAGTTATTTTAATCTCAAGACAGTTCCTTCGCTGGGTGACCTACTTTGATCTTTGATGGATTGCAAAGCATACACTGCTCTGTGTGCAGAGCCTACATAAGCTGCCAAATATGAACTCAGTGGTGTGTACCCAAGTTTAGCATTAACAAAGGAGCTCCACCAATCAGGAACTGTTAAGGCCCCAGAGAAAGGTGTACATGTTGTAGATTTTAATGGGCACATCCCTTAAAAAACTGCAGTGGCAGCAATTTCTGCATTTAAAAGGGTTGAGGTGTTGAGGTAAATTGCACTGTTACTGCAAGACATCCTTTATGGTTTCAGACAAATCAGAAACAAAAAGAGCCGTAAATTAGGGCTGCATGATGAATCTGATCATCTTTATCATCATGTTGTTCTGATGAATTCGACACACTTAAGTGCTGCAATAACAGAAGAGATCACATTACATTACACACACTTGCAGCGTAACAGTGATCACACTGGCGAGAAGGCAGAGTCAGGAGTTGTGTCTAATATTACAGCAATAATAGAACATCTAGATCATATATTATATAGTGGAATCAATACACACTACATGGACAAAAGTATCAGGACACCTGCTCATTTGCTGTTTCTTCACAAATTAAGGGTATTGACATCAAGGGTATCGGACTACAGCCCAAGTAAGACTTTCTACTAGATTTTGCAGCCTTGCTGTGAGAATTTGATTGTGTTCAGCGACAAGAGTGTTAGTGAAGTCAGGATGCTGGATGAGCACCACCCCACCTCATCCCAAAAGTATTGGATGGGGCACCATGATTACACAGAACCCAGCCCCAAAGCTTAATGCTGGAGAGGGGGGGGGGGGTAGGGTTAGGGGGAGTTAGGGGTGGGGGGGCTTTAAGCATAATGCCCATCAGGTGATGTTTATCTGCTCCAGAGAGACCTGTTCTGTTGGCTATGCTTCTCTACAGGGACGTGACAAGCTGTGTGTGTGTGCATTTGCACATCTATTGTATGGGTCTACACTTAAATTTCTCATTCGCATAATTACATAACGTATGAATTGTTGCTGTCCAGTGAAATCCATGTATCTCCAAAATGGTGACTTTACAGGAGAAGTTGAATGGCAGTCAATGTAAAATAAGAGTACTTGAGCATTTCTATTGCTCCATTAATCACCAGAATGATCAACACAGTGTACGGTAGCCACTACAGGGTTTAGACAACGGAGAAAACTAAAATCGGACGAAAATGGAGATGCGTGTTTTTCACAGGACAGCAGCAGTATTTTCTAGTACTCCTCATATTCAAATAAGTCGTAGCATAGTTACTGAACTAAACTGTCTTCTCTGATTACAAGAATCAATTTGGGGTTCAGCTAAGACCTCTTAGTATCTGCTCTCCGCTAAGACCGTATTTTGAGGCAGAGCTGCTCGTGCTCGAACACCAACCAGATGTTCTAATAGTACAGATGCCAGTGGTTTGTCATATAGGGTGGTCACGTGACTGCTCCTCACTGGTATTGCAAGATGGATCTAAACACACACACACACACACACACAGATGACAATCACAGACTATACAGAACAAGGGGCTTATCTGCAGAACCATTTAGTTAACCACCCACTGCTATCCCACACTCGACCCATACCTACACAGACTGTTTGGGCATGTATTCACTGACATAACGGTGGTAGACTCTGCTGTACTATTGCTAAAATAAGCAAATCCAACAGTTCGTATTTCAGCTAAGTTGTGATATTTTAGATATGATAAACATACATGGTTTTGATACAGATATAATCTATAAATGGTCTCCTCGCCCACTCCGCTAGACAGAACATAAAGGTATTAGCTAGCTATCCTAGCTGGCTAACTAACTGCCTACCGGGGTGAAATACGACCTTACACTTATAAGATCATATATATATATACCGTGCTATATAAATATAGGAGCTTTTAGGAGGTTTTCATTGAATATAAAAGCCTTGAAGCAAATAAAATGAAAACACTCGGACAAACTGTCTCTGATTTAGCTAAGCTCTGCCGTTCACACCAGCCCACCATACACTTTCTCTAAAGGTTTGTTGTTTTGAGGTGAAATTGAGGTTCATCAAAACTCTCTCTACATACGATCGTCTTTTCAGCCACTCCGCCTGACTGAAAGAAGGTTATTAATTGCATAATGGACTAAAATACTATAAATATAACAGCCTAGACCCACATGAGAATGAAAACACTTGGACCGCTCGTCTCGGATTCAAGCTCTGCCGTTCAGACTACCGAACAGCCTCGCTGCACTTTCCCTCTTTCCCTCTTTCTCTCTTGCTGTTTTGCGGTAAAATTGTGGTTAATAAAGCCGTAATTTGCTTTTCTTGTAAATTCCCAGTCAGGTAGTGATTAAAACTATGTATACGTCCGGAAATATACACTGGTTAGCTGTTACACACTGTACAATGCACGACTTTGGAAGTGGCTAGCTGACAGGGGTGGGAGATCCAGGTTCAGACAGTAAAAATCCACCCCGGGTTTTTTGAATAGTCTAACTGTATTAGACAGCGCCTCTGCAGCAGCGCTGCGCTTACAGTGAGAACCAAATCCCGGGGTGGATTTCTACGGTCTGGACCTGGACTCGCCACCGCTGCTGGCTAACACGTTGATAAAACAGTGCTGGAGCTAAAAGCCAAACATGAATTCATAACCAGGTCTTTGACATGAACAGCTCAAGAAAGGCAACTTTTAGAAACTCCGCATTATAATTAACTAACGACAGCAATATTTAGAGGCTATTATAGATGTTTTATTAACATCCGCGTTGTTTCTGCTAAGCAAGCTAAGCTAACGGATGTCTTATGAAACAGATGTTGGGCTAAAAAATCCTCACTACAGCCAAGGGCATAAATTAACACAGTCTGGGAGTATTAAGTGTTCGTCCTCACCGTGCCTGGTCTCGGGTGTCTCTGAGGCAGCTTCCTCGCAGTACAGCCACCTGGTTTAAGGGTATTTGGTGTGATGGGGATTCAGTGCATAGACGAGCAGCTCCGCTGTGATGCGGGGCCGCTGCATCCTCTGCTGTGTGCGGGCGGAATCAGAGAGCAGCAGCTCAGCCATGCCACCCTCTCACACACACACACACACTCACACACACACCCAGGAGACAAGCTTAAAAGGGGAAATCTCTTTTTGGGTTAACCCCTTACACTGCTAGAGCCCATATGTGCACCCACATTTCAATCCCTTATGCTCAGAACCACATAAACGCCATTAGTTTAATAGTAGTCACAGGTCGTTTGGAGCCAAGTACCATTTCTAATCCCTGAAGGCTCTTAACTATAGACCAATTTGTCAATAGCAAGTGTAAACATCCTTTAGAAATGTGATCAACCTACACATGTACAAAAGGTCCTGCACCAAAGGTCATCAATCAACAGAGCAGAAGCAGCAGCAGCTCGATCATGCCACCCTCATAAACACCCCCAGTAGAGGACCTTAAAATGGGAAATCCCTTTCTGGGTTAACCCCTTAACATGGTGGAGTCCATATGCACACCCTCATTTGAATCCCTCATGTTCAGAACTACATAAATCGCTTTAGTTTAACAGCACTGAAAAATAAAGGGGCCAAACATGTCCTCTTATAGACCTACTTTTGTAAATGAGTGAAGCTATAGAAATGTATTGAATCTACCCACAGGCCTACTGTACAGGCTCTACACCAAGGGGCTCCAACCCTATCCCCATGGCGTAGGCGCAGGTTCCTTCCAACCAAACAGAAGTACACATCATTGAAGTAATCACTTAACTAAACAAGTGGAGGCAGGACGGCCCTGTACAACCAGGGGGCAGAAAGCAGCATTTTCCACACTAGAAAGCAACAATACAGGATTTGTGCAGTAAACTCCTACAGAGTCAAAAATGTACAAACGGTGCAAAATCTACATTGATCACAGCAGCGTACTAATGTTACACACTAGTGTCTAGCTAGGTTTCCAAAGAGCTTCTGGACCCTTTAAAGTAAGTAAAAGGGTAACAAAACTTTGAGAGACTGGGGACCCCCTGCACTACACCAAATAAAGAGCTCAGAACAAAAAGAGTGTAGTATTTACTCTGGGAAACCTTTGCAAAACTTCAAAATGGACCAAAACATACTGTGAAACCCTTATTAAACTTTAGCTAATCCTAACCTGATGCCAGGCTTCAGGGCACTCTCAAACTACTGTTCATTCTGCACACAAGTTCCACAGACTGAAACTAAATTGTCATACAAATGTGTCTATAAGTGTGAAATTCAGATGATGTCTTATTTGGTGATTGTATTATGTGAAACCAAATGAGTCACAGATTTGTAAAGAGATCCATTTATTACAACAAAATGAAAAGGGGAGGGGGGAAGAAAAAAAAAACTCAAACAACCTCATTAAAAAACACACTTGGTGAAATCAATATGGGTTACAATCTAAGCAAGCTCTCAACATAAGAGTTGAACAGGAAACTGTACAGACTGAAGCTACTGGGATCTGAACTACCGCCTTTTCTGGAAAATATTTCCTCTTGCTCCTGGCCCTCCCCGGCCCCGACCTCTCGCAGCAACTGTAGGAACAAAAGGAGAATTATTGGTTACTCATGAGTTTGTATACAATAAACACTGCTGAGGAAAAAGAAACACTACATTAATACTACATAAACACTCAATACCTGCAGTTCACACTGAATTGGATAAATTATTGTGCCACTGAAAACACCAAGTGTTGCCTAGTTGACAAATTATTAGCATTACCAACCAACACGCAGCTTGTTTAATCTGAATCGGATGCTCTGGGGAAAACACTCGGGAGTCTAATGGTCACAATGCCCAATGACTGGCATCTGACAGTGGTATAAATCCCTGCAGCACTGAGATGTGGAGCGTAGAAACTGTTCTTTACTTTACTCTGTTCAATACACAGAATTAATCATAGGATGAAACAGGCATGAGTGAATGCCTTACCAAATCTGTTTACAACAAAGTTGTAGGAGTACCAAAGGAAGAAAAATCTAGTTCCATTCACTTTCCCTAGGGTTTCCTGTATGTGTGCATGGTCAGTCAGAGCTTTTGACAACTCCCACACCCATATGCTGGTAAGGCATCTTATTCAATTAAAAGAAAATCTCCTAAGAACAGCACAACAGATTTACAGCCAAATATAACTTAATTTGTATACAGATGAATTTTAATAACATTAACAAACTGACTGAAATCTAGCAGCTGCCTCTGTTGCAGGTTTTTACACAGGCCAGCAGCTTTCCTGTATTCTTTTTTTTTTTTAGTAAAGAGAAGCACTGAAACAGTCGACCAAATAAAGCAGACATGGCAGACAGATCATGTTGGCAGTAAAATATTTCTTTAATGCCTAGTAGCTACTAGTCATTTGTGCAAAAAATGCAGGCAGGAGAAAACAATAAGCAATTCTGTATTTGCTTATTTTACTCAGAGATACATTCAAGCCTCCCTGTCTGAAAGTAGGCATGCAAGCAGACACACAGTAATAGAAGTGAACAATCAATTTGCCACGTTTTGATCCAAAAGGCGTTATTTTAAACGGCAACTGGTTTGGCACATTAAAGTGCAAGTTACATGTATATTGTGACTTGCGGGCTAGCATTTCATGCATCTATATAAATGAATGAGAGCTTCAGTTAAATTGTCGAAAACATTTTCCCACCTATATAATTATATTTATATAAAATGTATGCATTAGTTTGATTAAAGGTGACAACGTACCTTGTGCTTTAAGAATAGCTGCCTTGCCCCTTCCAGCTCCAGCTCCTTGATTTTTATTTTTCATGCTCTTCAACATGGGAGCGTTTTTCAACATATCCGGTAGGATGAGAAAGCGAATTTTGCTGCCACGAATGTAGACTTGTTCCAGCTGGGACACTCTGCCATCCCGGTACGTCACAGTAATGTTTGACATCTAAAAAAGTAACAGTATTAGTATTGGTTAATTCATCAAGCATTACATTCATCACCACGTTTCAAATCCAGAGCGAACTAAAACTGGAAACCAAGTTACTAGTAAATTTATGCACACATTCTGTAGGCATGTAGCATTTAATCACATGCAGCCATCATACAAGTTTAATGGGTTTACAGATGAGTCAGTACTGGTCTCTTTCTATTAACAACTTCAAGCATCAAAAGGTGGGCCATAAAAAACAGACAATGGGCTCAAGGAAAAGGCTGTGTACCCAAGACACTGGAAAAACAGCCTGTATTTAATCACATACAAAGCAGCCAAAGGCAGTTTATACATTACCTGGCAGTTCATGTTATCCTCAGCTTCTATCAGCTTCCCCCTGTACACCTCACCAGTATTGGTTTCACAAGTCACAATGTGGCCCTCTGCTTCATGGAGCACTTTGATAGGAACGCCAATCGACATGATTCAGGTTTCTGCAGCAAAGAGAACGAGGGTTAACCACAAACCAGATCCCTAACATTGCTCTGCTTTTCCAAGTGTCTCTATGGTTCACTAATGAAACTTCACCCCAAATACAGCCCAGGAGAACATGATGGACTTTTTCAGCACAGATAAGAAGCCACAATAGCATCATACCTTTAGACACTGGATGTTTTGGCTGATTAGACTACCTTTAGGGATGATTCCAAACCATTCCTTCAAGGATCAATATTATTTAACAAACTAGTTTATTAAATCACTGAGGAATCCTGAAACTGCATCCCCAAAAGTGTCTTTTGGAAAGAAATAAGTCAATTTCTCAACTTAAACACAAGTAAAGACAACTTGGTTTTGCACAGATTTAACTAAGGTAAAATGTGGTGTTGAGCTGCATAAGCTCATCAAACAGCTAGCTATATAAGAAAAGCACAATAGTGTCTAAAAAAATAACTTAAGAAATGCATTTAACCTTTTAAAGTCATAAACTCATTGTAGTTTGAGAGCTTTGCTACATCCATGTTGTAATTACTTCTTCAATAATTGTTAAACATTCAATACATAATCACAGAACAGCAGATAAATAAACAAGCAGGCAAAATAAAACCTGCTGTGATCATTAGCTACATTCCAGGTGAATGGTCATACTTGCAAGATGTTATTTATATAGATATTTATATAGATATTTATACAGATATAATCTGTATCTATAATCGAGGAGGTAATCAAATAGTCAACTTTTAAAGAACTACGTGTTCTGGAGACTTGATGGACCAATATTTAAAGAGCAATAAATCTTAAGGTCTTGATGTTTAGCTAAGATTAAGAGAAAGTTACTCCTTAGGGCAGACTGTGAACCCGGCCTCTGATTGTAATGTGTTGTGGACTATTAGAGGGAACAGCGCTCGGCTTCGTCTGGGAGGAGCTCTGGATCATTTAGCTAGCAGCTAAGCTAAGCTAAGCTAGCAGCTACAGCTTTAACTACACAACATACAGACCGAAGAGGCAAATGAACTAAATCAGTCAGTAATGGCAGGTTTACAGGTCTAAAAGGGACAAAGAGCTTTCAGAGAAAAGTCCAGCGTTTAGGTTTAGGGAGCAGCTTAGCTAGCCGCATAGCTTAGTGAGTAACGTTAGCTTGCTAGCTAGCCAACATATGCTAACAGAAACAGGAAGATAAGAAAACGAGCAGCTCCGCGTTTCCTCAGAAAACCTTTAAAGGCTACACTAACTCACCAGCTTCACTAAAACAGCATAAACAGGAGGATTAAGAGCAGTATAGCGAGGACTCCGTACCTTTTAATGGCTGTGGGGAAGAAGTCTTTGTACCCGCTCTCCAGAAGCGTGCGTCCGTGCAGCGTTTTCCCGCTCCCACAATGCACTTCAAATAGGCTCCCTCACATCCGGCCACTTCAGCGCTGCATCATGGGAGTTGTAGTGAAGAGCGACTGTCTGAGTGTAGCGTGGCTAATACTTCTGCTCCATCAGCAGCAGGGGGCGCTGCTTAATTACTTACAATAAAATGCCACTAATTTCTGTTTCCAGACCGCGACGAGTAGGCTAATGGCTACGGCTGATATTTGTAGAAGATCAATTCTGATACTTTTCTACTTCATGCAGGAAATCCCTTGAGAAAACCAATAATGTTGTTTTATTTACTGTTGTTAATATACCAGTAATAAAAGTAAATGTGGACATAGTACATAGTAAAAACTGTAAATGCTTGTATTTTTCCACTTACTGTCATAAATATTATATTAATAACAGTAAACATGGACTCATGAAAACCATTCTGAAAACTGTAGAGTGAAATAACCACTTATAATAGGCCATTAGAGCATCTGAGTCTGTTTGTTTGGGTGAGAGAGAGAGAGACGGTAAATATATATATATATATATATATAACAGCATTTATTTTTCCATTTAATCAAATTATTCAGTTACTGTTTAAAGAAAATTCCATTCATGTAAGGATTTCTTAAAAACAAATGTCAGGGAGTACTGATACTTTAGTATTGGTTTCATTACCCCTACTTCTTATTAAGGGATTAACGTGTACGTAGGCCCCGTCCACACGTAAAGGCCAATGTAAGCTTCTGCTTCAGGTCAATGCAGAATCTCCGGTGTAATTTGCACAAGAGATTTTCACAATGTCAAATTCAACAAGAAACAGCATAACAGCCAAAATAGACATAGCAAATAAAGACAACACAAGACTAAAGCTAAATGAAAAAAATCAACAGAGTAAGAGTTGTAAGACCACACACACACATATATATATATATATATATATATATATATATATTATCACTGTGTTGTTATGTCTGTGTCTGATAAAGCAGTCAAGGATGTAGGAAATCCTACACTACTGCAGACGTAGGCACATTATCCCATGTTGCTGACAAGGAACTGATAGAAAACTGATCGGCGTATGACGCACATGTCTTTTTATAGTAAAACGTTTAAAAAAATAAGAACCTCATTATTTCCCTCTTACACCTCTGAGTAAGCATGATTAGGGACACCATGTGAAAATCAGTATTAAGTTTCAATAGAGTTTGAATAGGGGGGTGTCAAATTCACTAACCTCGTCGAACAGCATGACCAAAATCAAAGGCAGCATACACAGCTGGTTTACCAGTTGTCTTACCATCATAGGGTATGTTTTCACCTGGCTGACCAGCTTTTCATCTACTTTGACCATCAAAGACCAGCTTGGTCTTGATCTGGATTTTTCAGCGAGGCAGTAAAAGCCAGTGGAAGCAGCTGAGCAAATTCTGAAGTTCACAGAAGCAACCAAATTCCTCTTAAATTCAGTAAGGAGCACTTTATCATGTAGCAGGGCAATGACCCAGAAGCAACCATGGCATTTTTGAAGGCCAGAAAACTGAATACTGTTGACTGGCTGAATCAATCACCTGACCTGACCCCTGCAGATCATCCATTATACTTACTGTAGACAAGATAGAGGACATAAAAACATAATCAGGAAACATGTACAGAAAAAAAACATACTCCTTACATACCATTCCCATCGTTTTTTGGATGTGTGATACATCCTGCTATACTCTTCTGTAGAAATAAAATTGCTAGACTGACTGTATAGGACATGACATATCTGAAAAATCTGAGAAATGTATAGGTACAATCAGCACCAGCACCCAGCACTGAATAGCAGCCATACCACACTCAGCAATTACTAGAAATGAGTGAATATATGCGAAAGTCCAATGTGCTAAAGCAAAGAAGCAAAACAGCAACAAATGTGGCACAGCAAACACTTGCACATTTCTGAAATTTACAAAATATTATAAATCTATACACAAATAATTAATTCAAGCAAAGAAATCTTAATTTAACTTTTTTACAACACATAGACTCAGTCACTCAGTCAAAACAAACCTAAATCTGTACAATAGACCTGCTGCACCATTCCAAAAGCTGAGTAGTAAAGCAGAATGGATGCCTGCTTGAGATTCTAATGATACACAATGGATAAATTAATGAACCTTGGGAGATGTGGGCTAGTCTGCGGGAAATTACTGTTCTTTAATTGTTGCTTTTAAGCTGTGTTGTTATGTCTGTGTCTGATAAAGCAGTCAAGGATGTAGGAAATCCTACACTACTGCAGACGTAGGCACATTATCCCATGTTGCTGACAAGGAACTGATAGAAAACTGATCGGCGTATGACGCACATGTCTTTTTATAGTAAAACGTTTAAAAAAATAAGAACCTCATTATTTCCCTCTTACACCTCTGAGTAAGCATGATTAGGGACACCATGTGAAAATCAGTATTAAGTTTCAATAGAGTTTGAATAGGGGTGTGTGTGTGTGTGTGTGTGGGGGGGGGGGGGATAAGTTCTTTATTTTTCCAGAAATCAGTGTCAGAGTTATGCAGCAAAACAACAAAATTGCTCAAAATAAAATATAAGCGTTTTGGCATGATATCATGTATTGAGTCCCTTTATATTGGTCTTACAGCTCACACTGCCTTTAAAAACACCAGACCAACATTTAAACATGGTGGTGTTACTTGGTGGTGTGAGTAGGTTTTGCTGCTTCTTGATCTGAACACCTTTTTTATTATTGAAGAAACCATAAGTTAAACTGTTCATCTGCTCTTGAGCTAAATGGGTTATGTAGCAAGACAATGACCCAACATAGGAAAGTAAAGCCACATTGGCTGAGAAGAAATAAACGTAATGCCCAGACTTGAATCCAATTCAGAGGCAGAGACAGGGCCTTAAACAAGCAGTCCATCTGAAATAAAGCAGTTCTGCAAGGACAAATGGGCTTAGTTTTGTCTGTCATGCATAAACCTTGTATCTCCATTTTTGTTTTTTACACAATTATTTATGTTGTGTCAAGATTTAATGATGAATAGTCCAAGAGAAAGGTCTTTGCAGACCAGTGACAATATACACCGAAAAGCCATAGCATTAGTACCACTGACAGGCAAAGTGAAAAACATTGATTATCTTTGTCTACAGTGGCATCTGTCAAAGGGTGGGATATATTAGGCAGCAAGCGAGCAGTCAGTTCTTGAAGGTGATGTGTTTAAAGCGGGACACATGGAGTATCTGAGACACATTCACATGAGCCAAACTGTCATGGCTGGACGAGTGGGTCAGGACATCTCCAAAACATCAGGCAGGTCTTGTGGGGGTTTTCTGGTGATCAAAGTGATCCAAGAAAGGACAACCGGTCATAGGCGCCTAAGGCTCACTGATATGATGCATGGAGACCCCACCTCACAACTTTACAAGGATCTGCTGCTAACATCTTGACACCACAGGACACCTACAGAGGTTTGGTAAAGTCCATGCCAGTCCATGGTCAGATCTGTTGTGACGGCACATAGGCCAAACGTTTCCGCCTATTTGGCCATTTAAAAAGATCAGTTAGTGAGAATTTCAGTCAGAACCTATTGAATGTGGCATAGTGCCAAGTCAAAACAGCATATCAAAACAGAGGTCTTCTACACACACCAGTCCTAAAGATAAAGCAGCCCCTCTAAAGGAATAAAGAGATGTCAGAAAGGGGCTCAAATGTAGGAAAGCCTGCTCTCCTCAACAACAGCATCAGGAGAGGAAAGGCATTTCTCCAGCCAGTCCACCTCAAAAGCAGCGGATCAGCAGCCAGTCAGTTGATTACACAGTTACTCTCAACAGTTTCTCCAAACCTCATTTTAGCAGCCGAATGAACATGTCAGCAGCCACTGATGTATGTGGCTCACTGACAGTCTGTTAACTTTAGTCCACTCTGATTTACGTCACAGGAACATCCTCACCGCTGCCACGCGGATCCAAGAATAACGGGATATTTGTCTCATTAACAGATGGAGCTGTCCACATGCACACCATCCAATAATAGTGCCATTGCTGTGCCGTCTGAAAGGCTTTCATATGTCAACAAACAGAGCTAAACTTCATTTATACACTGGATGGTGGATTTTATGCAAGGCTTTGTAGGAACAAATGCCAGAGGACAAGTAGAGCAAGAAGGAGAAACACTCCCTCTTTCTATGCAGACAGATACCAGTCAGTTTGCTGTTGTGCAAAACAACACAGCACATATGGTAGCTTACTTTTTCAGTGACAGTCATTATGTCTGCAGCTCACAAATGGTGGGCTTTAAAGCTTATCAAACATCTGTGGTAGTGAACACACACACCCAGAGCGGTGGGCAGTCAACTCCAGTGCCCAGGGAGCAGAGAGGGTAAAGGGCCTTGTTCAACAGTGGCTGCTTGCCAAGCCTGGGAATCAAACCCACAACCCTGTTTTCGATAGCCCGGCGCTCTAACCACTGAACCACCACTGCCCTGGAACAAGAGGACTCATGGTCACTCTAATGAACAATTTATTTTAAGGCCTGAAATTGGTCAGTTTTTATAGTCAGAAAACACATTTTTGAGATTTCCCAACAACAAGCCATGGTTTGAAGCAATGTGGGATAGTCATGCAGTTTGTGGGATTGGAGAAATAGGAACATTTTGGTTTGTGATTCTTATTTAATTTTAAGTTTAAATGAAGTGAATTTTGGGAGGACTTCACCCAGCCTCCCTCATAATCTGTAACAATACAGAAGCTAAGCAGCAAAACAGTCATTTATCATTTTTGTGATGTCACAGGTGATGGACATTTAGGATACATTTATGTAGCATACAGCAGTTCAGCCCCACCCATCCACAGTGAAGTTACAAGGAGTGTTTCAGCCTGAACTGACCACCAGTCAGAACAGAGGCCATGTACATGCTGCCTTGTGTAAAAAGAACTGTAACAAACATCCTGATCAGGAAGAGAGGCTGAAACATGGTCCATTAAAAATCAGCTATGATTATTTTTTGCAATAACTAACAAGAAAGATGTAAAAGCTGCATTAAAAAACATCAACAATCATATTTGGTTAAGCTGCCATACTTCACTTTATTACCTGTGTTGTGATTCATGGCCTTCCTGTGTTAGATAAGAGATAGAGGTTTTTAATAGCAATGAGGTTCATGACAAACAGTCAGTCTGAGCCAAATAAGGACTTTATCAGTTGATGCAAAGGAACAAAAAGACTGATTCACTTTCCAGGGAATTCTTATATTACATCCATTTGTTCCACTTTGGAACAGAGAGTAAAGGTCTCTCCCCCCTCTGTAAACAGATGTGCAGCTCCCGCTCCAGACGTACGCTCTCACTCCACCTTTCACATGAGCAGGGCTGCTTTGACACAGACCTCCAGCACCCGAGAGCCTTTTAATGAGGAAAAAGGAACATAATGGCACAATAAAAAGCATCGTCAAATGCACCTTCATTGGATTTACATTGCATTAGGGCTGGCTGCTGGCGTCAGACAATACCATAGCTGTGGATGAGTGTGTGAGTGTGTGAGTAAGCATGAGTGCGGGCAGCAGGTGTAACCGCGCACTAATTCATGTTTTGAAACATAAATAAGCCATGCCTTATTCCATCTGATCATTTTATGATATCAAGTTATGTAATTATGCCTTAAATGCCACGTTTATCATTTTTATTGCCCCTTTTTAGCATACTCTATAATATGATGAGGATCGAAGTCCACTGAATTGAGTGCTTTATAGAGCAGTGCTCTGTTTGTTTGTTTGGACTGAGAGTTAAATTGAGAATCCTGAAGTTTGCTGGTGTCATCAGATCTGTTCCACAGCTGGAAATCTGGAGATTGATGGATGAAGCATAACAGTTAAGCAGCCTTCTTTTTAAAACAACACTATTTTACTGACTCATCAAGACATTATTCCCGCTTTTGGAACAAAACCTTGTATCTCTGAAACGGCAACTTTACAGGAGAATTATTTTTAATGGAAGTCAATGTAAAAAGATTAGTTAGCAAGTCATTTTGGAGCATTTATTTTGGTCCATTCATAATGAAGTTTTGATACAACAAAGAACAATGGTCAGCTTCTAACTAAACCAAAAAGTGAAAAAAAAATCCTGAGCATCACAATTAGCCGTGCTCTCTCTCCGAGAAGAAGGTGTCAATTCTCCCCACATCACTCCAGTGCAACGCTCACCAGCACTGGTGCACTGGTGTCTGCTGGCCGATGCATCAGAGCCGGGTACAAAGAGCTTTCCTCTGAGCAGTTCGGTAAGAGGGACTCCACCCCCTTTGTAGCTCTAACAGTCACAACACATTGCTGCGTCCCAAATGAGTACAACACACTTATACTGCAAGGTAAACACTCTGTACTGATCTTAATAGTGCGGATTTGGCTGGTTAGTATGCAAAAAAATGTAGCATACTAACTTGTTTTGTACCAACAGGAGGTGATGGAGAGTTGCTATGCCAACATACATCATGTGCCGCCGCACTTGCACTGAGTAGCTTCTCCCTTTGTGTCACATTGCAATGTGGGATACCAGTGTCCCCTGTAAACCACACTCAAAAACCAACCAGTTCTAAATATGCATCATGGATATTTGCGTATGTTCAGTTTTGACAAGGCGATCTATGTTACCGCATCCTCAGAAACTAGTTAGTATTACTAATTAGTATGCCATTGGGACGCACCCATTGTCACCATCAACCAAAAACCTTGTATCTCCAAAATGGCAAACTTAAAAAAGAAGGGAAAAAACTTCTTAACTTGCAACAGAAACATTAAATGGTTTTATTCCAAATTTTGGTAATAGAAAAAAAATAAAAAAAAATACATGAAGAAATGGAGATACAAGCTTTTCGTATGACAAATTTGGTAAGATATGGATACCACATGAGATACAGGTGCAGTATCCATCAAGTTTTTTGTTTGAGGTTTGTTTTTATTGAGTAAAAATCAGAACTATGAAACATGCATCAGTAGAGTAGACCTACTGAAGCTCTGCGCAAAGAAGACGACATTCCAGAGGTTTTATCCAAGCAGTATGTTGAAGGAGCATGTGCATGACCATATTTCAGTGACTGCTGAAATATCCAACAGTACTGTGTTACTGGTAGGGCAAAGAATGTCTGAGAGGCTGAACTGCACCACATACAGTTAAAATTCCCATTAAAGGCACATAAAAATAAAGCTGTTCATTGTTTTTGGTGAATAAATGGATTAAGTATTTCACAGAACTGTCAATTAACCAGGGAACCTTGCCTTATTTGCATTTTAGTTCGACTACAATCCTAAAATTAAAAGGTGCCTAGGTAGTTCTTGAACGGTACAAAAAAAACCAAACAAACAAAAAATAACTTTCATTGGGATGGATAGCTTCTACTAGGGATGTACTGTTAAGAGAACTGTGGGTCAATGCAAATATAGAATATTTCCATGTTCATACCAATCAATGCTGATAAACATATATAAATGGCTGAAAATGAGGTTATGTCTACTTGGATTAGCATTCCTGGGAAATATGACATTTTTCCCAGGTAGATTTAAATCTACTGGTCAAATGGTGATCATTTTCTGCAATGACTCATATATCATTTTGCATCCCTAACCACTGCATTATGTGTCAAATAAAATGCTAATATTCACCACAGTCATTTACAAAAAGTAATAAGCTCTTTAAAAAAAAACACAGACTGAAACCTTCAATCATAACAGAGTGGTTTAGAAGTGGTTCTTTCATGGTATCGGTCCAAATACTTTCTTTCTGGCACTTTTATTTTAAAAGTATTAATTTTAATAAATATATTTAAAAAGTTACAGTACAATGCTTACAAACACACTTTTTAATTCTGGATAAGATGTAAACAAAGTAATTCAAAGGGTTTGGATGAAAAGTGGTATATAGTACAGACACTAGACAGACCTTTTGTTGGCGAAGGAAACCAAAAGAGTACACCACAAAGCAGTATTTGTCAGTTTAGCCTGACATTGTAAGCTCAAAGTAAAGTCTGTGCAAGAATAAAATAGCTGAGGGACATTCCTATTAGACAATCTTCAACATAGGGCTTCAGCTATCTGGCCAACTTTAAACTGCTTTGTCATTTTAAAAATTACATTAAATTACAAAAACCTAAAAAACCTAAAAAACAAACAAAAAGTCATAATATTAAACAATGTATCGGACATCAGGCAGCATATCTGTATGCTGTGGTGTTGCTTTTAGAGGCATTAAACTCTGAGGTCATCTTGTTCCAATCAACACCTTTATGTTTTAGTCTCTGCAAGTTTCTCTGGAATTGAGTATTTCACATAAAATCACTTTACATGACTTCTTAACCATTAAACTACAAAACCTTTGTAAAAATCAGTGTTAATTTCCCTTTAGGTGCACCGATAGGGTTCTGTTTGTGTGCGATGTTGGTGCTGTATTCACTCCACCAAAGAGCTCCACAGTCGGGATGTATTGGAATTTAATGGCCATGTTCACTCAGTTCCCACAGACATAGAGCAGGTACACATGCCTTTGCTATATCCGGCTCCAGACACTTCCGAGAATTAGGTCACCCTTACTTCAACAACAGTGACATTCCGATTTGGGAAAGTCAGCAACCCAGTCAGATGTGTAGGCTGAGCGTAGGTCAAATGAGACTATATGTTTGTTTAGCTTAGCTAACATACAACATTACTGGACCACCGGTTAAACATACAAGAGCGTGTCATGACACCTCGGTGAGCTCAATGGAGTGATTTGTCCTTGTGGCGAGAGAGCAGAAATTGACATTGGCGACAATACTACAGTCCTTCACCACCATGATTTCGGAGTTCCTTTTTAAAGTGGACAGCTCTCCACCAGTCTGATCAGAGGAACCCAGCGAGCAAAGCTTCTTCGACTGGGCAGAAAGGGCATGCTCCACCGAGTGAAGTCCATTGGAGCCATGTTCTGTATCCGAGAGGCCTGACCTTGGCCTCCACTGGTTACCCGTGGAATGCATTTCCTTGAACATTTCATGGTCATTACCTAGAATGGGACTGTGCTTGGGTTGACTGTGGTTCAGCATGTTGCCATTAGTAACAGCGGCAAATGAGGAATCCACGACACTAATCCCAATGGAGGTAGTGAAGTTTCCAGCAGCTGTGCTTCTGCTGCGCAGCCTGTCCCGCTGTCCGAGAAAGTGCTGCCGAATGATCCTGCGAAACGTGTGCCTGAAGTCTCGGATACGGTAGGCATATATGAAGGGGTTCACCACAGAGTTGGCGTGTGAAAGGATGATGGCCAGGTACATGATCCAGACCGGGGGGCGGGCGCATTTGGGACAAAACAGTGTAAAGCAGTTGATTATGTGCAAAGGCAGCCAGCACAGGGCGAAGAGGCCCACTATTATGGCCAGAGACTTGGCCGCGTGGACTTCCCTCTGAAGTGTGGAGCGGGTCGAGGAGCCGTCGCTGTGAGAATGTCCATGCGACAACTTCTGCTTCATCTGTCTGAGCTGGTGTCGGGCGGCCATAAATATCCGCGCGTAGATGACCAGCATGGCTAACAGCGGCATGAGGACGCAGCCAAAAAAGTTAAAGTAAACCATGTAGCCCATAGTGACCACTTTCTCAAACAGACACTCCGTCATGCCAGCGGGACAAGAGCTGCTGGTGGCGTTTGTGGTCCGCATGTTCCAGCCCAGCATTGGAGTCAGCCCAATGATTACTGACAGAATCCAGCACACCGCAATGATGCCCTTGGCTCTCTGGCTCGTCACAAGGCTGTTATACCTGATTAAGAAGCACACAAACACACAGTGAATTCAAAGGACTACGCAGTATCTTGTGAGCTGAACAGCATTCCTAATTTGGTTATATACGGACAGAACTCTCTCACCAAACATGTTTATTTTTATAGATTTGCAGAATGAAATCAACTTCCTGACAGAGGAAGTTCATGATGTGCCGCTTCTATGCAAGTGGTATGAGAAGATAAAAAGGTAAATAATGCATTAGCAGTTAGAACAGCAGTTTATAGTCGAAAGACCCTGTTGTGGATGGCGAGTAAATAGTACTGTGGCCCCCCGGTCACTAGTTTCACTTAATGAACCAGGACCTTTGCTCCATTGTAAGTAAAGAGTTTTATGTGTAAAAAGGGTTCTATGCAGAACCATATTGAAAAGGTTTTGAATTGATCTTTCTACAAGATGTTTTCCACCAATACAAAAAACCCTTAAGCGAAGTATTCAAATAGTTAGTGAGTGGTCATGGTTCTATGTAGGTCCTGTCTTTAGTAAAGAATCCTTGACAACTCCTTTTTTGAGTGTGTAGATTTCTCTGTAATGTCATCACTGGATTGGAATTGGAAAATAAAAACTAAACAATAAAAGGTCGTTCAACCACGTCAACATCAATTTTCAATGCAGCCCAAACTGATCGAATTGTGACAAAAATACCATTTTCAATTGCCAACCAAGATATAATAATTCTAATAATAAAGATAAAAAAATAATAATAATAAGATAATAATTCTGGGGTTTTAGTTTTCTTCATTAGCCCTATTATTTATTAGCTGCGCACGTAATTGTAAATTTACTCCCTTGATACAGACAAGTCATGAATTAGACATATCTGCATATGATATCAAACACCACAACACGTCAAAGAACAATTTGAATGCGGAAATGGATGTAAATCTTTGCATGGATATATCCATCTTCAAATAGGAGGAAAGGCGTCATCACATCATAAGCATGACTGATTTGTTATCTGGTTGATTTCACAGGGCTAAATGTCCGGCACATACATTATGGAAATGTGACCATGCATCAGTAAAGACTGTATGCTGGTAGAATGTTTAAGGTCTTAAGGTGGTACAGGATTGTAAACTGTTCTATGATGTTAGAGGTAACTTAAATGGGTGCTGGACGGCTGGGAATTAGGACCGCTTGGCACATTTTTGAATCTGCTCATTAAATTGTTGTCTTTATTATTTTACTGATCATCTCAGGGTTTTATTTTTTGTTGTTCCATGAAAATTAGAATTTCACTCAATTTAACCTGAGAGTATATAAAGCACATGGATTATGAGGACAATGACAAATTTACTAAGTAGTGAAGGAGCTTCTGACATTTTCCTGTGGCCTCCAGAGCTCTGCAACACCTAGTTTGAGAATCGACAAAAGACAAACTTCTCTTTTCAAACACTCGCCAACATCCCTCCCACAGATTTGGGGAAAGACTATTGTTTGAGGGCTAGGCACTCTAATTTAGCTGAACAATACACAAAACTACTAGGATACGTGCAAAGGATGTATTTCCTACTTGTTCTGCAACTCTCACAGTCCCAAGAGACCACAGCCATTCTTTAAGATTTATGACCAAATGACATAATCCTCTAAATCGAGCCCTGTGTGTGTTTTTTTTTGTAAAAAACACATTTTACAAGACAAAACGAGTTGTAGCTGTTGATGAACATAACGTGTATGAAAAGACGGCCATTATTTTAAGCTGTTTATTGTATGCTCAATGTGTTATCAGCTAAAATGAGGTGTGTCTGTAACGCCGGCTGTTTATAGAAGGGAAGAGCCAGTTGTTAGAAATCACACCATTATCACCATGCCCTATTTTATTTTGATCAGCACATAAAACATCCAGCTCTGCAGCATGTATCTTCTCCCGGGTGGCGTCTAGTAAGGGGGGGGGGGGGGGGGGTCTGGTGGCAATTGTTCAAATAATCCAGGGACTCAAATCTTACTCACAGTGGACAGTAGCAGACAGCGGTTCATTAAAGCCGACAGACTTACAGGGGCTCCAGAGCTACAAATACCCACATTCACCCAACCATAGAGCCCACAGCCCTTATGCAATCAGCACCTGTTAGAGCTTTTCTGCTGCAGATACTCCAGCAGAGCAGACAGACCTACATAATGAGTCAAACCCTGCCTCATTTCTCTACACAGCACAAAGCTTATGCAAGCTATCTTCCATGGAAATCACTTGTTGGTGATTACAAATAAATAAAATACAGGCCATTTAGCACAGACCTAAGCCTGTGCAGCCTTTCTGCTTCACTGTTATTAAACATCCTCATTTCGCCCATGCTACTTTGCTATTCGACTCTTTTACTATTGTCCAAACCACAAGAAATAAAAAAATAAAAATCAGAGCCCAGTTTCCCCAAAGCATTGTAAGATCTTCTTAACTGATAGAAGAAGTGTTTAACGTAATGCTTGCTCTACCATTCAACAATGATCTATGTGCTAAGAGGCTTAGGGGAAATCTAGCCCAGTCCAATTTATAACTGGTGCTGTGTAGAAATAACCCACCAGTCCCTTTAACGTTTGTGTACTTGTTGCACCAAGGTGAAAATGAGTTATTGCAGACAGAGGAAGCCAAAGTGTACTGTTTAAGGTAGCGAGCCTATGCCAAAGTAAATCATAATTTGGCTGTTTATCAGTTGAGGTAGTTAAATGTCTCTGTGTCGTGGGGATAGTACTACATAAAACCAAAACCACAGAATCAATTATTCATCATATCTCGTTTAGCAGACTGCGGGTCATCTCTACTGTATTTTCTTTGCCTGTGAGCAATTGCTTTTCACTGTATGTTTGCTTAAAAACCCAGCAGGTTCTTGCTCTGCTGGTGAGAGTATTTGAATAGGAAATGAAGCCAATCACAGTTACAATTGGATCTTTGTCCATTATCAGCCAATATCAGAGAGCAGACATTAGTGAGGCAGGGTGAGAGTCCTGCATGCAAACCTGTGAACATGTTTGGAAATTTGTGTGGAAGAAATACGCAAGTTCTCTGCGTAGACATGCATGAAAACTCTCTGAAGGGTGTAGTACCACAGTCCAGGGTCAACGACAGCACCTTTTCACACCTCCTGTGCTCAGTTTCAGCTGAATAACGATTCAAGTGAAACAACCCCGGTGTTTATGGTGAGGTTGCCCTTCCTGTTGCTGCTATATGTAAATGAAGCCCTTAGATGTGTTCCTTGTGAAGACTGGGATTGAACAACTAATCTAAGGGTCTATTAACAGTTAACAATTAGTCTATGTCTCTGTTACCCATTGATACCGATATGCCAGTATCTGAACTGACGATATCTGCGATATGTGATCTGATGTATCCCCTTATTTCTAACAGATTTTGTGGTGTTACCCACCCCTATAAAAGATCATCTGTGTTCATCCAGTATGCTCTCATGTCTGCAGGATCTTTACTCACCTCAGTGGGATCTTGATGGCGATGTAGCGGTCCACAGCGATGGCGAACAGGCTGAAGATGGAGCTCTGGGTGAGCACTAGCACGAAGCAGGCGATGAACAGGCAGCCGTGGAAGTTGCTGCAAAAGCCCGTGCTGATGGTGATGGCAAAGGGGATGGCCAGGAGCCCCACGGCAATGTCGGCCACGGCCAGGGACACCACGAAAAAGTTGGTGATGCTTTGCAGGTTGCTGTTGAGGCATACAGCCCAGCAGACCAGCACATTTCCCGCCACGGCCAGCAGCGCGATCAGCAGCTCGAGCGCAATGTAGATCACGGAGACCTTGCTCACCATGCTGACCAAGTGGTGGGTGTCATCCGCCAGTGTGAACGCTCAGTAGCACTCATAGCTGGGCCACAAAGAGCCCTGAGGTGCAGGTAGAAACCCACCACTCTTGCTTTGAGTAACTTTCTCTTTAAACAGGTGTGAGGGCAGCTAGCCCAAGGCTGGAAGAAAAGGTGTGGTGCTGTCTGGTGAATCACAATAGCAAATATCCAGATGGTCTTGCTATCCCTCCTAAAGTATTTGCGATGTGGCTCCCAGGCATCTTTGCTGACCCTTGCAGCCCTCTTTTCCGGGTCTCCTGAGTCTCGGTCAAACAGGCATTTGGGGGAGGGAGGGGGTTGGAGAAGCTCCAGCAGAAAGTCACTCTGAGGTCCCTAACCCTGCAGACAATAACAGTCACATCATACACTGGAAGATCAGCCTCTGACCGCTCCGCTAGGTCAAAAAAGCAATCAGTCTCCGAAACAGAAGGTCACTTTCCCACAACAGACACACGGGACTGTCAAAAGTCCGACAATACCGTTTTATTTTAAGGCTGCCTTCACAAATATTCATGAAATATGTTTGTAACTCCGCCGTTTATCATAAGACCAGGCTGTGTTTCCTCTCCGGTCTCCAGGAAGTGTGCGTTTGAACTTTGCAGTGATTGTGCTATTATTGGCTTAAGCAACGTAGAACAAGTATTCTTTTGTGTTCCTGCGTTCACATGAGTCTGCTTAGCGTGGCCCTGTGCTAAGTTTTCCTAAACTCCTCTAAAATGAGTCAGCTTTTCTTGTGGAGATAACTCATGAAATACTGCACGTGGTTTTGTGCATTACCCAATTATGTCAACATAACAAATAACTGACCTCCTGTAATATGCATCCCTCCCTCTTTGATTTCTGGAGCCAGTCTTAATAAAGCAGTGACATGTGGTGGTGATAATGCTCTTTACCCTTTTAATAAGGAAAAAAAAAAAAGGTACAAAGAAAAACAAACAGAAATGGTGATAGGCTTGTGTCCAGGCTAGACTGTGAAAAGAGAAAACGCAGCGAGGAGCTATTTTGGGGTTTTAGGAGAAGTTTGTTATACCTCAATCACTGGAAACGACTGTACAATTCAGTCATAGAAATCTAATATCAGATAAGCGACATTATTTTCTTTTTATAGTATGGTGCAATAGTACAGCGCAACTTCGGCTGTAGTAGTCAAGTCCCCTGAGTGAGAGATATCAGCTACTTCCATGCAGGTTCAGTAGAATGGCAGTTCTCCTCACAGCGTAGCCCATGCCTTTCACAATTTCCTGAGAAAGCTCAGCGCGACTGCATGCATGCAGCAAGCTTTGTGCACATCTCAAAGGGACTTTCCGATCGTTTCTGTTAACGTGCTGGTTGTAATTACTTAATGTGCCAACACCTGGGAGGAAACCTAGTGACCACATTTCACCCTCAAGCAGAGAGAGATGGCGTACCTCAGTGGAAATAATGAAGATGCACTTCCAACAGAGACTCAGTTTAAGCAGTTCAACACATGGCAGGGGATGAGGAAATGCTTTTGGCTGTGCTGTGTTCAGCATGAACTGCTCTGCAGATCTGTAACACAGAAATGTGGGGTGCACTATTCACCAGACTATGCATCTCCCTACATGCATATAAACTAACTGTAGGAAGAAGGGATGTAAGACAACAGGTCTATGGCTGGATTAATATTATGAGGGCTTCATATGGGTAGAGGAACAAGAGAAGGCTCAAGAGAATTGCCACAAAGGTCAGTGTCCCATAAAGGTTAATGAAGACTGAATGGAGAGCTTGATTGGGGATGCACAATAATACTGGAGTCAAATGATCTTGATTTCTGTTTTAATTATATAGGACAGACGTGATCAGATTCAATCCTTATTTTAGAGCTATACAGAAATAAATATTGTATTTACTTTAATGCCAGATGGATTGAGTCCCAATATCTGGATAATAAAAGGTGTGTATTGGCATCAGTATCACTACTGACAGGTATACACACACACACACAACAAATTTTGAATTTCTGCATCCCTACTAGTCATTATAGCACTGATTAACAGAAACGGGGGAAATTGTAGCATTAATCAACAAAAATAAAAGACCCTAAATATGAATATATTGAATATTGGTATTAGACAAGTATGATTTGTTGATGTGGATTAAAACTGTATTCTCTAATGCTAGAAATCCAGTCTATAAAATTACAACCATTAAACTGATCTCATAAAATGAGTCAAACTTTCAAGCAAGTCTATAACCGACCAAACATGCATGCAAACATTTTTCTGACACTGTAATATTTTCAGTGACCTATATAGAGGTCAAATAATGAACATTAGGCTATACCTACAATATGCAAGCCATTATCCTTGTGGACTCAAAAACAAAAAAAGGAGTCTAAAATGTGTAAATAAATAAAAAACATCTGGTTAACATTTAAAATGTGCACTTTAGTGTAATATTACAAGGGGAAAAAGTGGAGTGGTCTAACAGGGCAGGTTTGTATATTACAGGGTAGCAGTGCTCATGACCTGCCCAGGCTACTGCACGGTCCTCCATACCGTCTACACAGAGTCTTAAAAAAGTTTACTATTCGAGTCAGGCCCCTAAATTACACCAGATAAAGCAACCAACAAAAACCCTGGTAAACACTCCCCACATACCTCGGTACTGTACCACAGCTCTGTAGATCACCTGAGAGATGCGAGACGTGCTGATCCGCAGGAGAGCGCCAGCAGGAGCAGCGCCTGCTGCTGACCGGCTGGCGGCGCTCGCTAGCTAACTTCACTTTCTGACCGGTTTTCCCTCCTTCATACTTTTTAATGCTTCAGTAATGCAAAAACATGCCGAAAACACTGTGTTTTCAAATGTGGCGAGAACGTGGAGAAGCGTTTTGGACGAGCCTAAAGTTTGCCTTGTTACTCGAGTTGTCCGGTCCACCTTAAACGGGCACCAGTACAGACGCGGTGTAGCTGCTGCACCGTTTAAGGTGGACTGAGGAGATGCCACATCCTCCAGCAAAAGCTAAATAAGCAGGTAAAGGGAGAGTGGTCTAATCGCTGAAAACGTTTTAATGAACAAAAGAGACAACGTTTAAAGACTTCATACGTGAAACCATCATTTAGACATTTAGTAGAACCAGCACCAGTGATACATACCTCACCTTCAGGCTCAAGGGCGGCCAAATCTCTGTGTGTTCAAAATCCGAGTGGACAAGCCTGCAGAAAAGTGTGGAAAGCAGGTCCCATGCTGTTCCCAATGGCTTCACTTCTCAAAAAGAAAAAAAGAAAAAAAAAAGTATTACAGTTAAGCTGATAAACGTAAAACATGTAAATAAATAAATCAAACAAAAAAAGAAGTCTCTTAAGTCAACTTAGAGCCTATTAAAATGACTGAATACTGCCTGCTGTGTTTGAGTTTAATGGAGTCTAATTCTGTATCTGAGGAGAGCAGCAGGGGGAGCTGGGCTTGCTCTGTGTGTCTGAGTCTCTCTATGAAATCGCTCTTCTTGCTTTTCGAGTTCCTCTCCACTCCTCTCCACTCCCCTCCTTCCAACCCCCCACTCATCTTCACCCCTATCTGAGGGTCTTGCACGTCGTTAGCCTTTTGACTCTGCGGGTCCTACTGGAAGAGACTTTGATCGCGTTTATCGACCATATTATGGACCCAGAGCTCCTAATTAGATTAATTATTATTTGCACGTTGCAGTTCATCACGTATACTTGAATTAGGCAGTCGTCTAACAGGCTCTTTACAAGGGCGTGTCCAGCCAACGTGTAAGTGTTTGACTATTAATAGTGATAAACACTTTGTACAATTGTTTAAAACCTCTGCAAATGCAAACACACTTTTTGGGCTAAATTTCAACAGGTTTAGTCACTCACTCTATCTAGATGTAATCTATAAATGGATATGCACACAATAAATAAATAAGTGCTGGAGGCAGCATGAGTTTTACATCATGAGGATCCTGTTGTTTAAACTTTTTGCAATACAATAGACACAAGGCATCAGGAAAGTAGAGAAAAGCTAGTTCCACATTGATGCAAACCAGCCAATTCACTTCCTAAACCTCACTGAAACCACCCACGCACATTAGTCTAAGTGTAAGATTATCTTTAGTCTTTAGTGTTGCAGGTTTCCCCCCCCTCGCCTAACCAAACATATTTTCCTCTGTGATAACACACAAGAACTTCTGCAGTTGTTCCATCTGAGCAAAAGAGCAAAAGAGCAACCCCTCTCATATTTAATCGGCTGCCCATTAAGCTGATCATCAGCTTGAAGCCACCATTGACTGTTGTTGATGGGAGCTCAGTTTGCTTGGACCTTGAAGGTGCTTGAAGGTGTTGGAACTCCATGATGTGGCTGATGACCATCAGCAGCGTTAGTGTTTTGGCAGTGGGGCGGCGGGTGCAGTCCTGTTTTCCCTCAGTCCATTCATGGGCTGTTAGAAACTGGATTAGGATCAAAGGCATAAATGATACATAAAAAGCCAAGCTCGGAGTAATCGTTTATTTGGTGTTAGACTTACACGTCTAAGAAGGGCGTTAAGGAAAGAAGTCCAGATATGAATTCTTTAATTGACAAGAAGATCTTTACACAACCAGAAGTTTGAGTTCGAGTGAGTGGTCCTAGAGGAGTGTAGAAATGTACAGTCATGGTACGATGTGTTATAGACATCGATGGCAATTTAAACACCAGTGTGACTAAACCAGTTCACTGCATAATGATACTTCAACGTATTCCAGTGAGTGAAATCTTAAAATGCAAAAAACACAACACACACACACAAAACTGGAGGCTGTAGGAATTGGAATGAAATTGGATGAAAAATAATAATACAATTGGCCTGTTCATCTAGTCAAATTAGGCAAATTGACACCATGACCAGATTAAACATCCAGCTTTATGCTAACAGCTTCAGCATAATGTAGGCCTATTAACACATTAAGACACTAACAGCAGCTTTATGATACCTCTCTAATTCATACATTTATCAGATAACTTCTTACTTTATTATCCAAATGCAGGAAAGCACTCCATTTCTAGAATAAATTACAGGTTGTGCCTTTTTAACAAGATAACTTGACATTTGACTCAAAAAATATATGCACTTCAAATACTGTATTGTACAATTTCAACATTATCCCTTGCTATGGGCCTTAGCATAAATTCTTGCATTGCATTTCTTAACTGCCTAAAATATATATATATCTAAAAGAAGGGGCAAAATAGCTTGGGGGGGGGGGGGGGGACACCTTTCTAGAAAAGTATTTAAGGCAGTGCAGCAAGACATCAGCGTGTAGGATACCCTTTGTGCTCTAGAGGCCTATTCTTCCTTTCACAATGTTTATGGTTCTCTGGGGTATTATGTTAGTGTAGAAGCGTAGCTTAGATTAAGCTCCAAACCGGGGAGCCATATAATGCATTCAGAAATATCCAAGGGTTTAGACAAGGTTTCACATTATAACTTAGCATACAAACATTCAGTCTTGTTTTGTGCTTTATTACCAGTAAGAAAAGTGAGCAGTAGGAGGATTGGGCTACAGAAATCAGGAAGCACTTGGTCTGTTCATCCCAGCATGGTGCTGATTACAATCATAAATTGCATTCAGTACTTCTGCTCTTCAGAGGCACCAAGTGCGCCAGATCTCTCTCTCTCTCTTTTTTTTTTTTTTGAAGCAGTGAGATTCTAAGTAAGCACATGGGATAAAACAGCTCCGGATTTAAAAGTTGCCAAGCGAGGAAGGTTTGTGCCCCATCGATACCAGGAACTCTTAGATTTGCATACAAACGTCTGCAGCTACTGGAATGTCAAAAGGCAAATGAGGAAATGTCAAGAGAATGAAAGAAAAAGAGCTTGTTCAGCTAAATGTCCAGAGACAATGCTGCTCTTGAACAAACACGAGCCTGCGAGTTACTTCTGAGGTTACAGACCGCATGTGCTTAACTGTGAAACATTAAAATTTAAATAATAACACTAATAATGCCAACAACAGTCTTTAACAACATATTAAGCTTACATAGCCCAATCAAGTTTGATATGTAAATCATATGGAAGAAAGGCATATGACTGATTCCCATAAAAGACACAAATGCAATCACAGTGAACACAACACAATGGGACATGTGACAAAGGCAGCCTCGTGAGAATCGCTCTCTAATAAATAGGCCTACCAAGGAATCAATATGACAGGCAAGGCACTGTTACGTCCAAAGCTAAGGAAACTAAACAAACCACAGGTGAGGTTAGTCATCTGAACAACCCTACTGTTAGCAAATTGGGTTTATAAAATGGCAACCTGAACCGGAATGTGTTACAAATGGCTAGAATAATGAAGATTCATGTGGTTCATGGATGTGGTTCACATACAGCTGCCTGTCCAAACGTGGAGGAATAGCTTATAGGGAGAACACAAACTGTACCTGCATAGCAGCCTTGGGCTTTTACAGAAGAAAAAAAAAAAACATCTTGCATGAGAATGGGAAATGACTGAGCAAAGACAATCAGCTGTTTCTGTGAGCACATGTGAGCATGTGATGAGTGTGTAAGCACATAGCATGTGAGAAAAAAAAAAAAACTGTTGAAAGACAGCTTTTGTGAAAGGTCCTTATAAAAAGCTTTTAATCCTCTTCATTGGGACGAACACTGGGAGAAGGGTGAACCAACATATCCACCCCTTCCCCTCCCCAAAGCCCCCAAGGCTAGATGAGGCATCTGTGAAATGCAGGGAAACAAAATGCAAAACCACTGCATGTTGAAATGTCTTAATTTCAGGGACTCTTGAGGTGGAGGTAAGCTGTGGAGCATCTCTGCCAGCATGCAGGCACCAACACAGCCATCGCCCACAAACTCTGAAGACTCAGGTCTCGAAGTACTTGTAGATGGACGTGACATAGGTCATCACACTCTGCCAGTCCGGTCTTTCTGTGTGTACCATTTCACCAATGTCCTGAGAGAGAGAGAGAGAGAGACAGAGAGACCACCCAACCATCAGAGATGCAAGAGACAAAGATAAAAACAGCTGGGTACAAACAGCTGAACCTTTTAATGCCTTGAAAGTACACCCAGGTACCTCAGAATTCCAATGTTATTTTTCTACCCAATTTGAAAGGCCAATTAACCCCCCCCCCCCCCCCCCCCCAATCACTAGCAATGCTTCCAATACAAGGAGGGCGAAGACTAGCACATCTCCTCCGACACACGTGAGGTAGGTAGCCAGTGCGCCCAGAGAAAAGCGCAGCTCCCCAGCTCCGACACAACAGCTAACAGACTGCTGTGCTGACCAACATCACACTAGGATCGATGTGGGGTGAAAAGGACTATCCACCCACCCCTGAAAGAGCAAGGACAATTGTGCTCTCTCCGACTCTGATTGCTGATGGCAAGCGGTATGACTCTGGATTGGTACCAGTGATCCTCGGATAGTGCCTTGGTCCAATGCATTGGATATTTTACAAAAGCATTGTTAGTTGTGCAGCCCAGTGTAATATCTTTTCATGGGGTCCAAAATCCCTGACCGTGCCCCTGCTATTCATACTATAGTTGTCTGTGGTAACATCAGTGTAGAAGCTGAAGGTGATAAACTGCTGCTTTTCAGGAGTGGAGGTGAAATTTACATTTGTAAATGTAATAAAGTGATGTTTGCATGGTATATCATTAGTCTTTCCCCATTATTAGCCCTAGTGTGTAATGAGGTAATAAAATCAGACCTCACACTCTTGGATGCATTTAAAGTGTTTGCATTGAACTCACCAGTGTAGACTTAATTCCCACACTCTCTGCTGCCTGGAACGCCAATGTGAAATTTCGCCTCTAGGATAGGAGAGGAGGGGGGAAAAGAAAGCATGCATGAGTGGAAAATCCAAAAGCATTATTTCTGCATTTGTGTGGACGTATATAGAACGAGATATCAGACCTTGTCCTGGCTGTTGAGCTCTTGGTAAGGGATATGAGCAGGTAGGTAAGTGTGGAGAACTGCACAGAAGGCCAAACCGTCATTCCAGCTGCTGCTGAAATTGGTGATGTCAATGTTCTGAGGAAGGAAAAACAAACAAACAACCCCCACCTTTGTCAGAATCTGGCCCATACTAGTGGTCAAAGGACCTCCAATGGCGGTTGCTCGGATGGAATCACCCATTTGGAGCCTTTTACATTTTCTTATGTCTGCTTGTTAGTGGCAAAGCTGGTGTGATCTTTAGATTGGTATCACTTCCGTTCAGCTGTGGTTCCTGAGGCTTCAGCTAGCAGAGTTGGAGAAAATGGTTCCTGTGTTAGGCATGTGTTTTGAGAAGTTTGGTTAAAACAAGCATCTGGACAAAAAAATAAAAAAGCTCAAACAGAGGTTAAATCATTAAGCTGCTGGTATTTGTGGGGGGGCAGGATGGTCAAGGAGAATCTGCACTTGGTTCCCGGCTGTACAGAGCAGCTCAGAATGCCAGGCTGACCTTCTCTTCTCTCCAACATTGAGTGTTTGCCCAACAGACACGTTTATCAATGTCAACACACATCTCACACTCGCTCAAACCCATATACAGCGGAAACCAACAGACAGCGGAGGCCATTTATGGCTTTGTTGTGACCATGGCAGTTCAGTGCAATTAGTTAACCAATAGCTCTCACGTGTCTATCAGGAATATCGGTGCAATTCGGGTAAAGTGGAAGCCTCAGGGGGATGGAAGCTTCCCCATTATAAATATTTCAACCTCTAATAGGTTTGCTGGTAATTGCAGTGCCATAACAATGTTTTACCGCTAGGTTTTAATAGGGTGTTTTATAAAGCACTGAAATAAAAACCACACAATCTAGAAGATTACTGGAACTGGTTGTGGGTTTGTGGAATTACGGCAATTCTTAAAATCTCTATAAATAGAGCAATTAAAGAGTTAAAGTGCAGAATATCAGCTTTTATATGAAGGTATTTATGTCAATATTGATCTTTCTCAGTCACGTGCGTTTACTGTGTACTGTCTCTTTGGCAGCATTTAAAACAACAGAGCTACAGAATTGGGAGGAAACCATCCTGAGACAAGCTCAGCAAGGATGCCAGTCTCTGTTATTTGAATAAATCATCTATCAACACAAACCAACCCGCAACAAGCTGAAATGCTATCACTGGTGCCTCCAACCTCATACTTGGATATTACCGACCATCTTGTTTACGGTATAAACACGCACACCTGTAAACAGTTCCAAAACTAGGCTATAAACCCCAGAGACATTTCATGCGAACAAGATGTGTTTACATTTGGACCAAAGATCTGCAACGACAGTCCAAACAGCAAAGGTAAGCTTTGAGTCAGAGAAACGTGTGTTTAGCATAGCAGCCTTCACCATCATTCCAGTTTCCTCTCATTAAACCAAGATATTAGGAATATTTTACTAATTTTGTCATCAGGAATCAAACCTCTGACGGTCCGTTACTCCTCAAGTAAAGCAGAAAGTGGATTGCATGATATTGTACAATTTTAACAAGACCAGATTAACGCCCTGCCTAGGTGTCTGTTTACTGTTGGGGTCAATCCAAAACAATGCAGGGATAAAATGCTCACGATAGCTAGTTTAGAAAACCAGCACAACATGATGGTACCATCACAGCAGAGAAGCCTCGACACTGCATATTTCCCAAAAGGATGATTAACCTAAAATGAACACTTTTATGCCATTCATTAGTGGCCGATTAGGTAAATCATACAGGAATCACAGATTTGCCAAAAGGCTTTTAGGATTTTTTAAATAATGTTTAGAGCCTAATAGGCTTCACCAGGTGGTGGATATCCTTCCTGCCCAGCTAGGCCTGTTTAAAGAAGAAGAAGGAAAAAAAAAGGCTACTTGTTCTCAAACTCCTCGCCTCGAGCACCCCAAAGATCCAGAACCACAGTTCAATCTGTGAAAGAGCAGCAGCGCTTATCAGATGTGCGAAAGGGGAGTGTAAATTGGCAGAGGTGGAGAGGCTATGGGAGCCTGTGGTGAGGGAGATGGATAGAAAGTGTGAGGTCACCAGAGAGGATCAGAGCAGCAGGTGTCTGAAGGAGAGAGGTCGAGCCACTGCACCTCTCACACACTTCAATAATGCTCAGTCAACGCATGCTGGTACAAGGAGCATGTTCATACAGTCGCCGTTTTCAGCTCGTCTCTTGAATCCTATCAGTATTAAAGGGGAATTACACAGACATCTCACCATTCCTGTACAAGTCAACTGTTAAGATGTAAACAAAGTTTTTGAAAAAGGTGGCGATAGGAACCAGACAAGTAAATGGCGATGGTCAAAAGCTGATCTGCACCAAGAGCCCTTTAAGCTTCAATTACGGCTCAGCTCGACCCGCCATCCCTCAAAATCCACGGAAGACAAGCGTCCAGGCTTTTTTCTGTCCTGGCACCAAAGTGGTGGAACGAGCTTCCCCTGGGTGTCCGAACGGTCGAGTCGCTCGCTGTATTTAAATGCAGACTGACCCAAATGCAGACTCACCTCTTCCTAGAATACTTGGGCGAATGCAGAGTGGTCCCCTTACTGACTTGTGCTTAGTAGAGTCTAAGCTCAGAGATATCTTTGAATTTTTAGTCTATTCAAACTAACTGAGGTTTTTCTTGGGTAAATACCGAAGCACTTTTCTAAGTCGCTCTGGATAAGAGCATCTGCTAAATGCCTTAAAAGTAAATGTAAGTAAATGTAAATGGTTCAAAATGTATTTTTGAACAGTCCACTGATGGTAGAGAGGTAAATGCCGCTAATGTAAAATAGCAGTCGAAGGAAATTAGGATATTATAAGGCCTTTATTTTTAGGATTTACCACCATTTTATTATTATCAATTTATCATATTTTGACATTAAACTATTATTATTAAACTGCATCATTTACTGCATCAAATTAGCATTTCACATTAGAGCACCCGGAATGTTTACATCCAAATTAATCTGAATTGAAGAAATTCCGAAATATTTTTCCAGATTAAAGATCCTAATATTACATTACCCCAATCTTCCCCTTCCTCTAAATCTAGTCCAGCAGCCAAATCATTTCAATTTCCACAGTCCAAGTACTTCTTTAGTTTCACATGGGATCGAGGATGCCAACATAGCTAACAAGTACTGGAAATGTGTAGTAACTAATTAGTGAAGTACTGTCACATACAGTTATCTTAAATAATAACCACTGAACATCGAACAAAATTGCAGACAATGCAAAGTTTTAAAATGGTTTCGAATATTGTTTTAAGCTTTGCAACATACACTATATGGACAAAAGTATTGGAACACCTGCTCATTCATTGTTTCTTCAAAATGAGAACAAAAAAAAACCAAGAGTTTATCCAGCTGTTGTTGGAGTGACCATCTCTGCTGTCGAGGGAAGGCTGTCTACTAGATTTAGATGAAGATAAAGCATTGCTGTGGGGATTTGATTGCATTTCATTACCACCCTACTCTATCCCTAACTCATCTCAAAAGTATCAGATGGAGCACCTTCATTCCAGAGAACACAGTTCCACAGCTGATACCCCTCTAGCCTATGCCTGGCATTAGGCATGGTGCCAATAGGTTCATGTTTATCTGCTCTAGAGAGTCTGTTTCTATTGCCAGTACTTCTCTACATGACAAGACAAGCAGTGTGTGTATTTGCACATCTGTGCCAGCAATGACTGCAACTTAAAGTGGCTGAATGCATCCATTACAAGGGGTGTCCACAAACATCTGGACATGGTGTACTTTTGACGCTTTTTATATGCACCAGCAGGTCATAGCATTTCAGAAACAACGAAAAAAAAACAGTTTTCTTCACTGCATAGTGTGGTTTGAGGCAAGTAGGTACACACTTTCATTTCTGTTAGCTACACCAGACAAAACTCAGATTTCTGTTAAGATCTGAGATGTTGGTCTTCACTGCATGGTGTGGTTTGAGGCAAGTATACATTTTCATTTTTGTTAGCTACACCAGCCTTGCAATGAATTAAAGAAGCAAACCACAGAAACTAAACATGTCTTAGCTGATCAACTACAACAGGGGAACTCTGCAAATGATGATTTCTATGCAAAACAATGCTTTAAAGAGTTGTAAGGCTTTAAAGAATCTGTTTAGTCTGCCCCACTAATTGTCACAGCACTGGAAAAGCTGGCAGCGTTGAAGCAAGCCACCTTCAACTAGGAAGGATGTGGTCTGCTTGTCGCACGAAACAAAACGTCCTGGCCATCACATGACTGATAGCAGAGCAGCTCATTAAAGCACGGACGCTCCTCTCAGTCTTGTGTGCCTGCACTCATTCGGTCGTGTGCGTTCATGCTCCGGCTCAGAGTGAACCTGTAATAAAAAGAGTGGCGTGTGTGTAACCTGCGCACAACAGGAAAAGCCAAGAGGAGGGAGCTTTGGGGCTAATCGCAGTGGAAAGAGGCCTGTCGCTGTTCAGCCCTTTCTGACTCACAGCACTCCAACGTGTCCAGAGTACTTCTAATGAACGCATTAGAACTACAGTGAAAAATGAGCTACAGACCCCACTAGCCATTACCATCCATCACACAGAGAGAGGGAGAGACAGAGAAAGAGGGAATATACAGTACCCTTATATCATCAATCAGCACAAGCACAGATGAAAAGCAGAAAGAAAGGAAAGGAAATAGTGTCCTTGTGTCCCCAAGGACAAGGAAAAAGGACAGAAACTCCAGATGAAGTTGTGACAGCCAAACTGTTACATCAAAAGTGACAAACATAAGAAAAGGGTACGGGGAGATGATTGCGTCACATAGAATTTCTGTGCATGTGTTCCCAATTGGCGGGGATCAGGTCACACAGACTTATCATGAAGAGGAAGCCGTAGAAGCTTCCCGCACTTCTAGCTGAGCACCATGGAGTCATGGTGATTGACCACTCTTGTCTAAAGTGCTCGTGAACAGTAAACACGGCAAAAGCCCAACGAGCTGGGAAGGAAATAAAGCACCGTCTTTGCCGAGAAATCAAATGAAACGGAAACAAATACAAATCAGCCGTGAGCATTTAAACACAGATCATCAGACAGTTCTCATATTTGAACAGATCATTTGCCATATTGAATTTTCTTTGCTGCAAATGTTACATCACTTACACACACAAAAACAACCAGACATACTCTTCAGTCATCCCATCCCAATGAAATCATTATGTCACATTACAGCAAAAGGCTCCTACCTGATAACCTTCGGTCTTCTTCTGGCACCACCTCAGGAGAGCATTCCTCTTGGATCCTCCATACTCTCTGGCCAGAGCAGACAGTGGGTCCTTCCTCTCCTCTCTGCGGAAATACACCATAGGTATGTATTTAAGCGAAGGACCCAGACTTCTAAAATTCAATACGTGATCTCTGGAGTCAGTACAAATGTAGCTAAAATGGGAGAATATGGGCATGTCTATAGCCGGGCAAAACAAGGTATCAGTAAACCAGGGCTCATTTGGGTTGGTGGCTTTGGGATAGGCAAGTAAAAGAAGGTGAGAAACTACACCAGAAGACATAAGTACCATTATAAAAAGGTTATGATTTCGGTACCAACACCAATACCACAACTTATTTAGATTCCTTCTTTTAATAAACAAACAGGATGTGGCATAAACCAGTACTAAGCGAGAGGTTTTTGCAAGTGGGTGTTTTTACTGACAGATTGCAGACTCAAAAAGTGTTAAAGATTAAAAAGTGCTGTCATCAAAAAAAGACTGTCTAGAAACAAGCATGTCTCCTGGGTCAAGGATGGTGAGGAGAAAATCGGTAGACATTTAGTACCAAATTACATTACGTTTTTTTTATCCTCAATATTATACATGTCATTTGGTCAGTACCATAAAAGCTGTGAATTTGGACAACCAGCACAGGTTACAATCCAATAAAACAGACAAATAGATTCAGAACATGCAGAGCCACGAATTTAATATTTGGTGAAGTCCACTGTTAACCTGTTCTCCCACCACAAGGCCAAATATGAAATACTATCAACCAAATTTCTCAGATGTTCTGGACATGCCTGCCTGAAAACTGCACAGATCAAACATCTGACATCGCCATCAAATCACCATGTGCCCAAATGAAAACAAATGGAACATACACTAATGGCCTGTAATTTGTGCAAATTAGTCTAGTAAACACCAAAAGCTACACATTCGAGCAATGACCAGCTGCCTGGCAGGATCACAGTGAAAAATGAAGGGAATACAGCATGTGGGCATCATAAGATCCTTTCAGCCATTCATATGCATGTTCTTCCCCCTCGGCACTTGAGGAGCACCGGGATCCTGTGTAGTGTGATTAATTCTGCCTCAGGGTCTCCAGCACTAAGAGCCACAGTGGAACCAAAGTCAAGTTTCAGAACAGGTGAAAGCTCTGTGCAAATGGCATGTGATTACTACGCCCAGTAGGGGGAGATTTCTGAGAAGAGGAGAGAGGGGAGTCTCCTGGAAAATCAAGAGGAAGTGTCTAGAAAGCAAAAGAGGTGGGTAACAAGGCACTAAATGAGGGGGAAAGTGAGCAATAAGACTGGAGACATGATAAGTAAATTTATATTACATGTATTTGTTTTCATTCATTATTACTGCTGCAAATATTGACAATTAGTATTAGAATAGAATAATATCAATTACATGTAAATAAAATAAATCCAGCATAAATGCTTAAAAATAGAGATAGCTATATGCAAACAATGCATACATAACTATAACAATAATATCAAATTATGGTTGAACAGCTGTCATAATAAACATCAATAAATGTATTAACATGACAATATGACAACTAAGACATTACTAAAAATGGTACTCCATGTTTCAATATTTAAATAGTTTTCATTAATAATTACAATATAATAATAATAATAATAATAATAATAATAGCTCATCATAATATAATCCTTACATAATTATATTATAATTAATAATATTATCACAAGCTAAAGCAACATGACAACTACCGTTTACATCACTGTAAATATTTTCTTGTTCAATGACTGATATTAGCAGAGTCATTTCTGCCTGAATGGGGAAGCAAATGTCCGATCTTCATGCGTGGACAACAGTTTTACCCCCTATGCTACCCATTCGAAATGAGCGGAAAGGCCCAAGACCACAAGCATGGCCTAAAAACAGGGCACTAAATGAACGGTCCTAAATATTGGTCATAATTCTGATATTCCGATATTCCGATACCAACTGTTATAATTGCCATTTCCCCCATTTAGTCATCCACAAAAATAAATAAATAAATATATATATATATATATATATATATATATATATATATATATATATATATATATATATATATATATATATATATATATATATATATTTTTTTTTTTTTTTTTTTTTTATCACCCTCCCCTAACAGAAAGGTTCCTACCGTAGACGTCCACGCGTAGTGGGTGTCACTGATGCTGTGGGGGAAGAGGAGTTTGAGGAGAGGGAGAGCTGAGGGGAGGAGGAGCCTAAAGCCATGAGAGATGAGGCTGCTGAAGAATCCGTAACCGATAAATCCCTCTTCAGCTCCTCACTGCTCCTTCGCGAAACTAACAGACACAGAAACACACAATAAAACCTTTTGGAGTGTCTAAGCGTCTCGTTTTTTGTTCCTTCTCTTAATCACACACCTGATTTGGACTTGGGAGTCCACCTTAGCCACACTCTGCCGAGCAGAGCCAGGAGGAGTTTGCGCACCCTTGGGCGAATTACACATTTTGACATTTTTCTTTTGTAACGGAGAAGTAGTAAACACAACCTCTGTAGCTAATGGGGGTAACAACACACATACGCATACACTTTGGACCTCACGGTTCTGTACGAGTTCAATACATAGGGAACAAAGCAAAAAAAAAAGAAAAACACAATATACTGTACAGCCCTAATCTTAACTATACAAATCTATGTAGAAACCTAGGTGGGATCAATCATTTGCTCTGTATCTAATCACCTTACTGTCGGCATTAGTTTCACTGATGTGTTACTAGGAAATAATCAGTTACTGCAGACAAAGGGGATTAACATGAGTGTAGTAGCAGGGAGCTTACAGGATGCACCAAACCTGGATAATTACACAGGTATACATTTTACCTCAGCACAGTCATGCAGGCACTACAAACTTTGTTTCTCTGCAGGCTAACAGGATCTCTTTGGAATACAGGTACCGTGAATGCTCTGTACAACTGTGTGCACAGAACTGTACCTGTTTTGAACAAATTCATGCACACCCCTAGCAGCTGATCATACACAAACTAAACAGTTTCTGCAGATGCTATGGTGTCCAGACAACCTTGGCACATAACTGTAGCTGAAAGCAGAGCACTGAACTGACCTAAGCAGAGCATTTGCTTGTGGCATTCCCACCTCAGTGTATCCTGATGGATTTATGGATTTTCAGTCCTTTTGTTTATTAGTGTGAATGAAGCATTCAGTGTTGTGGGCTAATTAAGCTACATGGATGTATGCAAGTCATGTATATATTCATAAGAAGCAGCTGGCCCAGTGCTTGGTCTGCTCCACTATTAAAAACACACATTAACTCTACACAGCTGGTGTAAACTGGCCTAAGGAGGCCGTGAGAGAGGCTTAAAGAGGTGCTCTAAATTGCGGAAAACCCAAGCCGGTCTGTACCCACCTGGCATGCTCAGCTCTGTGTAGCTGGGTCTCTTATCCACCAGAGAGGAGAGGGGTTTGGGTGTGGTGACGGTGTGCCTCTGAAACACAAAGGAGGGAAACAAACCCCATCTTATAAGCATGCAAGGCTGGAGCTTCTAACAGGCAAGGTTTTATAATATCCGGCACAGACGCCCAGATGTTAGGAATGTTGGATTGTGTTTTTCCCCCAGATTTGTACAGATAGTTCTCAATGAATAAATGCAGTGGCATGTCAAATGGTCAAACAGCAGATGATCATGACTTGTGTATGTGATGTAGCCAGAAATACTTCAAAAAAAAAGAAAAAGGAAGAAAAAGCACTGTGATCAAACCATGTGACATTCACTGGGTCATTGCAATGAATATCTGAATTACATGTTCCCTGCGGCAGGAGCACTAATACTCTTTTAGAGAAAATGAAGATGATTGGGCAAATTACACAACTAATCCAACTCCGAGTGTATTAAAAAATACTTTCTTACCATATATATTTATGTACAGTCGTACATGTCTTTTTTTAAGCCTCAGTGTATAAAACAGTTTTATATATTTTTTGTCTTTTTTGTCTTATAATTATATAACACATAAAATACATATGGTCTGTTTTTAGTCTTACTTATGTACAAAATAGTTTTTATACAGTGGGGAAAAAAAGTATTTAGTCAGTCACCAATTGTGCAAGTTCTCCCACTTAAAAAAATGAGAGAGGCCTGTAATTGACATCATAGGTAGACCTCAACTATGAGAGACAAAATGAGAAAAAAAAATTCTGAAAATCACATTGTCTGATTTTTAAAGAATTTATTTGCAAATAATGGTGGAAAATAAGTATTTGGTCACCTACACACAAGCAAGATTTCTGGCTGTCACAGACCTGTAACTTCTTCTTTAAGAGGCTTCTCTGTCCTCCACTCATTACCTGTATTAACGGCACCTGTTTGAACTTGTTAACAGTATAAAAGACACCTGCCCACAACCTCAAACAGTCACACTCCAAACTCAATTGGAACAAAATTGTAGACCTGCACCAGGCTGGGAAGACTGAATCTGCAATAGGCAAGCAGCTTGGTGTGAAGAAATCTACTGTGGGAGCAATAATCAGAAAATGGGAGACCTACAAGACCACTGCTAATCTCCCTCGATCAGGGGCTCCACGCAAGATCTCAGCCCGTGGGGTCAAAATGATCACAAGAACAGTAAGCAAAAATCCCAGAACCACACGGGGGGACCTAGTGAATGACCTGCAGAAAGCTGGCACCAACGTTACAAAGGCTACCGTCAGTAACACACTACGCCGCCAGGGACTCAGGGCCGTGTACTAGGACGACTGGTCCGTGTACATGAAAGAATGAATGGGGCCATGTATTGTGAGTGCAAACCTCCTTCCATCAGCAAGGGCATTGAAGATGAAACGTGGCTGGGTCTTTCAGCATGACAATGATCCAAAGCACACTGCCAGGGCAACAAAGGAGTGGCTTCGTAAAAAGCATTTAAAAGGTCCTGGAGTGGCCTAGCCAGTCTCCAGATCTCAACCCCATAAAAAAACCTTTGGAGGGAGTTGAAAGTCTGTGTTGCCCACCGACATACCAGCAACGGTGTGTGCCAACCTTGTGAAGACTTACAGAAAACGTTTGACCTCTGTCATTACCAACAAAGGATATATAACAAAGTATTGAGATGAACTTTTGTTATTGACCAAATACTTATTTTCCACCATTATTTGCAAATAAATTCTTTAAAAATTAGACAGCGATTTTCAGATTTTTATTTTCTCATTTTGTCGCTCATAGTTGAGGTCTACCTATGATGTCAATTACAGGAATCTCTCACAATTGGTGACTGACTAAATACTTTTTTCCCCCACTGTATATGTCTCTTTATGTCTTATAAGGTCATATACTTGTCTTTTTTGTCTTAGTCTTTATTTTATAGTTTATTAAAATAGTCATTTTTTTCTTTGTGTATACTATATTAACAGTTATGTATTTATTGTCTTTGTCTTATATAATTATATAGCATATAAAATAGTTTACACAGTCATTTGTAGTGTTATTTACCATCTTACTTTTATTATACAGTATATAAAATGATTTATTTATATACTAGATTTACTTATATTGTCATATTTATCGTCTTTTCTGTACCATATTTATATTGTAAGTCTAATATTGTGATACATTTGTTCTTATTTTGTAATGGTATTTATTTAATAAAAATAAAAAAAATAATAATAATAATAATTTAAAAATAACATTTAATTTTACGTTATTTATAAAATAGTCTTATAAAGTCATAGTATTTTTATTTATTTATTTATTAGCCAAAAGGTTATAAAGGCAAGGGGAACAAGCCTAAACCACTACTTTTCCAGGCCTGTGCTGATCACCCTTGCAAAACCCCCAACCTTAATCAGAATTGTTTTAATTCCATTAACAGTCTGTGTGAGCGCAGTGACGGTCACACAGTTTTTTTTTTCTTCCACACAGCCACTATTTTGCATAGTGAGTACAGAACAGCATGACCCTGTTCATGAATCTTTAATGCCACTCCAACAATAATAATCACCCCAGACGTTCTAAAGCAAACAACTGGAGCTTTTTACTGTGACCACTGAAAGAACAAGAGTCTCCAGGACCCATCTTCTGCCTAGTCTTTCCTCAAAAAAACTGAGCAAAAAATAACTATCTCCTTTGTCTGCATGAAAACATCCTGTTTTGGCACGGCCCAAAGGACCCTGCGTATCACTCCAGAGACAAATTCTGGAGGATATCCATGCGGTAGAGATGGGAAGAAGGAAAGCCCCTCAGCCTCTTTAGGCTCTGGTGGTTCTGGTGTTCTCATTTAAAGGTGAGGCACTGAAGCCCCATAACCCCGCTGAACAGAGCTTTGAAGTAAAGAATGCCGCCATCTGGAGAACCCATCAGAAGGCTGTTCTACATTCCCTCTTACAAATGCAGACATGACTTGCAGCGTGCCGATGTAGGTGAAGTGGTACACTTGGCAAGAAGTCAAACATTTATTACACATTATAGAACATATTGCACTTTGCATCCCTGACATGACAAAAACTTAAAAACTTAACATTAACTTTAAAGGGAAATTAAAGAAAAGTCTTTTACTTAATGGTGCAGTAACAAAAACAGAGTACTGAATTCTAAAGAATTAAGCTACATTGGAAAATAATCATAAAAATTTGTGTTGGTGCACTTCATGCTCATTTCTCTTGTTCCATTGCTCGTGAAATAAGCTTCTGGGCTTTTAAATGATTTTTGCAATGAGAAAAAAAAAGCCATGAAAAATACAATTTCATGGGTGTACTTATTTTTTTTAAACATATTTGAACGCATGGACATTTGACCTTTAATTGAAGTTCAGAGATAAAGGTAATTAACTAACTGAACACATAAAACAAACTAAAATAATTAGTCCTTTAAAACATTTAATTAATAGAAATAAAAAAAAAACTTTTACTTTTACTTTTTTTTTTACTTCTACTCATCTGCAACTACAACCTTCTTTCGGAAGGATCTCACCATGATCTCACCAAAATCCTCTCAAATCTCTAACCCTCTGCAGCAGATCTGGAACACCAGATTCTAATTTTAGGCATTTTAAGCAGTAATAAATGAGGGGGTGTTCTACACCCTCCCCCCACAGGAAAACCGCATTTATATGAATTACTTTTTACTATATTTTACTTCCCAATATTGTTTAAATAAAGATCAAATGTCCATATGTATTTAAATATGTTAAGATATGTTTTTTCACATGACCGTATACACATTTGTTCTTTTTTCTAGCAGCTGGTACCTGCATTGGCGACACCGCAGCAGCTGGAGGAGTTTTCATTGGGCTGGGGCTGAGAGGGGTTCTGGGAATGGCAGCCGCAACTGCAGCTGGAACAGCGGCTGCTTGAGTGCCTGGTATTGGACCTGCCACACACACACACACACACACACACACACACACACACACACACACACACACAGCAACTAATGGTTAACAATGAAAATTCAAATGAGGTCTTAAGCGAGTGTGAGGAGCTATGATTGCCTTGATTGCACCCATGCATGCGTGTGTATGTGTGTGTGTGTGTGTGTGTGTGTGTGCGTGTGTATGTACTTTCTGAACCTTGTGAGGCACTGTCGAAGCTCTTGATGAGAGTCTTGACGGTGGGCGAGGGCTCTGAGGAGGTGGACGAGCGGCGACTTAAGCCCATGCCCTGCCTCAGCGCAGCGAGATCCCGTTCCACGGCATTCATGTAGTTATACACACGACCACGCTCTTCATCCTGCCTGAAATACACACAGAAATCATCAGACTTACATGGACTGTAATCTCCAGGTATTTTTCATTTACTTATGTTCCATAACTGGGTATTTGGGTAACTGTGTAAAAAGACTAGGATTAGTATCATAATTGTCACATAGAAAAACCTTGCGTCTCCAAAAAAGCAACTTAGCAAGAAATGTAAAAAAAAAATATTTTTAATGGAAGTCAATGTAAAAAAAAAAATTATATATATATAAAAGTAATTTCTGACCAGATTCAAATCATTTCAAAAAAGTAAAAAGGGCAAAAATGGAGATAAGGATTTGTGTGAAAAGCACATAAAATGTATATAATAATTAAAAATATGTATATAAATTATGAGATGAATTACTACTACTACTACTACTACTACTACTACAATAATAAACAATTACAACTACATATACAAAAGTATTAACCAGACAATGGTGACCAGTGACCAGCAGAAACCAGTAATGTAATCAAATCAATCATTGTGAGGTAATGGCTTTACACTCACAATTGACAAGCTAACCAAACGTAATGCTTTTTAGAACACAGTTAAAGGCAATGTGACCTAATCCTTATAATCTTCCAATCACGCAGCATCTTACTTCTTGCTCTTAAGCTCATCCAGCTCTTTGCTCATTTTCTCATTCTTCTCTTGAGCTTCCTGCAGGCGGTGCCGCAGGTCCCCAATCTCCTCCTGAGCCTCAGACTTAATGTCATTGGCAATGACCACCGCCGTCTGTAGATCAGCCTGGAACTGCCTCCATTCAGCCGATTCTTCCTGTAGGACAAGGAATCAGAATCACTTTAGTTCCCCATGTAAATTACCTGTTATACCCCCCTATGAAGCTTCTCTACATGACATTAAGCAAAAAAAACAACATTTTATGGCACATGGGGAAAAAATATATTACCCGAAGCTTCCGGTGAAGAGTCTTAATCTCCTTTTCCATGTCATATTTTTGGTCATGAAGTTTTTTAATAGAATCTATATGAGAGAGATGAGGAAAGATCACGTTAACCACAGAAAATGCATGCATACACAGACAGACACAATCTCTACATGGCAGAAAACAGCTCAATGGCGCCTCAATGTGGCCAAAGCTCTGTACAACATTTCAGTCATAAGTCTTCAGTGCCTAATTCCAGAAATGAGGAGAAATAATTAAATGATTGATCAGCTGTCAATTTCTAGTGTGTTTTTGTGGCTTAGTAGTTAAAACGCCAGGCTATTGATGAGAAGGTTGCCAGTGCTGGGTCCTTGCGCAGGGCCTTTGAACCCTCTCTGCTTCCCAGGCGCTGCAGCGATGGCCGCCCACCACTCCGAGCACATGTGCCTACTCTATTAATGTGCACTTGCACATCTGTGTGTATGTATACGTGCTCACTACACAGGTACATGGGTTACAGGCGAAGATTGCATCCGTGTCCAACACAAATGGTGAATTGTGAGTGTCCTCATCTTTAATAATATGTGAAGGAGTGCAGAACTGTCAAGGTGGACTCACTCTCCAGGTCAGAGATGATGAGGTTGTCGTGGAGTTTGACGGCTCGATGTTGCTCCACCTCGTCCTCCAGCTCAAAGATGGTCTCCTTCATGTCCGCAATCTCAGTGTCCTTCTCCTCCAGTTCAGAGCACTGCTGAGCCAGGGCGCGCTTCTGATCAGCCAGCTGTTTCTGCACCTCGGCCCGGAACTCCTGGAAGTCTCCCTCCAGCTACAATAAAAACACGTCAACAGACATGAGTGTGATCATTTCGCTTCTCTGCACTGTAAAATCCGCAGGGCCTAACTCAAAACAGACCAAAGTTTTGAATACTGGTAAAAAATAACCGAATCAGGTATTAATTCATTCATTAAATCGTTAACTGAGCACCTCATTGGTGTTCCTTCTTATTGTGATAGAGGTCACATGACTTCTGTAAATATTCCAAGGTTAAAATCCCCATGTAATGGGTCACAACAAAGATCTCAACTTGCATTTCATAAATTAGTTGTAGACATGGGGTCATATTTGACATATGGCATTATTAAAGTGAAAAATTGGAGCAGACCCTCAGAAGCAAATAAATAAAAAAAAAATACACTTAGAATGAGCTACTAATGAAGCATTTTGTAAATTAGGTCACATGTACACACATTCACACAGTGCTGTATACAACACTCCACATCTTTTAAAAGGTCTGTGATACACCTCAGGCTCTTAGGGGTTAAAAGAAATAGTGGACAAAACTACAGACAGTGGCTACTGCTACATGTGTGTGCTATGTGTAAAATACATTTGTCTGGTCATATTGATAGAAGTAGAGCAGGGCTTGTGATTAAAATGATTGGTAAAAAGAGTCTAAATAAATAAATGAATAAAGTGTTTGATTAATTGGCTTAGTGATTGGTTGCAATTTGAACTGGAAGTTCACAGGCTGTCCGTTATTTTTGATTGAACTCAAATCTTATTAGTATTGATGATTTAGAGCAATTTGTAGGGACGTAAAAAGGGGCAGTTCTTGGCCTATAAATGCCAGCTAAACTGATTAGCTAGCCAGATATCATTATCTTGTCCCACACTTTCCACCTTCCAGTAAGTCTCAGCTACACTGAAGAAATGAGTAACTGAGGACATGCTCAGTCTTTTAACCTGAAATTTCCTATTTGGTGAATTAGTCATCTCTTACTGCTCATCATGTCTGAACTCTAAAGCCTTTTAAAGAAACTGAGAGGCCCAAGAAAATGCACACGTGGGGAGCTCCTTGGCAGCAGGTGTGCAGCAGGTTTTAGCTGTCAAGTGTATGGCCGTGATTTTATTGTCTTCACATTAATCACTAGGGAATGATGAACAATGTTAGTCGCTGTAGTCACATCATTTTCCATCATTGTGCTTTATTCTCAGGAATTTATGATGTAATTTCAACATTACAATTCCAATGCAAATTTTTCCTTCAGTCCTGGGCCGACTGCTCTGTCCTGATTTCCAGTAGGTTTAATATTCACTTTATCACTTTTAAAACAGTTATTGGTAATCCTCCAACTCTGAAAACTGTAAGGAATACACAAGGGATGTACAACTCTTTGAGGGCCTAAACACTTAAAAGGTGTCCTAGAAAGCCATCACTAGTAAATTTAACCCCCCCCCCAACCAAGCAACAAGCAAATCACTCTGAGAGGACAACACGAGAGGATCGCAATGCTTTCTAGTAAGACTTGGGAATAGTTCTATGACATAGTACCGTTTTTACACCCGTTTTTACATAAGAGCTCAGCACGTTTCATTCAAACGCAAAATTGTTGAAAACAGGCTTGTTTAATAATATCTGAGCATTTTCTGTCCCAGCCAGCCAGTCATACTTACTATTCAGAAATCAAACCTAACCCTAACTTAAAACACCCAGGAAATATATTCTTTGGCACTTTTAATGAATAAACAAATAGCCTGATTGCTTGAATATCAACATAAAGGATAATGACAGCCCTACAAACAGCATGTCACACAGGATTACACAGCATTCTTTATAGGGCTTCCCTGTTAAATGGACTGTATAGTCAAAACTAGGCTACACAGGCAAGTCTATTTGACATTACTTAACAACTTAATGCAGTTTGAGGAAGGTATTGTTGATTTAGGCATGCACAATGCTACCTTGTGGGGTATCACATAAGCATACTCATTAGTAGAGATGGACCAATCAGTGTTTTGGCCAGATACCAATCATCTTTTGGCACAACTGGTCAATTGCAGATACCGATCAAGGGTGGGGCTGTATACCACATTATACCACCTTTCCAGGCAAAGTTGGTAATGTATAATCGTGTAGTACTTCTATAAATGTTCCTGCAAACAGGTAATTGGCTGATACCAATGCTTCCTACTTCTCTAATTGTTAATTACAACTGCTCTAAAGCGCCACTGCAAAAACTAAAAAAGCAAACATGAGGCACCAAGTATGTCAGGCCAGCTGACTACACTTTAGGTAAGCAGAAAACTGTGCAAATCTGATTTTTGACCCAATTCCTCCATTAGATAGCATGGAGCCAAAGCACTTCATCATTACGGGTTATGTAGCCATGTGTGCACTTTCTCACCTTACTAATTGCATCCTGCAGCTGGGCAGCCTCTTTGCGCGTGTGCCCAAGCTCCTCCTGCAGCTCTGCTGCTTTACCCTCGGCCCGCTCCTTGTCCATCCTCTCGCTGTCCAGCAGATGGCGTATGTCAGTCTTGTCCCCAGCATTATGGATGGAGAGGAGCTGGGCTACCCTCTGCCTCTCCTGCTCCAACTGCATTCTGCAGCGGTCCAACTCAGTCTGCTCCTCCTCAGCCCGCAGTTGGAGGGCCTGCAGCTGCACAGCAGCGGCATCACGCTCTCGCCGCTCCATTTCGGCGGCCCTCTCTGCCATGCGCACACGCTCCTTCAGGGCAGCCGCTAGGCCCTGCGCCTCTGCGTTCTCCTGCTCTGCCATTTTCAGCGCACCACTTAGCTGCTGTTGTACACCCAGCAACTGCTCCCTCTCAAAGCGTGCATTCTCATTCAGCTCAGCGTAGCGCCTCTCCAGCTCCACATAGCGCCCGCTCTTGGTGTCCTCCTCATCATCGGCATAGGCCACACGGTGCTCATCCAGCAAGCCACGGAAGTAGTCCAGTTGGCGGCCGTAGAGGTCCAGTCGCTCAGCCTGCTGCCTCAGTGAGTCCAGCAGCATGGCGCGCTCCTCGCCCAGACGCTCATTTTCAGCACTCAACTCCTGCGCGATCTGCTGCAGGTCAGCCAGCTCCTGCAGTGTTGCCTGCAGCTCCTCTGATGTGCTGTGCTGGTTCTCCTCCATCTGATGGATACGCTCCGTCAGGCAGGCCACAGACACCTCGCTGGCGTTCCCACTGCTGCCCCTCCGCTCCCGGCTTGGAGAGGAGCCACCAGCCTCAGACTCAGAGGACGAGCCACAGCCTGAGGGTGCATCCAGGGCATCATCGCTGGAGGTCATCGGCTGGTAGGCCTCACTGTACGCCTGGGCAATGAGAGGATGACAGTAATTATTAAACAAAGCCGATTAGAAACTTTGAAAACTGCTTCTTCAGTACACTAACTGTGCTCTGGTTCATTCTCACCCTTGGTCCGATACATTTGGGCAGGTGTGAACACAGTAATCGACCCAAATCAACTGCACTGTGACCCTTGAGAAGTGGGCTCGGTCCAGTCTTAAACAAAGTCTGGAGTGCCTCATTTGTGGTGAGAATGTAATCTGACCTCAATCCAATCCAACTACCAGGTGTACTGTAAAATCCAGGTGTTCACCAGACATATTGCCCAGGTAATTTACCACATCTATGAAGAAATGCCATCTGGGCTGTTGCCTAATGTTAAACTACACAGGGACCTGCACTAGTCCAGAACACAGCACCTTCTTCCTGTATTTACTTTCTTGCTTCCACCCCAAACAGGTCTGACCAATGGCCAGTGGACATGATGTTCTCACATGGTTTGTTGTGATGCGTTCTGGTGAAAACAAGCCAGGAAACAGCCCAGGTTTCCAACCTCTGTGATTGCTTTGGACCAGAGCAAATCAACTGTGTGTGTAAAACTACCCTAAGTGGTGATGTGTCTTTTCCTGACTAGGCAAGGAGGGATGTCTTTAACAATGACTCTTACAGTCTGCTACTACCAAAGTCAAGCAGTGCTACTCTAAAGATATGAGCATGACACTCATAGCTGTCAACATCACTTTGTAATAATAAACTTAAAAATTGTCCTTAATAATAAGCTAAAGTTTAAAGTTACCCCAATATTGATGGTACCACCCAATTTTTATTTAGTCATTTATTGAGATGCTTATGCTATAAATGACTACAGTGATACATTTTCTAACTAACATTCCTGCTTCTGATTAGTGCTTTTAACAGCTACACAGTCAGTCACAGTTAGCTATGCTGGCTAGCAAAGTGCATGAAAGATATGGATAATGTTAATATTAGCTAGCTGTTAATATTAGCTAGTTTTCAAAATGAAATACACAACACTAATGTATGATTTACATAGTTGATTCAAATATATACAGGACATAAAATACTATAGTACTTGTATAAGAACATAAACATGCTGTCATTGTCACTCATCCTTGCATTTAAAAAATGAAACTTTTAAACAACTGCCAGATTTAGATTGTGCTAGAAAGCGCATTGAGGCATTGAGATACAAGGCTTTTGCATGACAGCAATGGTCAAGAGGTACTGGTGTAATAATATAATTCTAACAATCATTCAATTTGAGAGTTGGGAGAATGGACCAGAAGAGTGCCTGAGATAAATGCCTGCATCTATATTGTACACTCAATATAGCATACAAGCACTGAAAATATGTAGAGTGAAAAAGCAGGTTTGAGAGAAACGTCTCAGAACATCTTGATTTCCTCTGTATGGTCAAATTTCTTTGGTTTTCTTAAATCAGACAGAACATTTACCTCACTGCACTCGCTGTCCACAGCATCGGGTGAGCCAACACGTCTTGCCTCGGACAGAAGGTCTTCAGTGGAACCGCCAGCAGAGCCTTCAGCTGAAGACGTCCGAGTCCCTCCCCCACCAGCACTACTGCTGTTGCCGCTGCCTCCACTGGCGGTTGGCTCTGGGCTAAGAGAGGTGCCGCGTGGGCCTTTGTCTGGGCTGTCCAGCCTCTGCTCCAGCGAGAAGCCCAGTGCATTGAGTCGGTCCTTCAGCATGCGGTTCTCACTCTTCAGCAGGTTGAGCTCCCCTCGGATGCCCTGGTTCTGATCCTGTAGAAGCAGGAGGGTGGATTCCACATCGGCTGCGCTGATGCCACAGGCAGGTTCCTTCTCCTGGGGCTGCTCTTCAGTCTGGCCCTCCATTTCAGGGGCCTCTTGCTCCTCCAGGCCCAGCTGAGCCCTCATCCCACGCAGCTCGGAACGTAGGTGCATGATCTCAAGATCTTTGCTTTTGGCCAGACCTAGCAGATCTTTCACTCTGGACTCAAGCACAGCTTTGTTGGTGACCTGCCTGTCGTAGCGGGACTTGCTGGCCTGGGTTTCGGCTTCTGCAGTGGTGCGGCAGCGAGATCGTTTTGGAGGCATGGTGTCAGAAGGCCCAGATAGCTTCTTGGCAGCACTGTTCCTGGTGCGCTCTCGCAAACCTTCACGGGTTGCTCCAGGTTCCTTGGCGGCAGAGGACGTCCCTCGCCTTCCTGATGGACCTACAAGGCACACCCAATCAATCATCAGCTAATCAATCTTCAAAAGGCTAAAGGCTGATGGTGATGAATGGTGGACACACCATGACAGTATTTATTGTCATTAATTAAGTTAAGGCCACCTCAAGCACACACTGTACTTTGCACAAAATTTAAAGGGGGGGAAAAAAGCCTCCTAGAGGCGGTTTATCAACTCAATTACACATTCTGAGACCCAGATTCACTGCTGGCACCTGAGCTGGTCTTGGCTTTGGCCTCTGTGTTGCTCTGAGTGGAAGCAGCAGTTTTCTTGCTCTTGGCTGCAGTGCTGCTGCCAGCTGCTGAAGCTGCTCCGCTGCCTGCGCTCACCGCTGGGAGATCATCATTGCTCTTTGTCTGGTAAACATACAAGATATCCTATGGTTATTGTCCAAGCAAGTACTGGTTTTGAGGGACCCTCTTTCACCAGAGTAGTCACTAGAACTTTTCAGGTCAACATTATCAAAACTACAACACTTTCCTTCATGGCTTTATTTACAGGAAAGCTACTGAAAAGACTAGAGGCAATCAAAAGAGCATGCATTAGGAACAACTGGACAACAGTGGTTCACCTTAGACAGAAGGGCTGAGTTTGGCGTCTTGGTTGTGGCCTTGCCTCCAGTGCCCATAGTGCCGGTGCCCTCTGGCTTGCCCTGGGCTTTAGAGCCAGCCGTCGCTCTGCTGGAGGCACCCGTGGCCCTGCTCGCCTTTTTCATAGTGGGCTCCAAGTTCCTGATACATTTACGGGGCAATCTACGGAGAGGGGAAACATGCGTGGTTTTAAGGCAGAAAGACAAGGCAGCTAAATCTGAAGAACTGTCAGTAGCAATAACTTTTTAGTGAGCCTGTTTGAAGTCGGCTCTTCATGAACAAGCGCTTGAGACTTTAAAATATTAATAACAACAATAACTGTCAAACAATTTTAAATAAGACATCTTATAGTAAAGCATAAGAAAAATAATCAATAACAACAATACTAAAAACAAAAGCATGAAATAAATCAATAACACCATGCAAGGCTGCTGCTGCACAGACGCACAGTCCACTCCAATCTAATTCCACATGTATTACAATACAACACATTAAAAAGAAATATCAGCAAGACATCAAAACGTCTCCATTACCCAGAAGTTGTCCTTTTCTTTGGAGAGCACATGGCCAATGGAACACTGTGCTTTTGCTAAGAGACAGTTGTAACGTACCATTACAGTCCCCCTGGGCCCTATTTATGCACTTACACACACTTCGAAAGGAAACGTCACTGGACAGCCTTTTGAATGCACACACACAGTGTGATTGGAGGATGGGCAGAGAGGCTGGAGCTGCCTTTCTTATCACATCATCATGGGTGGAGGCAAAGGCCGTTACTGAGGCTGATCCCCACTGGGGCTGGCCTTAAAAGGCTTTACGAGGTCTGAACAGGCTTCCTAGCCAGTTCAACTCAGTGTGTTCTGCTGAATACAGCTCACGGTTATTAGCATTGTTTAAAAAAAGTCTTGCTAGTTCATTCCAGTATTCCCTGAAGGCTCGTAATAAGCAACTAAACCTGACCCGTTCCATCATTTGATGATGTAATATAATGTGAACTCTATGCTATGTGAGATTATCCCATTTTTAGATGTCACTATAATGTAAATATTTATTGGCTATTTTTAAAAAATGATTCCAGTAAGTATCTCAATATTTAAACAAGGATTATATCATGTTCAGGATCAGACTAAACATTTAGTGAGGTATCCTCTGGGGTCAGATTAGAGCTGGGCAATATGACGATGGTTGTATTGTGATACACAAAATGCTGTTCTGAGCATACTGAGCATTTTGTTAGTGCTTAATAAACACAAAGTTTCATTACAAACAGTATAATTAGACTGTAAAGTGCAGCAGATGTTGAAAATTAAAAAAAAAAAAAATTACCAGATCACACAGCCCTAGGTCAGATGTATCACAATTACCCCTAAAAAAAAATGTTAAATTGTTTAAATCTATGATATCATTGCAGACTTGGCAAAAACCTTTCGTTTCCTTTGAATTATAATATTAATCTAACTGCCGTTCTTTACATCGTGAAAATAATTAATGATGAATAGATCAATAGAAATGCTCCAAAATGATTTGGAATGAAGTCATTTTGGATATCATGTTTGCAGAGGATTTAGCATGTCAGCGAGGATATGGTGAAACGCTGCCACACAAGAATAAAGTCATCATGCCAATGTCAGGCAACGGCTAGAGGGGTGTAAAGCTTCGTAGTTGGTGCTTTAAAGGAGCTGGGAGCTGATTGGTCAGGGAGGTCAGACTGGATCATAAGATATTAAACACTATAAAACATTTTAAGAAAAAGTCTCAACTAAACTAAATCAATCAGTCCAGAATGTCTAGTCATAAAAGCTGAAGTAAACTGTGTTAGCTAACACTCAGCATTTAGAGCCTCGGGTCGGCCCTATTTTACAGCATGCTTACTTCTTTCAATAGTCATGGAAATGACGGTCATAGCACCACCTGCAGTACTGGAGCACTCGTCTAGCTGAAAGTGTGCTGAAGACTTCTGGCTGTGGCATCATTAGGGATTGAAGAAATTTGCCGACACTTATATGGTAGAGCCATTCTGGAGCCACATACTTCTAGATTTTGATTATCGTTATTGTAATGTGCATATACGCAACATTCGTATCTCAAGACATGCAACGTCAATTTTTTATCTTTTTTTCAGTTTAATACAAAAGGAAAATTCACTTTCACAAAAAAATTCACAAAATTCCTGTTCTCATTTCTCATTTCATTTTCTGAATCTATGGAGTGCATTATTAATATCATGAAATGTTGGATCATTGGTATCTAGAGAAATCTGGTGCAAATTCCTGTATTTTTTTAAAAATATCCTTATACATCATATATGATTTTTTTCAAATATCATGCAGCCCTAATTTAAGAAACTTTCCACTAAGGCCAACGCAACACATGTGGACACACTTTGCAAGACTGTCCATAATATTATATATATATATATATATATATATATATATATATATATATATATATATATATATATATATATATATATATATATATAAATGCAATGCAGTTTGCTGATAATTCAGATGTCTGACTAAGCGATGCTGCTTTCGACCACAGGAGACTTTACTGCAAAAACAGAAATTGTGTGTGTGTGTGTGTGTGTGTGTGTGTGTGTGTGTGTGTACACTTTCACAAATATCAGCAGGGGGCCGTGGGAGGTGCTGCCACAAAATCACAGGTACAAAGCTTGGAAAGGGTTTAGGAGGGGGAAAACAATTAAAAAGAAACTGACAAACTTGCATAAATAATAATTTTACCACACCTTCAAACATGATAAACTCAATGGTAAAGTGCCCAGAGACTGCAACCTCTCCTCTCCTGCAAGCTCAGGACATTTTATTTTGTGCAATCATTCCAACCAAATAGGCTTGGACATGCCCGGAGACAAACACCTACAGTATCAGATGTCCACAATGCAAGGTTTGAATATGCTGCTGATAGCAGGGCATACCTAAAACACATGCACCAAGTCAAGTCAGCATCTGCTAAAAGTCAGTTCCACTGAAAGAACCTTCAGGGGGTGGATCCTGGAAGCCAGTCTGAAGTAAAGTTGTTGTGATCTTCACAGAGGAGAAACAACTCTAGCCTCTGTCTCAGCATGATAAGACCTGCAGCTCTAACTCTGCCCAGATTTACTAAATACCTCACAGACTAAACTGTAAATAACATTTATCTCAGTGACTTAAAGGAATGCTGCAGAATTTCTCAACCATCTCAAACTTCTACTGCCTTACATCACACTGTCAACTAGCATAAAACATGATTCTGATGTAGGGCTGGGCAATAAGGTAAAAATACTATGTCCCAATATTTAATAACAGTTTTCCCGATACACAATATTTATCATGATACATGTGATCACAGACGAAATACATCAGTAGCGAAAATTCTTATAAACTACTATTCAGACTCATCTGCTGCTTAATCGAATTAAACCCGTCCAATGACACGGTTTGTAATGAAACCTGCTGATGATATCCTCAATATGCTTCACATCACAATAACAGAATTTAATCATGCATTTCTCCCCATTAAAAAAACAAAACAAAACAGAAAGGTTGTTGACTTGAAACTCTGATAATAAAGAGCTTCTAATCAATGTTGATTTTTGCAAATCCATGTTTTAACTACTTGAATATATGTTCCAAAATCAACACTACAATTTTTTGAGACTACGCACCAACACTACAACTCTTAAGAAGAGAAATGAGAGACATAAGTGTGCCAAAAGATGTTTCTATGAAGTTCTAGCCAACAATGACCGTTCGCAAAGCAATTCACACTACACCTGTGGTCAACCAAGACGGTTAAAGCTCCACCCACTCCATTATGCTGGTAACATACCACCCCAATAACCACAAAGCTTCCCTATTGAAAACTAGTACAAATGATACATTTACCGATCCAATACTAGGATCAGATATCGCTCCCGATACTAACTAAATTAAATGGATCAGGTATCGGTTAATTAGTCTGATCCAATTTATCCATTCACGGACCACGATTCTAGCACTACCAGTATTCTAGGCTTCATAACCCAGGATCAGAGTAACCTACAGACATCAAATCACATATCATAGCAAACAACAAGACTCCCCCTATCTAACCAGCATGCCATCGTCCTGTAATCAACGATCAGCGAGTATCCAGCTTGTCTTTCATTTAAGGAGAACAGAGAAGGGAGAGGCTGCTAGCTCCTCTTTAGTCTCACAGAGTCGAATTTCAGAATAAAAGTCCTGAGCCCAGACTACACTGTGCCGTGGTCCAGCACAGTTATAAATTTTACTGACCAATAAACAGAAATTGTGCTAATTTGTTAAAAGTTTGCTTTACGGTAGGTGAATGTAGGGGTCTTCCTGTAGGAATGGTGTAGGGTGGTGTTTCACACCCCTAGCTTGACACCCTCTGTGCTGCATCAACCGCCCAGACTTACAGGTCATATCAGAAGCAGCACTGCTGTGTCCTGATGCACTCGGGCCACAAACCACACTACCACCATGACAGTGTGACTACTATGCTGAGTCTGATTGACCCACCAGTCATATAATACCTGCTCTGTGGTGGTCCTGTGGGGTCCTGACCACTGAAGAACAGGGTGAAAGGAATCTACCAAAGTATGCAGTGAAACAGATGGACTACAGTCTGTAATTATAGACCTACAAAGTGCTCCTATATGTGGAGCTGATGTAATGGATGATGAGTGTCGAAATTGCGGTTTTAATGAAGTGACCAGCTGATTTATTTAAAGTAATACTACTGCAAAATTCCACTGAACAATTCATGACAGTAGGCCACCTAAACCACCCCAACATGACATCCCTTTTCCAGCAGGATCTGCTCATGAAGTGCACCGAATGATGCGTGGCTCCATCCCATGCTGCTTCAACACACAAACACTTGACCAAGTTGAACACAAAGCCAGAGATTAAGGTCCACCCGCTCGCCCAAAACCCCCGTATAGTTTACAACCACGTCTTTGAAGCTGATCTGCTTGAACTGGAGACAAAACAAGACAACCACACACCCAGCAGCAGACTGCAACCCATCATCCCTGCTGCCGTCGCAGGGTGGCGCCAGGTGGAGGGAGCTCATTAAAGAGCTGCACTCCAGCTACCGGCTGATTCGGTCATTTAAAGACACAAGCAGGGGTTTCAAAACTACAGCGTGAACTCACTGGCGCTGCTTTCCTCAAAGACAGAAGGATGGGGTCGGGCAGGTTTTCAATTTGATGCAGCAGCTCCTCCTCCATAAACAATGATCATTAAGTCCCGCAAGCTCAGCAGGCCTTGAGGCTCAGCGTGCTGGTATTTTTTTCCCCCCCAGGGGGCCGCCAGACAATAACAGTTGGTGGAAATCATAACATAACTGAAACTCTGGAATCCTTGAGAGGAGACGAGAAGCACTGGAGGAGGGGCTGTGGTAATATCTCTCAGCTGAGCGGGGTCAGCCACGCTGACACGTGTAAGCAAACCACAGCCAACCGAACCAAACCCTCAAGCACAAAATCAGACTTTCTGGTCGCTGCAATCACTCACAGATGGAAAATGGAAAGAGACACACACACACACACACAAACACACACACGAACACAAGACATGCTCAGACATCTGATAAGATGTTCCTTAAGAAAATTACAACACACATACTGCTCTCTCACTTACAAAAATACACAACAGCAGCAGAAAAATCAAGAAAACAATGACTTAACTGTGGGAATACACAACAATGGGTCGGGGCAATTAATGGAAAATACATTCAGAACCTCTAAATCAGTGCCATCTTGCCTATGTTGATCATTTCAATTTTTATTTATTATTATTTTGTTGTTTTTTCATTTTATCAGATTTTTCACCCATTTTCTTCCCAATTTGGACCGCCAATTACTCAACCCATACATACCCGTACTGCAATTTGAAGGACGCAACTAATGAATCCTTACGATAAGCATAAGGATAGGAATATTCATAGGACAGTCCTTATAATAACCTGCCCTACCTACCACGTGTGCATGAGTCATGTGACTCCACCCCATCCAGTCTGAGCCATGGAAGTAACATGGAGGGGAACTCAAACACAGAGCCAACCGAGCAACTGGAGCAGCTTATATGATTGTTCATTAATTAAAGTCAAGTAAAATGTTCAATTCATTGTGATCTCGCCCAGCGCTACACAATAATATCAGAAATTACACTAGTATGAGCAGATCACTACTTCACAGGGCTCAAGCATGTCAATACTTTTTTTTCTTGGGGTAGTTAAATAATAAATAAGCTTTTCAGTGCTTGAAACGGACATGCCATAAACCTCAAACCATAAACCTCGTCTCCTCCTTCCATCCATAATCCAGCCTAAGCAAAACAGGGCTGGAAAAAAAACATTTACATCAACTAGGCCCTACAAAGAAGGCCCTGGTCAAAGCTGGTGAAATAGCAAAACGCAACAGTGACCTCTGGAGAATATGGTGCTGTTGATACTGAAGAGCAGCACATCACCTCCAGACACCTCCAGCTGGTGATGGTGTTATGGGTGGTGATGTGAAGCAGGCCTCAAGCTTTTCAGCTTCAAACACAGCGAGAGGATAGCAACACTATCCGGTAAGACGCTGGAATAACTGTTTTTGTCACAGTGATAAAACTACGCTATAATATGCAGGTTCTGCAAACTTTGTTCTGACATAAACCAGCTAATAAAAGCAGAGCAATGAAGAGAGCTTTTCATTCTAAGGCAACATAACACGATTGTTAAATGACAAGTTTAAGGGTTTTTGGGGTCTTTTTGCACCAACCAAAGTGGCATACAATTAGTCATACATCAAATAATACCTGAAAACTCAAAAATTTCATCTTTGGCACCTTTAAAAACAAATGATCAGCATTGATCATTGTTTGATATGAGTGATATTTAATTACGTATTTATTTTACTCCAAATACACCAAAAACTCCACTAAAACATCTGGATTTTATTCATTTCACTGCTTATTTTGCAAATCTACATCAATCAATATTCAATCAAAGTTCACTCTAATGCTAAGATCTAGATTTAGCCCATTGTATAAATGCTTATGCTTATGAACAGGTATGTACCAACAGAAAATATGAGATATTCGCATCAGACTGCAATGCTTAACATCAGTACGTAAAATCAGGACTCTTTAAAAAGTATGTTAAAATACTTAGTTTCTTTTCATCTGTAGTATCCAAATGAGTCACTTTTTCCACACATGGAAGAGGAGGAGGAAGGAGAAAAAAAAAGAAAAAAAATGTTACCTTTTACAAGCAGATCGTTTTCAGCACTTTCCCATGATCTCCTTTCCTTCCAGCCCCTTTCACATGGCTTGAGTGAGTGTGTGTAAGTAGTGTGTGCCTGTCAGAGAGTCAGAGATCAAGCCAGGTGCGTAATCACACCCCTCAGCACCTGCTCAGAGTGTGAGCTCACAGTCCCAGCTAACAAAAGACAGGCAGACAAAATAACACTCCGCGTAAACAGTTTGAAATAGATCTGCCATGAACAGTTTTAAGGCCGTGTGACACATTGACTCCAGTGTTGGTTCGCCTGTGGTTTGGACACAAGTCTCTAATGAGACTTCTGTGTGTGTGATATGGTGGAAAGATATTTGGTCCAAGCATGATCCAGACCAGCCAAACATGTCCACATATCTGAGCACGGACAACACGAACATAGACAAGTACAATTGTAAAAGCTCCCTCGTTAAAGACTATGAATGGTGTCCTAGAATGTAAAACTGCATTTTCCTTGGCATAGTCGAATAATGAGAGTTCAGTACATGGCACGGAGATGCCGTGAACCGCAAACGCCGCTGTCTCATCCTAAAAACAGAGCAAACCACGGCTAGAAAAACGTGAATTAACAGTCTTGACTTGTTATATTTTCACCCTAAAAATAAACCTACACCTCCTAGCCCTAAAGCTAGCCCGGCAACACAGAAAAAGCAACTCTATGTCCAAATATTTGTGGACATCCCTTTTAACAAATGCTTTCAGCTACTTTAAGTTGCACCTATTGCTGCTGACACAGATGTGCAAATGCACACACATAGATTATCCAGTACATGCCAAAAGAATAGGACTCTCTGGAACAGATTAATATAAACCTATTGGCACTATGTCTAATGACCAGGTGTGAACTAGAGGGGTGTAAAGATGTATAAAGTATTAAGTGCCGCCCAGCATTGAGCTGTGGTGCAGTGGAATGATGGATGGAGCGCCATCCAATACTTTTGGGATGAGCTGGGGATGAGGTGAGGTGGTGATTATCCAACATCCTGACCTCAATAAATGAATGGATTATTTGCCACTTAATATACTACTACATAGAGCTGGGCAATACGACGAGAGTTTACTGCATGGTGATAGATTTTATTATGGTGATACACAACACGCTTTTCTAAGCATATCGCTGATATTGTTAGTGTTAATAAACACTGATCAACTGCAGGTTTCATTACCAACAGTGTAATTAGACTCATTAGATGAAGTACAGCAGAATAAAAAAAATACTGTGTTCAGTACGGGAGAGTATCGGAATAGCAGTTTTAAAGAATCTGCCGCTACTGATGCATCAAGTCTGTGATCACAATCATCATGATAAATATTGTGAATCTTAAATGTATTGAAGTACTGTGGTAAAAGTATTTTACCTTATCACCCAGACCTACTATTACTACTACAAACTAGAGCTGGGCAATATGATGATATCTTATTGTATTGTGATATGATTGTGATTAATTGTGATTAGTGCTTAATAAACACTGATCATCTGCAGGTTTCATTACAAACCGTGTAATTAGACTGATTTAGATTAGATTAGATTAGATGGAGTTCAGCAGATGTTGCATAACAATTGCTCTATTCAGTACAGGATCTGAATAGTGGTTTATAAGACTTACATGCATTGTGATAAATATTGCCTATAGCAATTTTAAGTCTTATAATAAGTCTTTAAATATGGTAATATAGTATTTTTATCATATCGACTAGCCCTACTACATCCAGTTGTGTGATAATTCTTATAAACGTATTCAGCTGTAACTGCAGAATACTGAAACTTTTGCATCTGTCAAAAACTGACTAAATGTAATAAATCTCTTCCGTTATATTTCTCAAAGAACCAAAGCACTCAACTGAAACACTGTTTAATGTGTGGAATCACAAAAATGTACAAAAATCACGTTTAAGAACCAATGAATCGTGAATCGAATCAATCTGCTGTCAGCTCAAAGATCCATTCCTCCAATTTTAACCATTTCACCAGCTGACTCTCCGAAATGCGGCATACTTTCTTAAAAATAACGGCCTGCAGGAACAGATAGCGTTCCCGAAAGAAAAGTACTCAGAAAACCAGATGTCTTGGTGAGCGCTCATTCTGTTTCATTCGATTCTGACGGAATGGGCATAACACGTCTTTTTTCCGACATTAAAATGCACATGGAATAGTGAATTCCTCTGGGAACACCATAATCTTTACAGGCCTGTCAGTAATATTTAGAGACACAAGCTAAACAAAGGATACCAAAAAAGGTCAGGAGAGGGTTGAAGGTTGGAGAAGTATTGCTGAGGATAAAACATGTGACTAGAAGCCTCATACTGATTCAGCTCATAGTGACTCCATTTCCCTAATGAGCAGTCTACGACTTCACCAACTCTCCCACAGGCCCCAAAGCCTTGTTCTACTGACTTGAATGGGTGAAAGCCTAAAAACATACATCTATCCATACACACACACAACATGCTCCCCATTTGCTGATCCCTTGCAAGTGGGCAAAGCAGCTGCTACTTAGGTAGGGCTGCAGGAATTCATTCAGTTTGACAAACGATCACACACTCAACACACAGTCAGAGGTAGCTACGAAACATCACAAAATCATCATGTATCTTTATTAAATACTCTACAACGCTTTAGCAAGTTTTCCCGTCAAGTGTGCCAATATAAATGCCCAAATCCCCACGCAGCCTCTCTGAACGGAGAGCTAGAAAAATTCCAACAGAGCCTCAATTCAGTGGAGCCATTCCTTTGAGAGCTGTAAAAACACGCTTTTGCAGAGTAAGCCCGCTCATGAGAGAGACCGTAGACAGATACAACTAGGCCAGTGTACCTCAGTCGAGTCTAGCGGATACCCTACTGAGTCAGCTGGCCGTCATTTCCGCGCTGCCTTGTTAAATTCAATACCAATCTCCGTTTCTAATGACAAACCCACACAAGGAGGCCAAACGATCGAGAAAATCAATGGGGATAAGCCTAAAAACTCAAAGAACGGAAGTAACACTGGGTTATACAGCTGTATGCTAAGCTTCTGTACTATGAAATCTGCAGTAAAAGCGGCAGATCAGACACTGTGACTGTAACTTCCTGTCAATCATTACCGAGGTCATATGGACAGCGATAACGAAAGGGGAAAGTCATGAACGAATCTCCTCTGCTCGTCTCAGAACGCTGTAGAAGTGTGACCAATGAAAATCACTAAAATACAAGCTCCCTACTGCCATCAGGGGCCTACAGCATCATTACCTAGATGTTCTTGGCAGGCATCCACTTGAACATGTGCACTGCAGATGAACGCAAGTGCCCTTCTTGTATTCCTAACACTTCCTCGTCTTTAGATAGGCTAAAAAAACAAAAAACAAAAAACACTGTCATAATTCTGACAAAAGATCCGATGAGTTTACATAATAGGTCTCTGCAAACCCTCATGAAGGACCTGCAAATGCCGGAGATGTTTGAGGCCATTGTGAACACTGGAATGTGCTACAGGCTGCTGAAATACTCCGACTGTATGAAGAGCTTAAGCTCGGACAGATGTTTCTCATGGTCGTGCTTTATCCTTAGGTGTGAAAACCACTTCAGAAGACCACACCGGTCTTGAGCATGTCCGATTTCACAATCCGGCCTGTTTAACCTCGTGGTCACTGTTTCCCAGAACGTCAAGGGAAAGGAAGAGTCATCCGGGTTTCTCACGGGCCGAATAAAATAAATAAACTTGACATGAATACGTTTATTATGCTCGAATCAAAACTGCATAGTGTACCAAACATTTCTTTCCTATTATGGTCACTTTTTACAGGCTGTAATTGTAAATACTGGCTTTGTTGTTTGTATGGCTTTATACAGCACTGGCTGCCGACACTGGGGGCTAAAAGAGCTTCAGCCTTATTTAAAGAATGGCTAGAGTAAAACACCAGGTTTTCTTCTATAGTTTGTTTTTATTAATAATATATCGGCTATGAGCTTTTTGGGGGTTTTCAACTTTAAGATAATTGTACATCCTTTAAATCTGACATTTTTTACATTGTGTCAAAACTTTTACAACATTATAAATGTCCCAAAATGGCCTGTAGTAAAGTCTTTTTACATTTACACCCATTGAAAGATGAGGTTTTTGCCTGACTGTGGCAATATGCTACTGTAATGTATTTCTGGGTCTATAAATAGTGTTAAATACCAAAAAAACATTAATATTAGTAGTACTGATATACCAGACTGCAGTGAAGCTTTACATTACACCCAGCTTGTACCAGCAAAGTTAAGTTATATCATGTTTTCTCTTTTTTATTATTATTTTAGTCCAAAATCAGATGTAAATCTCCAAAGCAAAAAAAAAAGAACTAACAATAAACATGCTGACATCAATAAAAATGACAAATCTGAAAGAATGAATCAGTAACGAGCTTTCTTTACAGATATGCCTCAACAGAAGTAACTGGTTATAATGGAAAAGGTGGCAAATCCACAGTTATCCCACAGCTCTGCTCCCTGTACAGGACAGCAGTGAAGACAGTTACCTGGCACTGAATTATCTAATGAACAACGTCTAGCTGGAACAGTCCTCCTCATCCTGGCTTGGACTCTATGAAACCCCGTCAAACACCAGGTCACAGGACAAAAACGAGTGGGCTGGAAAGGTCCTACAGTCTTCACAGGCTGGCTGATTCCCTGTACATTCATAGGTGGAGTGTGAAAAGGCGCATGTAGGCCTGAGCTGCACTCAAACGATACGGCTCGTTATTCACAGTCCAGTTGGGACACAGCAGCACAGCAGCAGCTAAACACTATAAACAAAAGCCTCCATTTTGCTGAAAAACACTGATTTTACCTTTAAAATCTTCTTTCTGTCGAAGACGTCGTCCGGTACTCCAGCTTCTCGGAGGAAAGCTGAAGTGAGCACTACGGAAAACCTGACAAAAACGATAAAAGGACTCTCTTCTCCCGGCAAACACACATAAGCGGTTTAGTTGGCAGCCCAGAGGAGTCCAGCCCTCATCCGCTCCTCGGCCGATCCACAGCCGAGCCTGAACACACTGGAGCCAGGCAGAGCGGGAGCTCCGCCCGCCGCTGCAAAAGAAAAACCCCATGTTTCAAAATAAAAGTCTCGCTTTTGTAGCCGAAATCAATATAAAGTCTAGGGAGCAGCTAAAATATCAAGGTAGAAAAATAATATTTAGATACTTAAAATGTTCACTCGATTTAATACATTTTTGAATCGATTCTTTCACTTTAATATATATTTATGTTTAATATAAAATTCCCCCAATTTAACAAATTTAATATGGGACTCATATCAAACAAATCAAATATCTTATATTGTCACAAAACGCGTTTTGTAAGAATGAAAGTCAGTTTACATGTTTTATACCTGACCCTCGTTTCAACATAGTGTTCAACTACATGCAAAAAACATTTTTCAAAATAAAAGTCTCGCTTTTTTGGCCGAAATCAATATAAAGTCTAGGGAGCAGCTAAAATATCAAGGTAGAAAAATAATATTTAGATACTTAAAATGTTCACTCGATTTAATACATTTTTTAATCGATTCTCTCAATTTAATATAAAGTTCCCTCAATTTAACCAATTTAATATGGGATATCAAACAAATCAAATCTCTTATATAGAGTAAACGTCAGTTTACATATAGTATACCTACATATTGACCCCTCATTTCTACATTAGTCTACATCTACATTAGATACACACGTTTTATGTGCCTCACACACACACACACACACACACACACACACACTCTATACAACCCTGCAGAATCATTACCATGTACACACTGTACACACAAGCCTGAGTAGATGCTGTGTTACACACAATACAGAGACATGATGGAGGAGTAATTAGGTAGGGTGGAGAATGTAGAGAACTGCCAGGCATATATGGCACATATGACATAGGGGTCCTTAGGGGGATGAAAGTGCTGTCCTTGTGGTTGAGTTCCAGGGGGGCTTAACCCTACACCAAATGCTGACTACAACAAGAAGGATGGAAAATCAATCCCAAATATATTTAGTCTGACTAAATCACTTCATCTTTTAAATGTAATTCTGAGATTTTCAGGTCCAGAAAAATCAGGCTCTTCTTTTGTGTGTGTGTGTGTGTGTGTGTGTGTGTGTGTGTGTGTATGTGTGTGTGTGTGTGGTTATAGAATAAGCTGCACCCAGAGATAAGTTGCTTGAAGCTGCTTGAAACCAGAGATAAGTAATAAAATAAATAAATATATAAATTAAAACATCTATTTTATATTTTTCTGAAAGACGTTTCAGAACTTGAAGCTGTGTGTGTGTTTTCACTTTCATCCATTGACCCAATCTTGTGTAAATAATAAAACACTGTTTTCAAAACTATTGAGACACTTCATGTATTTAGTGATTTAACTACATTAACCTTTAAAAAATCTGCAGAAAAGCATTTCCATTAGAACTAGGCCCTCTGAACCTAAAGTCACTATACCCCAAACCACGCTTCAGCCAGAGGTATACAGCACCCCCTTCCCATGAATTGTGCTGTGGAGTGTGCTTTTCTTGGTGCACAGACAATAAATGGTCCAGCAAACATGTTCAAATTCGCCCTTTAATCCAACCATAGTTGATAATTAAAGACATGTTTATTTTCTATTATATGCAAAAGTTTGGACACCCTTGGCCAAATGACACTTTTAAAGGTAAAGGTAAGGTAAAGGTGCACGTATTTGTCACTGTACAGTGTACAGCGAAATGTGTCCTCCGCATTTAACCCATCTGGTAGTGAACACACACTCACACACACACATGTGTTAGGGGCAGTGAGTACACACACACACCCAGAGCGGTGGGCAGCCAACTCCAGCGCCCGGGGAGCAGAGAGGGTAATTTTTCTGCTAATTCTAATGCACAGTTAGTATATCTTTCATAACATAAAAATCATCAATCATTAATATGGCCTGTGCAAAAGTTTGGACAGCCTACAGAGCCAGGAATTAGTAAAACCCCATTTGGCAAACTATACAGCTTACAAAGGTATATTCTTGTGTCCAGTTCTTGGGTTGTCCTGCATGTACAACTTGTTGGAGGTCTATCCACTAATTCTCTATGATGATTAGGTGAGGAGACTGTGAGGGTCATTCCAGAAGCTTCAGTTTGTGTCTCTTTAAGTAGTTTATGGTAACATTGAGGTACGTTTTAGATTATTCTCCTGTGACAGAATCCATCCTCTTCCCAGCTTTAGTTTTTAACAGATCATGTTGCATTCACATCCCTGATTGGCTGGTATTTTGTTGAATTCATCTTCCCTCCGCCTGTGCAATATTGCCAATGCCACTGGCGGCAACACAACCCCGAAGCATGCTGGATCAGCCCCTGTTTTTCACAGTTGGCAGTGTGTTTTTATTAATTATCTTTTTTTTTTTCGCTAAATGTATCTTGTATCTGCTTATTGTGTCTTTGTCGGTCCACAGCGCTTGTTTCCAGGGCCTGTGTCTGCGTGACTATGCACCAGGGCCTGCAGGCTTTTCAGACCTGTCTCCTCTCATAAGGACTCTGGAGTCTGGGCCAGTTTAGGACTTCATGCCACAGCTTGGGGACATTTTCCCCCTGAGAGAGAGTTTGTATGTTGTGGTTATTTATTTATTTATTTATTTATTTATTTATTTATTTATTTCTAAATTGTTTAGCAACCTTAAGCTTGAAATAGATGTAACAATGTCTAAAAACTATTTAATTTATTAATAAAAAATAAAAAAATCTTTAAATAAATAATCTTTCGATTGCAGTTGATTTCAACTATTATGCACGTGATATATTTTATAGCGGAGGATTTCACGATGGTTTTTATTAACCAATGAAAACACGAAGTGGGAGCTGTGGGCTGCGGCTCGTCTCCACCCTCTGGACTTGTGCGCAAACCAGACGGTCCTCCTCGCGTCACTGTCTGCCTCTCAGCCAATCAGAAAGCAGCGCTGGGTGCGAGAGGCGTGTGGTGTCCGCCCCCCCCGTGCGGGGGCGGGGCTTCGGTCGAGTCTCCTAAAGCGCGTTCACGAAGACATAGAGAGCTCGCTGGTGGAGTAGAGAGAGAGAGAGAGAGAGAGGGAGCGCGCAGCTCGTTTTACACGGCAGGGCAGCGATAGAGAGAGAGAGAGAGAGAGAGAGAGAGAGCGCGGATACACTCGCACTTCTCTCACAAAGGTAGACCGAAGTTTCCTTCTTCCTCAGGGGAAGCGAGCTGTTTTGTTGTTTTCTTTTTGGGACTCTAGCTAATACCTCGGCGGAGTTGAAAGCAGTCTGTCTTTGAAATAAAGGCGAAAATCACCATCATGTCGGCGTCAGCGGCGAAAGTCAGTAGAAAGGAGCAGAACTCTAATCATGACGGAGCGGACGAGACCTCGGGTAAAGTAACTATAATGGCGGCCTCCTAAGCACCGCCATTTTCCACTTACTTTCCTTATAATTCTCTCAGCCCCGAGGACGTGTTCAGCCCCTCGCTCAGACTGCCAGGACGGTTTTAACTCCTCCAGTCTGTCGATATGAGCGAACTTGAGGGGTCGCGCACAAACGTGGACCGAGCCGTCCAGCCGCTGGGCTGTGCTGCTAAGCTAGGGCTACATGAGGAGGCCATGTTCCCCTACACGGCTCATTGTGCCACGCATGTTCGCTGCACACCATATTCCCCCAAATACGCTCGTTTATGTCGGATATGTGCGCGTTTTCCACCTCCTTTCTCTGCCACAGCCATGCCTACATGCCCTTGAATGCCCGGGGGGGGTTTTGGGACTGAATTGTGTAGCTAGCTAGCTAGCAGGCAGCGAGGCAGCGGGGTTAGCGTGTAGCTAGCTAGCTAGCTCGTTATTGTGTCTCCCCGCCATCACGACTCGATTAGCTGGAGTATTGGCGGCCAACGTTGACGCCGAGGAGCGCAGAAAAGCTGTGTTTGTGCGGCCTGTGTTTGCTGGGCGGTACGGGTGGCGTGTTTCTGCGCTGTGCCGTTTGGTTGGGTCGTGTACGTGTGGCTGGGTTAGCGTGTGGCTAAGCGAGGTTTCGCAGCGTGTGGCCTCGTTCATTCAAACCACGCGGCCCGGTGCGGTGGCAGGAAACGGCGAGCCGAGCATATCGGTGGGCTTTACTGTGCTTAGACGGGTTATCACCTAATTTGTATGGATTCAGTCGTTTCTAAACGCCTGGGACACTTTCCTGTCGTGTCGTTTTGTCCGGGGTTCCGGGTTTATTCTAGGATGTCCTGCGTGTTTACATTCGCCTGTGACCCATAGCTAATGTAACCTATGTGATGTTAGCCGAGCAGCTAAAGCACATCTTTTTAGGCGGGGAACAGGGACACCCCCCCTCCCCCCCTTCCCTCCTCCATCCCACACACACACACACACACACACACTCTCTCACACCCTCACACACCTCTCCACATAGCATCACTGTTCAGTGTCTTTAAAAGATTGTAAAAGACTGTACGCTTTTTGTTTATGGTCTTATGTTTGACCTGTCTGATTTTCTTTCTTTTTCCAGAAAAAGAACAGCAGGAAGCTATTGAACACATCGATGAAGTACAGAATGAAATTGACAGGTAATTACCACCTTTTTCTTTTTAGGTATTTGATTAATACTCTAAAAAAAGTAATTTTAATAGATTATACTGATTTGTAATCATGTAATAAATTGTTCCCTCAGTTGAACTAAACATCTGTCTTAAATTGAGGGAATAATAAAAATTGAGGATGTTTGATGTATAACTTTTGATTACTTTTTTATGATAATACTGTAATGTGACCTCCTCAAATTATCTAGTTATTTTCTGGGATTCTCTGGGATCTTAGCAGCGTATGTGAAGACTTTCCTACATTGAACTCCAATGTTCTGCCATTGCTGATTGGTGTTTCTTTGTCCTCTCCAGATTGAACGAACAAGCAAGCGAGGAAATTTTAAAAGTAGAGCAAAAATACAATAAGCTACGCCAGCCATTCTTCCAGAAGAGATCAGAACTCATAGCCAAAATTCCTAACTTCTGGGTCACAACATTCGTCAACCATCCACAAGGTAAGAGAATGAGCACTTGTTGCTGTAAAATCCAGTCTGTATGAAGTTGGGTGTCAAATCTAATAGATTTAAGTATATTTGAAATCTCTTATACCAGAAAGAACAGTGTTTTCCTCTGTACTTGTCATTCCTTCAGTTGGCATGATGTTAATCACAGCTCTTGACTGTATTATGTAGTGTCAGCCTTGCTTGGGGAGGAGGATGAGGAAGCACTTCATTACCTGACCAGAGTCGAGGTCACAGAGTTCGAGGACATCAAATCAGGTTACAGAATAGATTTTGTAAGTAGCCAAGCTTCTTGCTTCACTGTTATTTTGACTAGCAGAAGATGGGAATGTGAGCACTAATCTGTCCTTTTGTTTTCCAGTACTTTGATGAAAATCCGTACTTCGAAAACAAAGTCCTGTCAAAAGAGTTTCACTTGAATGAAAGCGGTGATCCATCCTCAAAGTCTACCGAAATTAAATGGAAGGCCGGAAAGGTTGGTGTCCTTGATGAACGTGCATCCTTTGGCAGTTTTTGCATTGTAGAGTTAGACATTGTGCTTCAATTCATTGCAACTAAATGTTTGCATCCTTCTAAAACCCCAGGACTTAACAAAGCGTGCAGGACAGACACAGAACAAGGCTGGCAAGAAGAGGCAACATGAGGAGCCAGAGAGTTTCTTCACCTGGTTCACTGACCACTCCGATGCAGGCGCAGATGAACTCGGGGAGGTCATCAAGGATGATATCTGGCCCAACCCTCTGCAGTACTACCTGGTATGGCTTCCACTGAAGTAACCTCTATTGAAGTTGAATAAAGACCAGTTTTGACACATGATGCATATATTTATATATTTTTCCACTATGTCCTTTTCAGGTCCCAGATATGGATGATGAGGAAGGAGAGGGTGAAGATGAGGATGACGAAGAAGAGGAGGAAGGACTAGAAGACATTGATGAGGAGGGAGATGAAGATGAGGGAGAAGAGGATGAGGAGGAAGATGAGGGCGAGGATGGAGAGGTAAGATGTGCTTCTGCCTGCCCTGAATCTGTGGAGGAGCAGTTTAAATAAATTAATTAACTGGAGTTTGAGTTCTAACCAGTGTTTATTTTTTTTTCCCCCTCTTATAGGATGATGGGGAGGATGACTAAGATCTGATTAAGGACATTTTCCCAGATTTCAACAACCTCCATACCTGTTCTTTCCTTTTTGAAGTCATCCTCCAACCCGAGGGAGCAAAAAGCTTTGTTTATTTTGAATTTTTTTTTTGTGCTCCGTCTTCTGTTCTACTGAAGCCTCTCCTGTCCTTACCATGTCTAATGAGTTAATTCCCTGGATATACCTGCATTGGAAAACTAGTGGCATCTCGTTGCTGAAGCCTCTTGCGTCATCAACTATTACACCATCTCCAAAGACAAATACAAGATATTAACAATCTGCACGTCATCCTTTGTAGACTAAACTAAAGTAAATAGCAGTTTATATATAAGTATATAAATACATTTTTTTTTCTGTGAATGGTTGTGAATTGAAATAATAAGCCATGGTGCAGTGATGACCTAATCATAGCATACATACCTAGCCACTTTTTTCTTCTTTTTATGTATATTTTCTTTAATGCAGGGGTGGGCCCCAAAGAGTTGACACTGTTTTTCCTATGTGATTTATTGGACAAATGGAAAGCACCAGCTTGTTCTTGTCACCTCTTGTAAATGTCTGGGGTCAATATCAGGGTATGACCGTTATTGTAGGCAGTTAAATGGGGTTGGGTGGGGCAAGTGGGCATTTGACACATCAACATTTGGGTTTATGTTGATTGAATTTTCATTGTAATGTTTTACAGACACCCATGAGGTTTGAAAATTACATTTTTAATAAAAATAAAACACAAAAAAACTTCCTCTTGTAATTTTGAGCTTGGCTAATTAAAGGATTATTTAAATGAGAGAATAAATCATAGAATCTTACAAGAAATGTACATTTGGGTCTTTTTATCCACCTTCTACTCCAAGGCTCTTGGAAACATTCAGATGTGTTTTTCCTACAATAAAAGGTGTGAATTCATTCATGCTGGTCATTTTTTGACCAAACTTCATAACTGGATTGTGCTGGATGATAATTATTGCTTTTTATTCCTTAAATATTACTGCATGTCAGTCCTGATCTAGTGAATGCCAGCATGCTATTTTTATGAATGCAAAGTACCATAAAAAGGCTCAAGGATCATGGTATAAAAATATTTAGAGAGGTTACCTAGATTTAATATGCTTTAGTAAACCTTTATTGTCTCTCAATATGAAGTATACTCCTTGGAGCCTTAGAGGCTCCTTAGATTTTGAATATGAAGTAAAGTGGACTGGCTGAAACAGGACAGCCTCTGACTGCTGTTTTAGGGGGGGGTCATGTCATGGCTATGATGCGCCTCAGTCATCAAATATGTCATTAAATCCGAAAAACCATAACACGGTAACCTCGTACCAGTCTAGACAATATTAGTGGGTTTTAACCTTCATTGGCTGAATGATGCTTTGCAATAATGGGTATTAAAACGTGTCCATTAATATGGTGAAGCTTTATTTGTAAATTTAAAGCCACGTGTTCAATTGCAACATTCTCTTTTTTGTTAATATTTTTCTAACATGTTTAAAATAAATGTATATTTTTAAGGTAACACCAACACCAACAGCTGTCACGTAGAAAGCGGAACTTTTTCTAGGGACCGTAAGCGACAGTAAACTTTGGGTCAACATAAATATCACACTCCCTCACTACCCCTAGGTACTTGTAGGAAGATCTCACGACAAAACGTAGCACATATATATATTTTAAAATGCACAATTATGTGAGTAAAGTTTATTAAGTTGACATTCACTTCATTATACACTACGTGTGCTTTCGCAGACTGGCCCAGTACGTGAAGAACACATAGTTCAAGTGAGTGAAAACGAGGGGAAAACGAGAGATTAGGATTGCACCCATAGGTAACCATGGCATTAGACTCACTAGCTATCTAAGTAAACCGCCGATAGCATAAGTCAATGTCCGCGAAGCACCAACACACACAGTTCTAGCTAAAATGGCTGTAGTTATACTTAACCTATAAATTAACCGCAGTGGATTGTAGCTAGCCGCTTTAGCTCCATAACCCTGCGCTAGCCTGTCTAAACCTACAGCTAATACGTTAGAAGCGCTCGCCAGTGAGGCGCTAGCTAGCCAGTGCTAGCTAGCTAGCTACGTTAGCTAGCCAAAGTGAAGGCAGCCTGCGGAGACAGTAGCGATCATAGCTAGCTAGTGCTAGAGACAGTTCGACAAAATGTTTGTGGACGAGTCGCTCGAAGTTGTTGGTGTTCAGTCATCATGGAAAAAATCCCACCAGCGGGCACAAGAGTCGGTAGGTGAGCTTCTAGCGTCGAGCAGGCTAACGCAGCCCTATGCGACTTAGCTAGCGTTAGCTTAGCTTAGCATCCCTAGGTCTGGTTTTGAGCCGGTGAAGCTGCTGGAGGATGCTGGTGATGTGTAGAAAACAGCTAGCTATGCTTGCTAAATAACGACCAAACAGGAAGAAGATATTCAGTACTGTGTGTCTATATCTATCTATATGTTCTAGATAGCGTTGACCAGCGTTGACCAGCCATTAACACACATCTTGGCGACATTTGGCCAGTCTGCTTCACCACGAGTAGCTCAGATCTCACCCCACTGTTAAGACCTAGGTGTGTGTGTAGTCCAGTTAGCACTCAAGTAGATGTAAAAAATGCCTGTCAGGAAACAACAACCTGAGCAGGAAAGAGAGAACATGTGAAATAAAACACTGATATACTGGATCTGGAGAGCCCCTCCCTGGAGGATCAGGGCAGAAATGTAGCTAATATTTACAGCCTCAGTTCATCTGTACTGTCATTATAGCAGTACAGGGTTGGGCAGTACTAAGAAACACTGTTAGGCCAGGTCTCCGGTCCAGTATTAGGTAGGGAAAGACAGGAGACAGGGTGCATAGACAATAGTGCAACAGCCAAGACATACAAATTATACAAATATATGAGTGTGTGCATGTTCTCAAAACGTCCCCTTGATTTAATCAATATTTTCCTCACTTTAATAAGTCGTTCCCTTGATTTAATAAACTGCCCTCAATTAAAAACATCTCTGAATTTAATAAACAGTTCCCTTGATTTAATAAATATTTTCCTCACTTTAATAAGTCGTTCCCTTGATTTAATAAACTGCCCTCTATTAAAAAAACATCTCTGAATTTAATGAACAGATCCCTTGATTTAATAAATATTTTCCTCACTTTAATAAGTCGTTCCCTTGATTTAATAAACTGCCCTCTATTAAAAAAACATCTGTGAATTTAATGAACAGTTCCCTTGATTTAATAAATATTTTCCTCATTTTAATAAGTCGTTCCCTTGATTTAATAATCAAGGGAACGGTTGGTGTGGCGCAACAGATAACACCACTATTGGCCTGTGAGCTACCACAGCATGTGGGAGACTGGGGTTCAATTCCCGGTGTGGGTGACTATGCTGCGCTACACCAATAAGAGTCCTTGGGCAAGACACCTAACACTACATTGGCCCACCTCTGTAATACCAGTAACCTTGTAAGTCGCTCTGGATAAGAGCGTCTGCTAAATGCCATAAATGTAAATGTAATAAACTGCCCTCTATTAAAAACATCTCTGAATTTAATAAACAGTTCCCTTGATTTAATAAATATTTTCCTCACTTTAATAAGTCGTTCCCTTGATTTAATAAACTGCCCTCTATTAAAAAAATTATTTGTTATTTGTTATTTATTTATCTTGATACTTTTGGGACTCTGTAGAGTTCCCTATAAGCAATGGTTCTCAGCCCTGCTCCTTTGTTTCTGTCATGCTTACACAGGCTCACTTCAAGAAGGGGTTGTTAATGATCTGATAATTTGTTGTGTATATCCGTCAGAGAAAATACAAAATAGGCAGGAAATGGGACAAGACGTCTTATTAGAATAAGAAACTAACTTTGGCTTTATGGGCTAAGGATACCAAGGTTGGGAAACACTGCTCAGAGTAAGTCCCATCTTTGCGTTTTCCGACTCCCCTGACCAGGAGAATAAGGACCTTATTCATTGGCTAATGTGCTGAATCAGGCAGGGTCCCCAAGACTGGGATAGAGAACCCCTGTCTTGTAGGAGTGGAGCAGAGCTTTAGTCCAGTGGTTGTCAGTCCTGGTTCTGGAGTACTGCTACTCTGTGATTTCCTCTGAATGAACCTTTTTAATGCTGTCTTGGTGAAACCAGTGTAACTCAGTGAACTATTTGAGCTGTACAGAAATTATTATGGAAGGATAGTTAAGTAACCCATCTAACTGGTCTTGGCCGTTTGTTTTCTAGAAATCCTGTCAAACAAAGCCGGTTCGTACTGCAGAAGCCGAAGCTCAGGTCAGGTCTGTTCAAGACAGCGGTGCTCAGACAGATCCACAGGAGCAGTTCTCTCAGCTGCAGCTCTCATCGGACCCGCCCGGACTGGAGGATTTCCTGCACAGAGTAGAGGATATGGTCATCAGGGAGCTGGTGAAGAACGCAAAGAGCCACGCTTTTGATGGATTTGAAGTGAACTGGGTCGATCAGCATCAGGCGGTAATAATCTGACATACAGAAGCTACATGTGTGCATTAACACATGGTGTTAAGATGACTGTTTTTTTGTGTGTGAATCCTTGTACAGGTCACATGCTTGTACTCTCTCGGGCATCCTGATGCACAACAGAGGGGTCTGCAAGTCACTGGCGTGTCTTGGAACTGCACAGGTTCTGTTATTGCCTGTGCTTATGGCCGGTATGCTGCCCTTTGGCCCTGTTTGGTCCTTGCTTGGAACAGTATGTGGCACCCAGTTAGTTCAGTCTAGTCAGTAAGGGCAAACACTCTGTTTAGTATTTACTGTCTATTTATCTATCTACACTATATGGACAAAAGTATTGGGACACCTGCTCTTTCATTGTTTCTTTCTATAAAATCAAGGATCTTAAATAATAGTTTATCTTGCTTTTGTTGGAGTAACAGTCTCTTTAGTCTAGGGAAGAAGGCTTTCTACTAGATTTTGGAGCATTGCTGTGAGGATTTGATTGCATTCAGTGACAAGAGAAATAGTGAGATCAGGGTGTTGGATGATCTCCACTCCACCTCATATCCAACTCATTCCGTTAAATGTATTGGATGGAGCACCTTCTATCATTGCTGAAACAACAGTTTCACTTCTCCACAGCTCAGTGCTGGGGGGCTTTAATGTCTCTAACTCACACCTGGCTTTAAGCATGGTGGCAATAGGTTTATGTTTATCTGCTCCAGAGAGTCTCTAGTACTTTTCTACAAGGACTAGACAAGTTCTGTGTGTGCGTTTGCTCTTCTGTGCCAGCAATGGGTGCCGCTAACAGTAGCCGAATGCATTTATTTGATGGGGTGTCCACAAACATCTGGATATATAGTGTAGCTAGCTGTCTGTCTGTCTATCAGTATCTATCTGTATCTAGCTTGCAGGTCATGTCACCCCCATACTAACTCCCACCCTCCCCCCAACTAATCAATGCTTTCTGTGTTAGAGTTGATCATGGAGACTGGAGCACAGAGAGATCCTGTGTGTGCACGTGGAACCTGGACCGAAGCAAACTGAATCCCAAACAGCCTGATATGGTCATAGATACAGCAACACCTGTCATGTCTGTGTCCTTCCATCCCCTGCGGCCGTCTCTGATCGCCGGTAAACAGTAGCCGCAGAGGCTGAAACATCACTGCCCACTTCACAGTCCTGTAGGGTGTATTCAGATAGAATGAGACAGTGTGTTGGACTAGAAACCCCATTGTTTTCTGCAGTTTCTCCTACAAATGATTTCTGTTTGATCATTTTAGAAAGAATACAGCAGTAAACATACGCTTAAACTGGAATAAACAGTGGAGTACCCACTGGATTTAACCTAGCCATCATGGTTTTGTTAAAGACAGGCCACAGAAAGCCTTTGATAGATGAAAAGTGATGCAGTAATGTAAATTGTGCGTTATGCTAAAAACTGTACACTCTTTCTGATGATTCCCTAGGAGGCCTTTACAGTGGAGAAGTGATAGTCTGGGATACTACTCGCACTCAAGACCCTGTTTTGGCTCAAACAGGGATGTCGCAGGATACTCACAGAGAGCCAGTATATGAGGTACAGGTCTCTTCTACAGTTTAACAATTTCAGCTTGTCTCACCTTGACCAGAACTGCCTTAAGGGCAGTAAGCACCTCAGTAGTGACACAGGTGGCTGTTTAACGCGCAAGATAATCTCTTCTCTTTTTATGAGGTATTTATGACCCAAGATATGGTATGTGTGTGTGTGTGTGTGTGTGTGTGTGTGTGTGTGCGCGCAGGTAAAATGGGTTCCAGGGGCTCGTAGAGGAGAACTGGCTGTCCTGAGTGCTTGTTCAGGAGGCAGAATCCTTCTGTGGAGCATAGACGGAGCAGAGGGCAAACTAACCCTAGCCTCTGGATATGCTCTAGTCAGGCAACAGATTCCTCAAAGCAGTTCTGCGAGCAAGGTTCGTGTTATGGTGACTTTGGGTCAAATTTTCATTCAAACATTGTGAACACTTCAACAAAACATCAAGTGAAGGTTCTTCACACTCACTACGGCATGCAGGTCTGTGGCTTAGCTCTTCAGATCTGGACCTTGAATCCAGATTACTGTCCTGGAACAGTTAAAATACCATAGCAACACATCAGCAACCACCAAGCAAAACCATAGCAACCAACTTCTATATGCTTTAGTAACCAACACCTATGTCATAGTAAATCCTTTATAACCACATAGCAACAACCCTGATGAGCTGCAATCACTCTCTAGTTTGATTGTTTGGCCCCTTACTGTCACACCTACCAATGATAACAGAACAAGGTTCAGAGTTGTAGACCTCTATTCTGTGGCCTCGCTTAAAGAACCATTTAAGAACAAATGAGATGCACCTTTATTTTTAACTTCATAAGAATTTTCATTACATGCATGACTTTACTTTAAAAGGGAGTTCCATTATCTTGGCTAGCTGAGATTAAGTGTTAAGATCTTCTGTACAAAAGACTGTAGGAATTGTTGGTTGTTTTTCTTCTCGCAGTCCAGAGGTGGCACTAATATAGGTGTCACCTCTCTGACACTTTCACCCTGGGACATTGACACATTCCTTGTGGGCTCTGAGGGGGGCATGGTTCTCAAATGCGCTTTCAGCAGTCGGACAGTAGCAGCAGTGCCTCCTGACGGTGAGAGTGTTACACTGCACGCACCTGCCCAGTTCTCTTTCTCAGCAAGAGGCGGCCCAATACATTCCCTCCACTTCTCCCCGTTTCATAGGTGAGCTTTGCTTTGAGGAATAAGAAATGAGGTACTCATTCCAGTGCTACAGCATCTCTTTCAGACACTGATTTTGCGGTCGCATTTTCTCGCTCCAGAAACCTTTTTGTGAGTGTTGGGACAGATGGCTTGGCCCAAGTCCACAGCATACTGCAGCCCAGACCCCTGCTGGCTTTGCGAGTTTCCGACTCTTACGCATTCGGAGTGCGATGGTCGCCTGTCCGGCCGCTAGTTTTTGCTGCGGTCACAGGCCAAGGTAGGATTTCTATGAAGTGATGCAGTATGAAAATAATACTATAAAGACTATATTCTAACCGCAGCCGGGCAAAGCCTTGTGTTAACATGTTATATATAGGAAAAGTAAAAAATAAACCCTCAACTTTCAGTGGAAGTCAATGTAAAATGATTTTATTCCATGAGATTTGACTATGTCTAGTGATCCATTTATCATAAACCTTTGACAAAATTCAGAGGACAACTGCCAGATTTAAATTGTCAAAGTGAAAAATGGTAAATAATGAATATAGATTTAAATGTGATCAGGAAATGCAGCCTTTACCACTTCTACTAAAAAAATATTTCTTCTTATTATTGAACAGGGTTGGTGCAAGTGTTCGATCTGGGTCGGAGGTCTCTCAGGCCAGCGACCACAATTGACCAGAACACTGGAGGACAGCCAGCATATTGTCTGGAGTTCAATCCCCAGCAGCTCCTGGCAGTGGGCAATGCAGATGGGACGGTCAACATTTGGCAGCTGAGTGCAGAGTTAACAGAGCAGAGCCCGAGAGAGACCACAGTGTTGGAGCAGCTGGCAAACGAGGTGGCTGAGTGAGGTGGATATTGGACAGATGCAGCCTGAGCCTGAAAGCCGGACTTGCTTCTATTTCTGATCTTCTCAGACTGTTTAATCATACTTTTTTTGGAGATTGTTAAGATAAGAATGTTAAGATGATGTCTTTTCGTTTGTGTAAATTCACAGTTATGTTGCTATATAAATTCGTCCTTTATAAACAGTCACCTGTTCTTCTTTGTAATAACTGTTAAACAAAGACACAGAACGACTTTACCAGTTCTAACCAGAAGCGTTTATTAATGCACACTGCAGAATTACGCATGGTGTTGTAGCACATCGTCTCTATAGGTTTCTTTAAATCAAGCGAAGCACTGAAACAGGTAAAACAACCACAATAAATTGCAGACAAATTCACTACACTATTGTCAGTGAAGCACAAAGAGAAGAAGTGTATGATAAATAGTTAAGAGTAAGGTCGATACCTAGGTACAGATACAGGGTGCTATAGAGAATTCTAACGTCAGATTCATGCAGTTGAGCCGTGTGTTCTTGTGAAGGGAAAACGCATCCCGATTGGTCACTGGCAGGCAAAGGGGCGGGGGATCAGTTGACAAAAAGCGAGCGAGTGAATTCCACAAAGTCAAACGCTGACGGGAGCTCCCGGCCCTTGCTGTCCAGGTAGGGCTTCATGTGGGAAATGCAGTAGTCTGCTTGCTCCTTGGTCAGGTTCTGAAAAAGAGACCAGATTTTGTTACCAAGAATAATGTCTTTAACCCACGAGTCAAATGGAGCTGGTTGCTTTGTGATGTGCAATTATGCCAAGTTTCCACCCGACATGTCAATAGTGCAGTTGCATTGCATACCTGGTAGAGTTCTTCCTTTGTGACGTACGGCTTGTTCTCAGCGCTGAGAGCACGGAAAGCACTTTCAATCTCTTCACTGGATTTCACATTCTCTGTCTCGCGACTGATCATGAACGCCATATACTCCTGCAATGACACGTTGCCATCCCTACAAACACAGAATTAAGAGTAGTTAGCTGTGTGGACTGATGCAGGATTGGAAGAATGGATGGTAGATTTTTTTCCCAACTCAATCAGGGTTCTCACCTGTTGGGATCCACAGTGTCGAGAATAGACTCAAACTCTGGGTCTGGTTCTCCTTCCTCAACCATGGGAAGGTCGTAGCCCAAAGAGCGCAAGCAGGACTTGAATTCCTGGTGATTCAGACGACCTGATTTCTCCTTGTCGAAGTGCCTAGGGAATGAAGTTACACACAGTCTGAAAATCTGAAACGGTTTAGAAAGGTATTCATTAAGTAATTTGGATGTGGTATTACTCACTTGAACATCATGCTGAACTCTTTTAGGGCCTCCTCTGTTACTCCTGTAGTGTTTCTGGAAAATACACATTAACAAGGAGTTAAAAGGCACTGGCTGCTGCTGTAGATCAAGGCAGAGGACTTGTGTGTGTATGGGTTAGTACTTTACACAGTGCTGCCTGTAATTAACTGACGTTTTTGTTGTTTTGACTCCTGATAGGATTTTGGACATCTTCCATGATTACGTTCTGCCAATTCTGCAAATACTTTTATTATGGGCCTTTACTCTTGCTCTTCCTACGTGAACTGCACACTCAGCTGGGTTCATGTTTTGTGACATACTTGACTAATCAGGAAATGGTCCACTTTTGGGCCCAAAAAAAATGAATGTCATTGCACTGTTGCCAGATGAATCACTGCCCCGTTGAAGTATTTTTCAGGGAAATACTTTCCCTTAGATTAAAGCAGGCAGTCTGCACTACAACTTCATAACCTAGCTAATCAACAAATCACATTCAAGTTTACTGATTGTGTCAACATAATCAGACCTGGCTTGGATCTGCTGTTCCAGGTTGTGCTGCATCCTCATGCCTAGCTGGTCTAGTTGGTCCCACTGTTGGGCCAGCCCCACCGTGCTGTGCTCTGTGTATTTGTTGTCTAGGATCAGTGCCTCCTCCATGGCTGCTCCTAGATCCTCGATTTTCTTCAGCTGGCTGCGCATCGCACGGATCTCCTGGTGCTTACGCTGTGCAGACACAAGCAGGGATCGTTAAGCTTCGAGCACAGTGCATATGAACCAAGTAAGCAGGCAAAACTCTCCTATCTGTAGGTCACTTACCTTTGTAGCCTCCAGTTGAGATTCTAGAGTTCCAGACTCTTCCACCATACAGGACCTGCCCACAAGCAAACCAGTGAGATCCGACCAAGAAGACATGAGAAAAACCTCCCATGCAACTTTCAGCAAAGACAACACACTCACTCCACTACATCAGCCTGACTACTTGTTTCAAATCCTACAAAATCCATGAACTGGTTACACCCATTCTGTCTTTAATTAGATGGATGGAACCGATTATGCTTCAACAAAGGATTCTGTGCAAGAGGGAAAGTCAATTCAAATGTTTGTACAACTAGATCTACTCTGAAACCATGTCTACTGACTACTGACTAATGCCAAATGCAGAGGAAGAACCCCATAAAGACAAAGACCAAAAAAACTATGTACTGTGCCATATATCCCTGTAATTATATGTAGCCAAAAGACTATATGTAGACTAAAAGACTTACCTACAGTTTATAGTGAAAAGTCAACTATATACTATAAAGCCATTCGAGAATGCACCCAGAATAGCCACTCAATCCATGCTAATGGAGCCCACATATATGGCAACCATGCTAGATTAGGGTCACTGCCAGCAGGGTTAGAAACTGCCATTTTCGTCTCACATCAAAGAACACTTACATTTTTTTTGCAGTCTATTCAATGGCTCCATGAGAAAATAATTTGAGGTCTAGATGCATCTGAATGTGAGACGGATTTATGACAATGACAAAAATGTAAAATATATAGCTGCCAGGTCAGGAAAAAAGATCAAATCCCCATTTAGGAAATCTTGTTGCAGTTTCCAGCCCTGAATCTGGTGCATGGACATGGTTCACCAACACAAAGGCCTAGAAATTAAAGAAAGTGAACTAAATAAACTCGTCAAAACAGTGCTGGAGTGTAGCCAGGCTTGTAAGATTAAGAAGCTGGAAGGGTCCATCTGCCTGCCTCACGGCCACATTGCAGTGAATGTTAGTAGAGGAAACTGAGCACACGCAGAGCCCAAATGGTAGGTTTTAGACTCGAGTGCATGAAAAGACAACCCAAACAATGTGGGATAAGAGAGGAGTGAGACCAGATGGGAAAACCAGAAAAAACAGGAAAAAAAACCTTCCAGAAAGATCATCATCGACTTCATACTGATAGACACGGATAACCCGCCGATAGGCTATGCTATTCGGAGAGGAGCAGGGAGAGAGGAAGGAATGGAAAAATAGCATAAACGAACAAAGGGAGACATTTGGTAACAGACAAAATATACAGTAACAGAGTAAGGGGAGCAGAAGAAGAGATACACAGGGATTCATAGTCTTAACTGAATGCATCATTTGGTGTCATGGATGTCATCCCTGTACTCATCTGTGGATGCTACGAACATTTTACCAATCTACATTCCTTTCATATAGACTCACTCTGTCTTCAACACGCATACAAACATTTATCATACAAACACACACAAATAAATTTGAAAAAAAAAATGATATTAACCCATCCAGTAGATATGTCCTGATTAGAAAAGTGATCCCAAGCATCAGGAGTAGCAGCGAGAGAGCAGGAAGGGGGGGAAAGGAGAGAGAGAGAGAGAGAGAGAGAGAAACACAATCAACAATTAAAACATTGAGCAGTGACATCATGGCCACAACTCAATACCCACATAAAGGCACATGTAAATAGAGGTGAACTGTGAGAAGCTCGTTTCTGCTAACAAAACGTCCACAGACCACTTATGTGGTTGTGTTAAAGCTGGTGATTTAAATGCATCTCTCCACCCACTAAAAGATATAATACACACAACATAGCAAAGCATGCAGTGATTTATCAGACAGTGATTGTGCACAGACTGGTGGTGGACAGCATGGATGAACATGGACATCCAAGCAATAGCAATGTGCCGACAATGAAAGCTGGATCAACTGTTGGTAGAACTGTGTAGCATGCAGTAGACCTATGTAGAGCATGTTTGAACGAAGGCTACATGGCTCAGAGTGTCTGTTATTCAAGCTACAACTCCCGAATGGGCTCTCTGATCTTCTTGTACCTCGTCTCCTGCAGCCACTGGTGGAATGCATTTGCATGTTGAGCAAACTCCTGTCTTAGCTTATCATTCTCTTCCTGCCTCCTCTGCTCCTTCTGCAGCTCCAGCTCGCGCTCCTATAAAGCATACAACAGAAGACTCAGCTTTACAGGATGTAGAACTGCAGGTTCCTGGCTTTTCAATGAAGACTAAGAACATCAACATTCTACAAACAGTCTTCATACAAGAAAGATCCAGTTGTATTTTAGTTAAGAATTTGCTGGTGCTTTCTTTTTATGTGATGTCTGTTATGGTGCCATCCTGTGCTTACCTTGATTATCTTTTGTAGGTTCCTCCAGGTCTCCTCCAGGGCCTCCATAGTGAACCAGGTGTACGGGTTGGACACCACTTGGTAGCTTTTGATCTGCCGGTCGAGCTCGGCCAGCTGGTTGAAGTCAGCCTCTGCAGAGCTGAGCGAGGAGCGGAAGGCATCATGGGCCTCTCTCAGCGCTCTGATCTCCTCCAGGGAGTTGCACCTCACTGGATCAGTCAGATCCTCCTCTGCATTCTCAAACCAGCTGTTGAAGGCCGAAGCCTTCTTGGCAAAGGTCAGGAACAAATCTTCAACCTGAATCGGACCACAAAGGGGGCAGAGCGAGCACCCTGTTACGATGACTTTTCAGAGCACACGGTGGGAAAACTACAGTCTTTAAACATTGTCTGTCCATTTAGTGTTATTTCTATACAAAGATACAAATGTCAGGATTGCTCATTCAGCTTCCAGCATGGTGCTCCTCACCTTTCTGAAGTGTTCCTGAGCCTCTAGCAGTTTCTTCTTGCGGGCAGCCGAGTTGGACAGCAGCTGGTTCCAGCGTTTCATCAGGGTGGCGTGACGTGCCTCGATGGCTTTGGACTGCACATGCTTGGCTGCCAAGAGTTGGTCCTTCAGGGCTGTGATGTTGGTGATTCCTTCCTGCTGGAAAGCCTGAAGCCCAGCATCAAATGTTTCCTACAGCAAATTAACAAAACAGGTGATGAGGAACAACACAATATAATTTTCTTGGATGTTATTTTTTATTATTTCCACTGTTCCTACCTGCTTGGTGAGCAGTGTCTGCACTGAAGAAAGGTCACGTCCATAGTCATCAGTCTTCAGACTGTTCTCTTTCTCACCTAACAAATCATAGAGAGAGATTCAGGACTATAATCCTGGTTTTATATTGACTCCTGTAAAAATATCATTTCAACGTCGTGTCGTTTCAAACAGACACATGCAGCTCCATCCACACTCACCAATCCAGGACTCCACCACATCAGCCTTCCAGTTAAACTGCAGGAAAGCAGAGTTCTCATCCAGCTTGGCTTTCCTCTGGGCTGCAGCCCTCTCCAGCTCAGCCACCTTGCCACGAAGGGCCTTCATTTTGGCTGTGATATTGTCCACATGGTGGTTCTCCTGTGCAGAGGGTTGCCAGCAGAGGTCATGCATAATTTCAGAGATGGCACAAAGTAAATTGAACATGGGTACTATAGGGTATTAAGAAGTCACTGCACTTCCAAGTTTTGACTGGATTGTACCTTCTTGATAAGCTCATCTCCGTTGGCACACACATCATTCACTCTGTCCCTATGCACAGTAAAGTCTGTTTCGAATGCTTCATGCTTCTTCAACAAGCCCTGAAACAAAACAATATGATAAACAAAGTCAGAATTTGTTTAGGTTTGGCAATTTATTTTGTGTTGTGCAATAACTCATGTCTACGAACCTGCACTGCTGCCAAAGTATCACCATAATCCTCACTTCCAACCAGGTTCAGCTTTTCATTAATCCAGGCTTCTTCTTCTTCCACATTTGCCACAAATTGCTGATATTCCAGCGACTCTTCAAGCCTCTGCCCCCTACATTCACATAAAAATACAGTTTTATTCACCAGGCCCAACTTGAAAGGGATGTCACAAAATATGTCACTGATCACATAATGATTAGTTCTGAAGAAACCGGTAAAAGACTGACTTTGGAGAAAACTAACCCACAGTTTTTGTCAGTGCTCACCTGGCAGCAGCTAAATCCTTCAGCTCCTTCCAGTGCTCCACAAACTGAGCCAGCCTCTGCTGGATCTCCTCCTGCCCGATGGTGTTGTCATCAGACAGCTTCTTCCCAGTGTCTAGCACAGACTAAAAAGGACAACCAGTGTTAACTTTGGCTACTACAACTAAAGCATCAAAGCTGACCAGAAACAAAAGGATGCACTATATGGACAAAAGTATTGGGACACCTGCTCATTCAATGTTTTTCCCAAGATCAAGGGTATTATACAAGGAGTGTATTCTGCTGTTGTTTAAGTAATTGTCCAGGAAAGACTTTCTACAAGATTTTGGAGCATTTCTGTGTGGATTTGATTGCATTCAGCGAGAAGAGTGTTAGTGAGGTCAGGATGTTGGATGATCACCAATCCACCTCATCCCAAAAGTATTGGATGAAGCACCATCATTACAGAGAACAGTTACACTGCTCCACAGCTCAATGCTGGGGTTTATGCTTTATACCCTCTAGCCCATGCCTGGCATTAGGTGTGGTGCCAATAGGTTCATGTTTATCTGCTCCAGAGTCCTATTCTATTGGCAATACTTATCTCTAAAGACTAGAGAATCTGTGTCAACAATGGGTTAACTTAAAATAGCTAAATGCATTCATTAGAAGGGATGTCTACAAATGTTTGAAAATATGGTGTAGCTACTCACCTGAATGGCTGGCTCATGAGCTCCCAGCTCAGCCTCCAGTCTCTTGTGTTTCTTTCTCAGATTCTGTACTCCTGTCAAATCACGTCCATAGTCCTCCGAACTCACTAACAACTTTTTCTCTCTGTGTGGGGAAAAAAAAGGTAGCTTTTAAAAATACTTTACATTGTTAAAGCTTTTTAAGCTTGTTCAAGGACAAACATCCAACATTAACTGTTTGATCCACTGCAATACACATACTTGATCCAAGATTCTTCATCATCCAGGTCCCTGAAGAACTGGTGCAGACGGTGAGACTCATTCAGCTTGGCACGACGTCCCGCAGCCATGCTCTTGATTTTGCCGAAGCGACCATTAACAGCATCGCGTTTGTCCTTGACCTGAGAGGTGTCAAAGGCATTGCTGGCCATCAGGCTATCAGCCTGGCCATTCAGGTCTTTCAGGCGATCCTGGAAAAGAACAAAGAGTCACATGAAACTGATCTTAAATCACTTTTAGAAAAACCTTCTTGCCTTCTCACACACATGTATGGTTTTGTATAGATCACCTCATGTGCAGAGATATCAGCCTCCAGAAGCTGGTGCTTCTTCAGCAGGTTGTTGACTGAGGCCAGATCTTTTCCATAATCCTCAGAAGCAAGAAGAGCTTCCACCTGGACATGAGGGATTAAAAGAGTAAGTTATATAGCTCAGTCTTGCCTTTCTAGTTAAATTTTTTATATATAAACTTTAAAAGTCACCCAAGAATGCTTCAGTATCTATGAAATGAATAAAAGTATTACCTCAGACAGCCAGAAGTCAAAGTCTTTGATGCCGGTATTAAAGTTCTGCTGCTTGTTGGCCTCCTTCAGCTTCTGACTCTTCTCAGCAGACTTGTTAACCAGGAACTGCCATTGCTCATCCAGAGCAACCAGGCGAGACTGGAGAAGACGACACCCACACAGGCTCTTAATTACATTTGCTACCAAAGTAAAAGCTAAAAAACATGAGATCCTTTAAATAAGAATAAGACCTGATCTATCAAGAATCTGCTAGACCAGCAATGAAAATATATTCACCTTGACTGCATCTTCACTTCCAGCGCAGGCACCTCTCTGGATGAGTGCGTTGCCGGTATCGATCACTCCGCGGATTCTGTCAGCATTGGCATGAAGCTCAGCTTCAAAAGCCTGGTGCTTCTGGTGTTTACTCTAAAAGCAGCAAGGAAGAGAAGTAGAGTAAGCCAATGACGCCAGCTAAACCGGCTGACTTTGTGATTCCATACCTGTGCAAACAATATTAATCTTGTCCTTTCTTTTACTAGGCTTGCGTTTGTGGACCACAAATGACAGCCATAGATCAAGTACCGTTCAGTAAATACAGCAGGCAGTAAACATTCAAATGAATATGAACTGTCTGTAGTATGTGTGAATGAGTGTGTGGTTATGTGATGGAAGAAAATTCCTCTCAGTTAAGACTAACATGGATAATTAAAAATAATAATAATTATATTTAAAAAAAAAAAAGTACAAACGTGGATGGTGTTGTAGCATCAATTATGAAGCTGTGGTTATGGTGAAATTAATACACCACCAAACAAGGACGGACAACAACAAAAAACAGCGACTATTACTACACACAGAACCAAAACGGACAGATGGGGTATTTGATAAAATGCGGTGGAGGAACACAATCCAGCACAAAATAAGCATCTGTGGAGAACTCAAAAGAGCTGGGCTGTTTTGCCTCATTGTTCCATGCTGTCATAACTCCCAAAGAGAGGTAGAGTGAGATGAAGAGAAGCTTGCTAATGCACACAAGCACAAAATGAAGCACACCTCTTCACTGCATAAGCATTTGCAGCAATGCACGTGGCTAACGTATTCCGAAGCCTTTGCTGAGCAGCTAAAATGAAGAAAAGCAGAACGGTTTTGAAGGCTGCTCTCCATCTCCACTCATCCTGGCAAAGGTCAAAATTCTCTCAGAATTTCAAGGAACTCCATGAGAACATCTTTCAGCACCACTGTTTCTGTGTCATACAGACCCCAAGAAAATACATTGCGTGGAACAATTTCTAAACAAGACAGCCCAACACTGAAAAATGACAAAAAAAATGAAAAAGACACCACACCCAGCAATTAAAAACTAAAACTGCTTCAAAAAACTGTGAAAAAAAAAAACTGTGACAAGTCTAGGGATGACAAAGTAAAATAAATCCATAAGAAGCGAACACTGGCAAATACACCAGGACACAGAACAGACAGATGGAGCTCTACTACATGTCTACAGACACAGCAGACAGAGACACGAGAACAGGTCCTACTGGGAGTTAGTTAGCGGACACACTACTCCTACTACTTACCAGCAGCTTGGACAGCTAAAAACAGACAGACAATCAGAACAGAGAGAGGTTCAGTTTCATTCCCCCACATACACTCAGGAGGGTTACAGGAGAGACAGGTGTTACTGTATTTATTAAACAGGACTGTATTAACAAGGGATTCTTTCACTGATTAAGGTAATAGCAAAGACGAGGAACTTAGCATAAGCCATAATATATAATAAGTTAGAAGTACAATAGGACAACCCAAACACAATTATACAAACTGGACCATACTCGAACTCTATTTAGGGAGGAGCAGTCAGGCGGAGTATACAGAGGCTTTGTTACAGTGAAACTTTACCTGGATGTTAGTAGGATCTTTGTAAGACTCATCAGTGGCTGTCTGCAGTTTCTCGCTGATCCAGGCCTCGATCTCATCCACATCTCTGCTGAACTGCTGCAGAGTCTGAGACTCACCCAGCTTGGAGCGTTTCTCAATCATCTGAGCCTTCAGGCGACGCCACCTGGTGGTGAAGTCATGGATCACTTTAGAATCACTTCAGAACACTCAGGTACATAAACCAAGACATACAATCTACACAAGTAAAATTCTCCAAGGTTAATGTCTATGGAGGAGAACAATTCTGACCTGTCCAAGACCTCGTTGCGGCGGTTGAAAATTTCAGGCTTGGCATAATGGTCAGCAGAAATGAGCTGGTCAGCAAACGACTGCAGTGCAGCAATCTTTTCCTCCTGTGATTGACAGTAGGATATGCAGATCAGTTATGAATCAACACTTAAACACAATTCAAATAAATGAATACATAAAAGATGGGGTTTTAACTCAAATACAACTAATATTCATATACAACAGCAGCGCTTACCTGCACGTTGATGGCTTTGTCAAAGTCTTCATGTTTCTTAATGAGAGCCTCTACACTGTCCAAGGAGTCTCCCTTGTCATCGCTGGCCAAGAAAGCTTCTCTTGCTGCCATCCAGTTCTCAGCCTGCTCACAGTCACGGTTGAACAGCTGCAGAAAAAAGAGAGGCATGAGGCTATTTACTGATACAGGTTCCAGGGTCTTGTTTTGGGTTGCTTCCTTACAGAGAATATTCTGCTTCATTCATTTGTCATTTATATCTCAGTCTACTTGGTTGTTTGAAAAAAATGGAGCTTACCTGGAGCTCCAAGCACTGGTCCAGCATCATCCTACGCTGCACCCAGGCCTTCTCCAAGTCAGCCCGCTCCCGGTCTAGAGCCTCTAGTTTCTGCTGGATCTCAGGGCTGGCGTAGTGACCACGGGCTAAAAGCTGCTGGCCAAACTGCTCAAAGGCCTGGAAGGTGCCTGCGCGGGCATCAATTTCAGTACGGTGTTCCTGCAGAGGCAGAAAATGAATATTTTAGATTTCACATGCTGTGCTGTAAAATAAATAATGTTATTAGGTTCTATGTAATAGACTACAGTAACAGATGAGGTATTGATGAGAATATTTATACTGGATCGAGTACCTGGTGTCTCTCCAGCAAGGCTTCAGCTCCAGTCACATCCTTGGCCAGCTCATCAGAGGACACAAGTCCTCGGATACCGTTGATCCAGGACATCAAATCTCTGCAGAAATAAAAGCCCAAAATAATTCAGTGGTACAGTTCACTGTGTAGTAATAGTGCAAGGATAAACAAACATGGTCAGCCACACCATTTGTCTTGTCCACTCTCTCTTAAACACTGCAAGATTAGGTAATAAGAACATTCATCCATTTCTCCTTCTTTACTCTTTTCCCTCCTCACCTGAAGTCACTGAGGAAGCGCTGCAGATCGTGCGAGTTGCCCAGTTTGTCTTTGCGTTGGTCAGCACGGCCTACCAAGCTGCTCCAGGCTGTGTTCAGCTCTGTGCATTTCTCCTGAATGTCATCCACGGCCTCGGGATGCGACTGTATAAGACGCTCTGCAGTCTCGCCAAGGGAGTTCACCTGGAATGGCAAATGCAAGCTAAATTAGTCTAGGATTCGTTTTCACATAATTTAACCAAAATCACATGGGTGATATGCTCTGAGCATTTGCAAGTGTCCTCCCTAGGACTGCACCTTGTCTCCTAGAGCAGCCAGGTCTCTCTCAAAGCCCTCATGTTTACGCTGAAGCGCCTGTACGCTGGCCAGATCGTGGCCGTAGTTGTCTGTGTTCAGGGCCTGGTTCTTCTCCTCAATCCACTCTTTAGTCTCATCAGCATCCCTGCAAGAGAAACATGTTTGTGGTCCTCTCTGTTAGTGCACTTATGATGTGTTGGGGATTTCCTTCTTTGCATTGCATGTTACTGTAAAGGTGAGAATATGGTAAATCACACACCTGTGGAACCTCTGCACTTCATGGGCACTTCCCAGCATGTTGCTTCTATCTTCAGCCAGCTGCTGCAGGGCTCTCCAGCGGTTGTTCAACTCCTGAAAGCATTAACAGTCCAGCTGCTTACAACAAAAATTACATTGATATTTTCTTTCTATAACTATGCCTATACTAAACTAAATCATTAAATCTGTCTAATACACTACAGTTCAGCAAATATGTTATGATACATTTCAGCATGAAGAAAGATGGGTTTATGATGACAGGTAAAATGTTTGGATGCAGGACAACAAAAAAAACAGACGTTACAACAAATAAATGTTATACGACACATGTAAAGGCATATTGACAAATATGGCCTTTTTGTCAATACAATTAAAAATGAGAAACAGAATGGCTATGTGATTACAGGATGGTCGACAACACTGCATCGATGCACTGAAGGTCCACAGCAGGGGTAAGTAAGGTAAAGTAATGGGGAAATAACACAAAAGGGACCACAGACCAAGACTGAGCAGTTAGTCCTTTACGCACAAAGGGACATGATGAAGGATTTAGTGAGGCAGTTTCAGTGGGGCTCCAGAGGAGGGCACGATGGGCTTACCTTAATGGTATTAAAGTTAGCCGTCGTTTGGACAGCCATACGAATAGACTATTTCAAGTTGAAAAATTAAGGGAAGAGAGAGGACAGAAGGAAACAAAATAGAAGAATCACACCAGTCAAAAGAAAGATCACCACCAGTTAGTTTAAAGATGTCTAATTTCTCACACACAGAACCAACCACCAGATTAAAGATTAAAAAGTGTGAGAGACCCGAAAATCCATCAAAGAAATACTCTATACTTTGCATGCACAACCAACACATCCGTTCCTCCCAACATTAGAGATATTAGCTTTCACATCCATTGTCAGTATTTTAAACTCAAATAAAGTCTTCTGCTTACCTTCCATGGGGAGGCAGTTTTCGAATCAGCTTCGTCCTGTAAAACACGAGAGGCATTTTAGTCTCATTTGATCACATATAATGTAAGAATCTTATTTGGCCAGGCATGCAGGCACCTCATGCAGTAATTGTATTTTTAAAAAAAGGACTAAGACCTTGCCAGGAGCAGAGCCCAGCATCTCTTGTTGCTGAGAGGGTGGAGGGTGGGGAGCGAGGGAGGGAAGGAAGGAGAGGGGAAAAGGCATTAAAATTAGGCTTTCATATCGTCAGTGTTCTGAAAACTACTGCCTTCACTTGTCAAAGACCTCAATCACAACTGCAAAAGGCAAGCATTTTATATACCCATATTATCTCCATATTAAGTACCAATTCATTTATTACAGTTGTTTTCTTGTGTCATTTATTGTCACTTCACAGAATATTTGATGGAAATATGATAGAATTTAATGAACTGTCAGATTCAATTTATGTAAAAAAAAAAAATTCAAAAGATAGAAAATATTGGTATACAAGATTTTTGAGTGACAGTGACAATGTTATATACTTATAAACCTGCTGCCAGCAAAGCTGTGAAACAAGCTTCTTCCCAAATGCTTCTCACCTGGGCCTGCACCAATGGAGCCTCCTCAGCCATCAGTCCTTCAGACTCCAGCTCTGATGCCACTTTATTGATGTCTCGCAGACGAGACTCATTTGCCTTCAAATCCTGATGCAAAGCACAAGAGGATGCAGTGAAGCAGCACGTGACAAACTGTTCAGCAAAGTAGTGTGAATAGTGCCAGAGGAAAAAGATGAAGATGCTCTCAGGTGCACTTGCAGCCACATACCTTCTGGAAATCATCAAACTTCTTCTGCAGCACTTCCACCTGCTCCAGGTCGGAGCCCACCTCTTCATTAGTCAGCGCTCCCTCCTTCTCATTGATCCACTGCTGCAGCTCATTGGCTTCACGGAACAGCATAAACTTCTTGCAGCTCTTCTCTAGCATATCCTTCCTCTTCTCGCCCAGTTCCAGCAGGGTGCCATACCTGAGCCACATAGAGAATGATCAGGGCCTGGTTGGTGCACTTAAATGACCCTCCTCATGGTCTTGCTGGATTTTGCACCAATCAACAACTTTAAAACACCCATATCATGGAAAACTTAATTTTCCTTAATTTCCTCCTTAGGTTAAATTAAGAATTCACTCTCTATTCCAGACAGTCCTTATACTGTATTAAAACCAAGCCTGTTTTCAATTCACTGCTTTTATGAGGTCATGAAAACCAGACATGTGCCTATTTCTTTGCTACATAAAATACACAAACACCATAAACAGTAAATCATGAGAAAGATGTACAATATGTACAACAACTATTAGTATTACAAATTACAGTTAGGTATTTGGCTAGTACAAAAGCCAGCAAGTAGTGAAGCATCCAAAGAAAATAAGAAGAATTAAATGGATGAGGGAAAAAATGACAATGACTACTATATGTTGATGTGTCACCATTAGGCAAGCTTTAGGATAGAGAGACAAAGAACAAGAGATGTGACTTCTATCCCTGTACTGAATAGAAGAGGTATGGAAAGATGACCTTGCAGAGGAGAGAAAGATAAATAAATGGAACACATCAACAATGAAAGGATGAAACTGCAGATTCACAACAGCTACAGAAGCATTAGGAACTATGAGAAAGAAGATGAGGTGAGAAATGACGGGCAGTTTCAGTGAGGCAAACTTGTTGGAACAGCACAAAATGGAGGTCTGGGTCCTACTCACAGCTCCTCCACCTGCTTCATGCGCACAGAAACACTGCACACCTCCTTGGTGACCATAGTCCTGCCACAAGGCAGATTGGGCGCACGCATGCAGGCATTAGTGGTTAGATTAAAGGAAGGGAGAGAAAGGGAAAGAACAAGGGGAAGAAGAAATGAAGAAAGGCAGAGACGTTAGGCTGAAAGAACAGTTAGTTTTCATAGCTGGGTGACTGAAGAGGATTATTACAGGACAGAAAGGGACAAAACTATGTTACGGGTTAAAGTAAACACTTCTCATTTCTCACTCTCAAACCTGAGACATTATTGAAGTAGTACACCAATCTATACGATACATCAAATCCTAAACAAAACTGATTGTCTCTCTTACTGGTTCTCAATCTGCTCCTGGCGCAGAGCAATGCTGCCCTGCTCGTCAAGAAGGTTCTCGCGGGAGGACGATTGCGTTGGGTCCAGTTTTTTAACGTAAGCTGCTGGCACAAAGCCCTGCCTGTCATTCACCTCCACCTTCCACCAGTCCTGAAGAGAAGAAGCAAAATATGGCACACTTTTGACTGTGACTGTACATGGTCAGTCCTGTAGCTCAGGCCTTCTGTTTAAAGCTCGGAGAAGATACCTTGTTAGTGCTGTTGAGCAGGGTAAGGATGTCACCCTTCTTCATGGTGACCTCACGAGGACTCTTCTCTTGGTAGTCGTACAGAGCCAGCACCAGCTCCTTACCGGTCTCATCGTCAGTAGGGGCCACTTGTTGCTGTTGGAAAACCAGTGAGCAAATCCAGTAAGACATACTTTCCTTTAGATTCATTTTGCTAGGATGTGCGGGTCTATTGAAAAGAACAAGGGACTCACCCTGCAGGCCTGAGCCTGCTCCTTAAGGGACTGGATGCTGCTGCCATAGGCACTTAGATCGGACATCAGCGCTTCATGTTTCTTCAGCAGGGCCTGGGGAGGAGTAACATGCTTTTAAAAGGATGTTCTCAAGTAGTCATTAAGCATTTGTGTTGGTAAATATGCGCCATCTATCCATTCCACTGGAATCTGCCCACTCACCTCAGCAGAGTCCTCATCCTTGCCATAATCAGGGCTGCCTACAATGGGCTCCTTCTCCCTCATCCAGGACTCAGCCTCATTGGCATCAGCAAAGTACTGCTGGGCCTGCAGGGAGTCCTCCAGGTCCTGCCTGCGCTGGGCTGCCTTACCCTTCAGAGTCTCCCAGCGATTGTTCAGCTCTCCCAGTTTAACCTTCACATCCTCACCAGCAAAGTGGCCTGCAATAGAGGTTACATTAACAGTTACATTAAAGGTGGATTTATGGTTATACTCTGTAACAGTATGTGGGATAACTCCCCAATGTAAGCAGCCAGCTATTCAGCATTCTTGAATCTCCCCATCATGTACCTCCAACCACAGCACTTTCACAAGTGGTTTGCGCTCTGATGTAGGGTCTGAAAACACTTATTTCTGAGCACTCATTTGTGCTTAAAAAGCAGCACGTACCCTCCTCCACCATGGCCTCGCCTTTCTGAGTTACAGCCTTGATGCGGGGCTCATGGCCAGCGATCTCAGCCTGCAAGGCCTGGTGCTTCTTCAGAAGGTTCTGAACCCCAATCAGGTCTTTACCTAAGGGAGTAAGAAAAGGAGATTGGCATAACAAAAGCAGATCATTTTACCACACAGGAACTACAGCAGTCAATTAACTTGGTCTGGATAAAACTCCAGTTGGAACCTGAATGATTCACTGACCCCTGTTGGTGGAGGCAGCAATGGGCTCCTTCTCTCTGATCCAGGTCTCTTCATCCTCCATGTCTCGGAAGAGCTGCTGCAGCCGGAGAGAGTCAGACAGCTTCTGCTTTCGTGCAGCCATGGGCTCCTTTAAAGCTTCATAGCGTGCCACAAGAGCCTCCTGCTTCTTCCGGATGTTATCAGCATCAAAGTGGCCAGCCTCTTGGAATTGCCTGGCCTGGATGGTAATGCCGTCAATACGGTCCTGTTGAGAGAAAAAGGCAGACTCAGCTACCTGACATCTAATTCGCAACATTCTGTCAGGCTTATCGATTTTGCTAATTAACTTACCTGATGGGCAGCTACATCAGCCTCTAGCAAAGCATGTTTCTTCTGCAAGTTCTGAACACTGGTCAGGTCTTTGCCATAGTCATCAGAAGCCAGGTGACCTTCCACTTCATAGAGCCACAGCTCAATGTCCTCTACGTTACGGTTGAACTGCTGCTGTTGGTTGGCTTCACGCAGCTTAATTCCTGATAGAACAGCATGATACTTTGCTCAGGCTTATACAATACACATACAACAACTATACTTCATGCCCAAAATATGAATAAAAATAAGTGATCAGTTTAGCTCATTACCTTTGAGTTCCGTGGCTTCCAGAAGTTTCTTCCACTGAGAGCTGACCTCATCCATACGGGTAGCCACCTCACCAGAAGCGTAGTGTTTTCCATCAATCAGCTCCTGGCCAGACTTCTGCAGTGCGTCAATGCGGCTCTGGTTGGCAGAGAGTTCTGCCTCGAAGGCCTGGTGTTTCTGCACCTTACCCTGCAGGTTGGAGGGGTCCTATGTGTGCATGGATAAATAATTGAAAGCATGAGATCAAGCAGCAGCAGGAAAAAAAAAAGAAAAATAGCATGCATACTTAATTTCCTTGAGGTCTAAAAATGTACAACACCAATGAGTACATGGAATTAAAAGGGTGAATCAGTCAAAAGTGGGTGCACCTTGTAGGCCTCATCAGTGGCGGTCTTCATCTTCTCATTGATCCAGCTCTTGAGCTCATCAGAATCACGGAAGAACTGCTGCAGGTGGAAGGAGTCCTCTAGGGCAGCACGGCGGGACTGAGCACGCTCATGGAGAGCATTGCGTCTGCTCAGCAACTGAAACACACACACATTCAGTCTATTCACAATGTATCCCCAATGACTCAGCACTACTCAGCATACAGGGTCAGAGAAACGCCAACTGTGTAAAATTGAGGAACATTTTGGGATGTTACTGTTCACTTACTGCGTCTCTGCGGGTGGCAACATCCTCCTTGGCATAGTGGTTGTTCTGGATCAGCTTGGTGGCAAATTCATCCAGGGCCTAAAGATTACGGTGATGTGCAGTTAGTTAGAAGGCCATATGTATGCCAAACCTAAAAAGGTTTTGTGTCAAAGTTATTGTGAGACAGCAGAGATGCCAGAGTATTCTTACAGTTATCTTCTCTTCCTGGGCACTGAGGGATTTCTCAAAGTCTTCATGTTTCTTCAGCAGGGCCTCAACGCTGTCCAAAGAGTCGCCTAGGTCCTCATTGAGGAGGAAGGCCTAAAGGAGGGACAAAAGTCTGATTACCTCAATAATATCCAGATTTCTCACCTGTAGACTGCTTAGCATATGCATCTAATTTTGCAGAATATCTAAACAAAGACTGGGTTCACTAATGTAAGTAATTTAAATAGTTATTTATATTTAAATAAAAGTTATTTATTAATATTAAAAGTTTTTTTAACTTTTAATATTAATAAATAGATTTAATCTATTGGCCTGTTACTGGTCAGGCTTTCAGGAGCATTTGGGATGAAAAACACACCTCTTGCTTGCTCATCCAGTTGTCAACCTGCTCAGTGTCCCTGTAGAAAAGCTGCAGATCCATGCACTGCTCATACTGCTGTCTGCGCAGCTCCCATAGCTCCAACAGAGATTCCTTTTCCTCAGCAAGAATACCCAACTACACAAAAACACATACACACGTTCACAATGGAATGAAATGGCCCATTATAGAGTCTACATTTTCCAAAAACCCACAACCAAAATCTTTGTCCTACCTTCTCCTTGACCTCCTCTGAGGCATAGTGTCCGGTGTTCAGTAGAGCCTGCCCTGCCTCATCTGTGGCTTTGAAGCTGTCTTCATGGGCATCAATCTCACCCTATTCAGAAGTAATGGAAAACAATGTCTCTCAGAATAAAGTGAATTTTCTATTGTCCTTAAATGACATCACACATTCAGAGGAGTGTAGGTTAACCTTGTGCTCTTGGTGACGATCAAGCAGAGCTTCAGCCCCAGCCACATCATTGGCCAGCTCATCAGCATTAATCAGAGCCTTCATTTCAGTCACCCAGCTGGTGAGGTCCCGGAAATCTGCAGTGAACCGCTGAAGTCTGGGGTGTGGGATGCACAGTCACAGTCAGTACAAAATATCCGCTTTTACACCTTTTTTTACAGCTTATAGCTTTAAGGCCTCAAATAATTATGAGCAAAAAACTAAACTTGAGACTTTAGCCAAATGTTGAAGAAACAGAAAATAAGCCATGTGCCGACCTGTAGGAGTCGTTGAGGTGGGCGTGGCGCTCAGCAGCCAGTGTACGAATCTGCTCCCAGTTGGTAATGAGCTCATCTCTCTTCAGGTGGATCTGAGAGGCGTTCTGGGGGTGGGTTTGCTGCAGACGTTCTGCCTCTCCACCCAGAGTGTTCACCTGAGCACACAGACAGGGCAGAACTTAATAAAAATAATGACAGCAAATGTATAAAGATGTGCACAAGCACAGTGTTGTCAAAATTTAAATCTTAAAGGTTCTAATAATTAGGGAGACTGACCTTGTCTTCCAGGGCTGCTAGGTCTCTCTCAAGTCCCTCGTGTTTGCGCAGCAGAGCCTGAACACTTGCCAGGTCACGTCCAAAATCGTCTGAGGCCATCAGCTGCTCTTTCTCCTTTATCCAACTGATGGTTTCATCCACATCCCTACAAACCACAAAAGATTAAAGTTAATGAGTGAAGTACTTATTTCAAGACTCAAAGTCTGTGGTTATATAGCTAAATCATTCATTATTATAATTTTAATTGTATTAATCGTATGACTTACCGGTTGAAGCGCTGCACCTCAGCAGCCCCAAACAACTTGCCCTGTCTCTGCTGGGCTAAACCCTTCAGCCTCTGCCAGGCTGCATTAACCTCCTCCTGCTTCTTCAGGATGAGCTCGGCTTCGGGGTGGTTCTCCTGAGTGAGCTTGGCTGCAGCCTGGTTCACCTCATTCACACGCTCTTCGTGGGCTGCCAGGTCTGTCTGGAACTCTTCAAACTTCTTCTGCAGAACCTCCACATGTTCCAGGTCCTGCCCCAACTCCTCTGAGGTGACAATGGCTTCCTGTATGAGTAAATGTGTACTGTTTAATTCAGGTCATGCCTTTGTGCTTGAACAACACCACTGAATTTGAGAAGGTTAAATCTGTGTGAATTGTTTGATCAGTATTGAAAGCCGACATCCTGCTGAAGCTTTAGATCCTAAAACACAACAATTTGCTACTACCTAACCACATCCGAATATGTTTAAAATAGCAAGGCTTACTCAGTCAGAAAGTGTACTATGTCTTATGGTTTCTGACCTTGTCACTGATCCAGTCCAGGGCATCCTCACACTCCCGCAGGTACTGCACCAGTTTCTGGGCCTGCAGCAGACGCACTCCCTTCTCCTTGGTCTTCTGCAGCAGCAGGTCCCAGAGACGATGCAGTTCCTCCAGACGAGTCTGTTACGAAACAGAGAGAGATTAAAGAAAATGTGTCGCAATGCTAGGCTTGTCCTCTAGGCGGCAGCAGAAGGAAAGTTTAAGGCTGTCCATCACTGACCTGATGGAACTAGGTTTATAATGTCCAAACCTTTAGAAAGAATGATGGACAATCTAGGAAATGTAGGAGTCAATTTGATATCTTTATATATTTATAGATATCACCACAAACTTGTCTAGCTAAACCCAAGGGGGACAGGAAGTCTGAAGAAGAAAGAAGAAGAAATTTCACCAAAGGCTAAGATAAAAGGTCACAGCACTCAAGCACCTACTTGGATATAAGTTCCATAATTGACACTTTTTACAATTGGTCTCTGAGCAGTCCGGTAAGGCGTGAAGGACTGAGTCAAACATGAGGATGGTTACATGAGGCATGTTACATCTTTGTATTACTGTACATAACCATATATAGCCCTAAATGTACCAGTGTTTATCCAGTAATATTCCAGGTCACTGAATTAAGCTTAGATTCATTTGTTATGTGAGTAAGGTCTCTTACACGGATGGTCTCAGATGCAAAGTGGCTCTCAGAGATCATGAGATTGCCAGTCTCATCCAGCTTGATGATGGCGCCGGAGTTGGCCTGTACCTCTGCTTCAAAGGCTTGATGTTTCTGAAGCTTCCCCTGTGAAGACAAACACACTGGATGAGACAAAGAACGCTCCAGAGGTAAGATCAGGATATTCTGATAATAAAATCTCTTTAAAAGAGAACATATGTAAAATTGTAGCTTGCACCCATGTTTGGGATAAGTGGTTTGATTTAAACTTAAGATAATAGCTACAACATAAATGAGTATTATTACTTATGGTTTACTAATATGTTTACTTAAATGACTGAACACATGATGCGTTGTGTAATAATGAAACCCGTGTGCTTTTACAAGTGGGAATGCCTATAAGGCATTTTTTCAATTACAGGAAGAGCAATCACAAGTCAAAGGTTGCTATGACTTACTGACAACGCAGTTTACAATATTTAACTACTAGTTAAGAAGGTTATTATTAACTTGTTCAGCTGCTAGGCTGGTAAAGAAGCATCTTGTTAAACAGAAGTCTGAAGTATGATTGGCGAAGCAAAGTTTAAAACCACTGTAAAAGTTTGACAAACATTGCCAAAGTCGGACAAAACTTTGTATCTCCAAATTTGTAACTTCACATGAGAAGGAAAAAAACGTTTAACTTTCACTGGAAGTAATGTAAAAATAATAATAATAATAATAATAAATAAGTCATTAGATAATAATCTATAAGTCATTTTGGATACATTGTATTGGCCCATAAATCTTAATTTTGACAATTTAAAGAAATGCCAGATTCACAACAAAAATATGAGATATAAGGCTTTTATGTATATATTAAATGCACCTTTATGATGCTTTTGCCAAAATCTTCAACTATTGTTCGACTTGGCAAGCACCGCCTACTAGGGCTGCACAATATTGGAAAAAACTGATAGTGATATTTTGTTGCTCTATTATTTATTAAACCACATGATTTTTACCAGATTTCTCCAGATGTCAATAAGCCAACATGTTGTGATATTAATAAAATACATGATATTGGGCAGATATAATCAGTCTCATGGAAAATAAGAACAGTGTGAAATTTCCTTTTGTATCAAGCAATTCAAAATTCGATTAAACTCAAATTTATTTATATAGGCTTTTTACAACAAATGTTGTCATATAGCAGCTTTACAGAGATCCGGTCAGAGCCTCTTTTGAGTAAGCCTGTTGCAACAGGGGCAAGGAAAAACTTCCTCAGATCGAGAGGAAAAACCTTGAAAGGAACCAGGACTCAAAAAGGGAACCCATCCTCCTCAAAAGCAAGCATAATGTGTATGATTTCATTTGCCTTATGTGAGATTGCACATCTTCGATGGGACTATTGCACACGTGCACATTGCAATGTCATTGCAATGGCTGAAACTATGTATTGTGCCGCCCCGCCGCCTACTGTTAGTAGTAGTCACAGTATTTTGCCTTATGTGCTTCAGTGTGCAGTAAAATGGAAGTGTTTTAGATATGGACACCCGTCCACATTCTTAAACCACACACCTGCAGGTTGGTGGGATCCTTGTAGTTCTCGTCTGAGGCAATCTGCAGCTTCTCCTGAATCCACTTCTCCAACTCGTCGGCGTCGCGGCGAAAGAATTGGAATCGGTAGGAGTCCTCTAGTTTCTGCCTGCGCATGGTCGACAACTCCTTAAAGCGACGGTAGCGGTCAAGGACCTGCTGCCGTCGCTCCTGGATGTCGTCGGCCGTCTCCAGGACTTTCACTCCACTGATATCCATTTTCTAAAAGAGACACAAACACACAGAAGATTGGCTTCATGCATTGCTGGAAAATTGCTGCATCACTGTGCCTTCCCTTTCCTCCATTAGCTGAAATTAAATTCCACAACAAATGTCTGGGTCCTAGATTATAAACAACTTCTAGAGGGTCCTGAAAAACAAAGGGGAGTATTAAATGCAACATCTACACCATTACAAACATTATATTTATACAGATTAAGCAGTACTGACCAGAGGACTAGCCTAATCCATTTACCTTGTGACAGATCTCTTAAAACAGCTGCAGAATTTGCGTCATTAATTCTTATCAATAAGACGAGTTTAACACCACACAGACATGTCGTGATTAGAGAGATGGCCTGAACAACAGCTGAGCACACAAGGGGTCCAGGCGGAAATTCCTCATGCCTCTGAACAAACAGACACAAAGAGACTGCTGCTGTCAGCCCCATGTGGGCCAACTCTACACACCACCCCCACTGACACCCACTTCGAACACATGCTGCAACCCCCTCCTGATACTCCATCAGTCATGCCCTAGGGCCTATGCTTTTCACAGACTGCTTGAGGAGCATCAAGGGTTAAGTTATGATTTTGTATGATGTAGCACAGTTGAACAGCAGGATGGACACACCCTGGATACAGTAACATGTTACTGGTATTCAAGAGATTGGCCCATCCCAGCACTAGACTGAGTAGACTGCTGGGAATGTGGGCCCCTTAGTGGACTATTCTTGGAGGAACTGCACAAATGTCAGGGGGACAGACGGAATGCGATAAAATTCCTATCGCTTACACTCCTACAAATAAATGTGTATTAAATGTTTTTTGAGCTATTTTTTAATAGAGATGTGCAAGTGGGAAGACTCTTTACACTCAATTTCAATTTTTTATAGAACCAAAAGTGGTTCTTTTACGGCATCGCTCAAAGAACCTTTTGATAAGCCTTTCTCTTTAAGAGGCTACAAAGCCCAACCACTGTGCTAAGTGCAAACTCATCTGACTTAGCAGCTGGAATTAACAGCTAAACAGAAAACTGTGTGAGAAAGTGGCACAGAGTCCTTTTGGGGGATTTTACAGATAGGCGAGAACAAATGTGGCCATTTCTGGCCACAGTGAGAGCTGCTCATCGTTGAAGATGACAACTGTAATGCATTCTTCCCACATTGGCTGTAATAAGTCCACTCAGTCAATACGCCTGTTCTAAACCTCTAGCTTTTCTACTTCTCCGTGGGTGACGCTAAACATTCATACAACACTCCTTAGTGGGATTATCAGTTTTTTTTATTATGAAGTTCTTGAGATAAGTCCTTTTCAGTGAACGGAAGAAGAATAAGGAGTGAATGTGACCATAATAAGGACAGAAGAGTCTTGCTCTCCCAAGCCCAAGTTCAATGTCCCATGGCACAAGGCAAAAAACAAAAAAAAATGGGCATCTCTGGAGCCATAGAGCTGCTTCTTCTGCAACCATGAGACTGCTGGGCCAAATCAATACAGCCTTTTGTTACACTCGCCAGCAGAGCAGGGGGTGGGGGAAGTAATAAAACTGAGAAAAACAGGGGTGCCGGAAAGGACGCAGAAAAAGAAGGGACTAACAACGACGCAAAAAGGGACCACACTAAGAAAGGCTGAAGTCAACCAAAAAAGTGTGAACAAGAGAAATGGGGCGAGTCTTTCACATACAGGGAGAGATTGGCTGAGTCAGCAGTATGGATAAATAAGGCATGCTGTCTCATTTCCAAGGACAGTGGAGGTAAAAAGCATGAGAGTAAGGGAAGAGGCTGACCATTAGGACCAGCATACATCTGGAAGCTCACTAAATCATCCACTAATGAGTGGCTAATGGAGGAGATGAAGTCCAATTGCTGAAGATGCATAGAACAAGACATTCGCCCTGCACTAGTATGTATGTGTGTAGGTTAAAAGGCAAAGGCCAAATTCCATCTGTGTCCCATCACAAATGGTGATCGCAGTTGTCTTTAATTGACCTAATCTTAATTAGTTAGTGCTGTGTATGCAGTCATGTGACTCTGCCATGTTCAGTCTGCACATCGAAGGTCATATCGCCCAACATTAATACATTTTGTCGTGTTTGGTCATCTTTTTAACTATTTATCATCCAAATTATTTGTAAATTATGAACATAACTGATAGTAACAGCTTTAATACACTCTACACTGTTCATGGCATTCCAGCATAAAGAATAACAGCTACAGCAAGCCAGCATAACACGCCCAGATGTGAATTATGACTAAATAAAGTGCATTAGCCAAAGACAGATTACTCTCTCTTAAACTGACCCACCCTGTTCCCGCCCAGATGGGCTACCCGGCTGCATCCCCTCCCCCATTTGGCCCATCCCTTCACATCAGTCCCCAATTCACTGTCAGCTTATATACAGTGGCTTCGACTGGATTCAGCCTGATGGCTCTCAGTGGGGATAAAGATCAGGGCCACGGTCAGGAGCACAACAACCTACAGCTAGCCTACACAGCAGCATCAGCTGTGCGTTAACAGCATTTAGTCATAGGTCATCAGGATGCCTACCTGACCTGTATGAGCTGAAATGGCGACATCACAACAAAAGGCATGACGCTGCATTTTTGACAAATGCCTGAGAGAGACCGCACCTTACTGTGAAAATCCGCTAACCTCGAAGAGGTCTTCTCAGAGCCATACATATTGCTTAAAGACACTCAAATCTGAAAGCTGGCACATTACACACTTATTTTACACCTAACTGACATTACTAATCACCCCCCACTGCGGTGAAGACTAATGACTGAAAATAGTTGGAGTTGGGGAAAAAAAAACAAAAAAAAACAACTCACCACAACAAGAGCATAAAACCTGCACGAGGGCACTAAAGTGGTGCAGCTGTAGCAAGAGATAGAGCCCTTAGCGGTGTGCACAGCAGAGATAACACCAGCTTGCTTGCTCTCCTACGCATTCACCCTGTTCTTCCCCCTCCCTCCTACTCCAGCACTCTTCGGCACTCGCTCTAGCTCTGCCTTGGCCCCACCATTAGTGCTCAACAGCGCAGCTCTGGAATATTCTCCTCCCTTTCCCACTCTCTCTCTCTCTCTCTCTCTCTCTCTCTCCCACACACTCGTCCATTGAGCAGGCGCCCAGATACCTCCCTCACATTCCGGCCACATGATGACACAGGCAAAGTCCACGCTCACACCCTCAAAACACTCAGTGGCCAGCTGTAATTGCTGTTAGCTGGGCCTACATGGAAGGAGCTGCTATTACAAAGACCAAAGACCAAACCACAAACCACACACACACACACACACACACACACACACACGTGTGTGTGCTCTGAGATTTTTTCACACCATGTTGTGAAGGAGGTCAAAAATAACTATAGGTAAGTCACAGAAAGACACAATTCTGACAGCCAAGAGACAGAAACACATACAAGTTCAATTATGCCTCAACTGGCCCACACGGTGTCTCCTCAGCCGTTTTTAGACGTGCCACATATTCCCCATCTGTCCAAATAATCAGGTCTGTCTTACAACATGCCTCCTATTCCCAAACTGTCCTGATAATGAGGTTGTCCTCTCAAAGACATTCTTACCAATCTTGCAGAGAGGAGCAGAGATATTTATACACCCCAGTGTGGCACAGATTGCTGCAGAAGTATGTTAAGTGGAGCAGGGAGAACATGTGACACCAGTAAGGTGTGTGTGGGGGGTTAAGCAAAAGCTCTTTAACTGGTGCATTACAAAATTAAGCAATATTGCAAATATATAACATCAGGGTAGTTCAAGCTATTTCAACGATACGGTAATTGTGGGCCGATGCAGATTCTCAATATTTTGCATGTGTTTTTTTGCCAATGCAGAGGCTGATAACCATATTTAAACATTTAAATTGGGACTGTGACTACCTGGATTAGTATTTGAGAGATCTATGCTAAGTGGACAGTGTACAACTTAAAAAAAAATTACGACCATTGTTCGGCTCACGCTAATAAAGCGTGTATGAGAACAAAATCCCACTGTCTCATGAAAATAACCATCATCTGTCACATGCTCAACTGAAGATAGTCATCGTTTCTGCACCGATTTGTGCAGTCATTTTCAAACAGAGATTTCCATGTTTTCTGTGAACACACTTTACCATCACCATTTTTGTTATTGTTTTGGTTGCTCACCAGGGGTTTCGTCTAATTCTCTGATTGGTCGCTACTTCTGCTGTGTGTTGTTTAGGAGCTCATTCTACAAGATTAATTACCGGGAACTTACATATACATACAGCTCTCAGACTAAAAAACAAACAAACATCATGTTCACAGAGCAGGAGCAGTCATCATTGGCGTGTCATCGATTTGTAACCAATCTGGGGGAGTTACTACCTTAGTTTTGAATAGACTGATCAGGGTTTGTTAGTCATAAGGGGTCATTTTTTAAGAAGTCGGATTCCAAATATAGTTAATCAGCCCAGATAATGTTACATTATATACAATTTTTTCCGTATTAATTAGCAGCTCATGTTAGCTAAACGGTGTCTGTATTACTTATATAACAAATAAAGATCAGGATCATATCAGCAGCGGCCAATATGCAACATTAAGGTAATCTGATCAGTCAGGGTGTCAATAAAATAACTGGATTTGAAAACTAATAACAATAACATTTCGTCATACCGTCCTAGTGGTAAACACATCCAGGCAACTTTTAATATTCAGAGGTAGCCCATCTCACTCTTTTGCTATCTCAAGGGACAACAACATTCTGCATAACAGTTACTGCAGAAGAACTGGTTGATGCGCAAGTCCAACACGCTCAATGAGACACTACAGGGCTAGTAAAGAGGGAGAATTCTTTCCACAAAGCTTTACTTTCTCCTCCTACAACAAGGCCCCCTAACAACTTCATGTCACATCCTGCATTCAGCAAGACCAGCGCTCCCACTGGGAAATCAGCATCAGTGGGAAACATGCCCAGTTCATGTTCGTAACACTAAGTTTCCATGGAAACACATCTGTTACTAAGGGCCAGGAGATAGAATGGGAGGAGGATGCAGGCCTGAGGAATGTCCAGGAAACGGGTGGGCCGACTCTGAGCTCTCCAGCTGAGCAGAGTTCAACTACTGAGAAAGAATGAAGCAGAGAGGCCTTTTTCCTTCACTTCCCATGAGTTCACATGAATTTCAGACTGCTCCCTCGTAGAACAGCCACAGAACATTATAGACCACTTAAATCCCATCTTCTGTTGCTGAGAAAAAACTAAACATCTATAAGCTTTAGATGCACATGACTTAAAGCCAACCTTTTCTGGGCTAGGGTCTCTTCATGCAGTATTCATGGAAACAGTGATCTACGCAAAAGCTATGGAGTAACGAAACACTGCAGTATTTTACTGACTGTTCCAAATAAACAGTTAAAACACTGTAGAAAATGTAGGATTAAATTAAACCGAGCACCAGTAGATCTGAATAAACCCATCAGTTTTCCCACACACTGCAAGATCATGCAGAAAACACCCACACATCATGCAACACAGCAGTCTAGAAAGAATCATCTCTTACATGCATGCATTAAATCTCAGTATACAAAGTAACCCATAGACCTATCGAAAATAAAAGAACCTAGGACAACCATAAAACTGACCAACCTCAGACGGTCTACTCCTATTCGGTAACTGCGTATCGTCAGGCTCAGCCCAAATGAATTAAAATGAACTTCTCGAAGCTGCAGATGAGCCTCGAGAGGTATGACTACGCAAAAGCATCAGAGAAGCACAACACTCTGTGAGTGCACGTGTCCTTCCATCTCTCCAGCTGTGACTGCAGTGCAGACAGACAGAAGACGCATCGCCGCTGCAGTGGTAAGGCCGTATGGGGAGGCAGCCAAGACCCTGCCCTGCCCATGCGACTTCTCAGCAAGAAAATCAGCAGCAGGCAGGAATGAGCTTACGCTCGGCTCTTTCCTTCCTGCTCTCGACATTCCAGAAGCTACGCAGCAATCTATAGAGCCCACACCATCTAACGGAGCCACACCACCACAAACCATACCCAACAAACACACAAACAAACACGTCACACAAATTCACACACACTTTACCTTAAGTTTGGGTTTAATAAACTTGGACATGGTAACAGGTGCCTGTGCTGGTTACAGGGCACAAGATTAAATCATTTTATTAGTGAAACTTGGAAGCGTTCAAAGATCTTGCCCCATATGTCATGTGCTGTGAGGTTGGGCTAGCTTTACAGAACATTGGCAAACCGCCTCCTTATTTTACCTAATGAAGGTTTGCTACATAACGTGGAGTTCAGACGAAACCAGACCGTGTTGTAGTTGTTGTTGAAGGAAAGTAAGCAGATTGGAAACAACAATGGATTTTGAACATAGTTAACAGTAGCTATACAATCTATCCTAATGCAACATTTCAGACACAGCAATATAGGGTGAATTGGCTTAATATGGGCGAGTTTTGCATTATGCTGCCTCCTATTCAACCCTATTCTATTTGCATACATATTTTTCTAGGTCCCAAAATAATGATAATCTGGTGTGACCTCCAAGACACAAAGCAACAATTATAATAACCACAGCTCGTGTTAAACCATAGTTTGATTGACTTATTTGAGGGATACCTACACCAAAAAGTTCTTAGGTACCCCAAATTAGGGCAATTTACCCTAAAAACATAAGCTAATAATAATAATAATAATGTGATTCAATGTTACTCATTTAGTTTAATGGCTTTTTTGCCAAAGCTCTGTAAAACCTGTGCAGCCTCGCAATAGTCTGTACCAAAGCAACCAGTTTGTGGGAAGAGCGAACCAAGAGGGAAAACACGATTACATGTATACAGTCACAGTTGAATTCACAGGGTAACACAAGCTTCAGCACAAAGGCATTCAGTCCGTAAGTGCTCATGCAAATTATGTGTGATTATCGATAAAAGCACACTTAACAGCTCGTACATTCTCAAAGGAAATGCAGGAATGAAACAGATGAGGTAGTCCCCAGAGTAAGGAACACATAGTTGTTGATTGGGTTACAGCGGGACGTCACACAAAACCAGAGTCAACCTACACGCCACTTCAATATGGTCTCTTCACCCCCCCTTCGCGTTTAATTTTTTAAACAGCATTACCATTTCAAAGTCCTGTGAAAATGCACTGGTGTAATCAGGAATTCCTGCGCTAGAGTACGTCCAGTTCTGCAGTCCCAATGCCATCCTCATGAGCCTCCTAACAATCTAACAATACGCATGTGTGCTCATTCATATTTAGGAACCGCGGCCTTTGCCTGTCTATGTCTATACTGCTTCACATTCGCCCTCCACTCTTAAAAATAACAGGTGCTACAATAGGTTCTTTGAGTAATGCCACAGAAGAACCATGTTTGCAATGCTAACGATGTGTGGGTGTGAAGAACCTTTACATCAAGAGAACCCTTTAAAGGTTCTCCAAACTCAACTATCGAAAAATCTATCTTTTTGGAACCAAAAGTGGTTCTTTTATGATACTGAGGATGAGGGTGTGTACCAGCTGTGTTACTTGCATACTTGCAATATTTGTAATATGTACAATACATCTTGTTTGGTATTAGAAAAATGCTATTTCCCCCCACATTTTGCTAAAGTATAGACGAGAAAGTTTCATTTCATGGTTATAAAGGGCGTCCACTTAAATCAGCTACAGAGAACGCACAGCTGCACATGAGGAAGCAGCTTAACCCCATGGGCCCCTGAGGAGGACCCCACGTTCCAGCGCTTCAGCTTTAGGGACCACACCCTTTTGGAGAGTTTTTCAGAGTTCGGTGTGCATTACATCAGCTTCAGAGGAAAAGGAAAAGGGAGGAGAGAATTCCTTGCTGGATGTCCTTCCTCTATCAGACACTGGTCAGGAGTGGTGGCTGACGTCGATGCGAAATACCACATATTCACACTGATGTGAATGGCAGACGGCATAGGAGTAACCCATGACATACTAGCCGAGGCCTTAAGGACCTGAAATTTGATTAGCGAATGAGATTCAAGGCATCTCAAAGCACAGCAGGCTAAAGCTCACACAATGTAAAAGTCATTCGTGTTCTCTGAGGGAGAAATAAACAGCTTTATGCAGTCTCTCGTGTACAGATCACAAGTTCTGCATGCTAATGGCCAAGCACAAAACCATGCCTGTCCTTCATTTATTTATTCATTCATTCATTCATTCATTTGAAGCAGCGCTGCAGCCATTAACTGTGCTCATGTCATGGTGTCAGCAATATGACACAGCAGGATCGAGATCATGTATGTAGGGGGTTCAATTTCAGTCTCACTAAGAAAACCTGAGCTTAGTGCCTTGATAAAGGAAAGGTGGAGAAGTGTCCAGCTATTGTGTCTGAACGGAATGAGAGGAATGCAGGACTGTTGACACCCAGGCAGGGTAGGCATATAAAAGCAAGAATACAGCTAACCTGATTTGCATCTATTAACGTATTTATGAAGCTTTTCTTATGCATATCACTGTGTTTAAGCAATGATGACAGCTCTTATTCTTTATAATAGCGCAAATAGCCAGCTAAGTGATATGTAGGTAGTAGCACTGTGTACAGAAAGGACTGGTCATATGGACACCAAGACGTTACTCTCGGTGTAATGCTTCAGATATCTAATTTATTATCCAACATTTCTTCATATTATGGTCTGTACACACAAAAAAATCAAGACAAATCTCGATGGTTGTGTTTTAGGCCGCCTGTCTAGCTAAATTCACTGGGAGAGAGAGGGCGAGAGAGGAGCTGGGCGGCTCCTACAAGCTGTTAGACACCGCAGACGCAAAATATCGATTTTTAGCCTAAATACTGATATAAGGTAAAAGGAAAAGCGACAGAGCTGCATATATGTGTGTTTTATATAGTCTTTAGATCCAATCTGCACGTATTTAGCACTAGCTAACTATATTATGGTCGAAAATCGAGCTGCAGCTGTTGTGCAGCTAGCCACTCCGCTGGCTAAGGCGTTATTAGGTGCTAGCAGGCTAATACAGTTAGCTATAGCTAGCCAGCCAGCTAACTAACTAGCCATCTTGCTTTCCCGACGGTAGAAAGACAGAAAGCAAGCTAACAGGCGATGGTTAATGTCTGGAAAAGACTGTTCAGACGGCATGGTAAACTAAATAACCCTAAACAGTCCGCTGACCAGCGTTTTATTTTATTCGTGAGTAGCTAGAGTTAGCTAGCTAGCTACATTAACGTTAGCTAGCTACTTCGCCTCGGAATAATGCAATGCGTTAGATTACACTAGCTGTATGGGTTATAACACATGTCAGATAACGTTAGTAACTGTGTAGTAAGTGCAAATACGCTCAAAATATGTAGCACTAGCTAACAACAGCTGCATATCCCCCCCCCAGCTGAAGGTGAGTGTGAATGGTGAACGGTGACTGGGCCCCTAAGCATTGCTAAAGCCGTGCCACAAGCAGTAGTTAGCTAGCTAGCTTATTATTTCCATTCTGAGGCGAAACAAACGCGAGTTAAATGGCTTTTATGTCATTTCACGCCAGTGTGCCGTGGCGGAGCCGCTTACCTCTGCAAAAAGGTGTTCAGCTCTGGTCTTATGGACTGGATCAAGGCAGGTTGCAGCCTCCCCTCGTATTGTAATAACGATCTGACTGAAACGACCGAGGCCTTCTGAGGCAATGACGTCAGGGTCCGCAGCAACCCGCCGAACGTTGCCGAACGGTGTCGAGCGATGCCGAGTCGCTCTGGCAGCTGATTGGTTGACAGCGATTTGCGTTGACTGCAATTTTTACATATTATATATATAAATTGTATGAGCACGTTTGATTTTTTTTTTTTTTTATTGCGGCGTGCATCTAATTAGATATTCATCTAAGAACCAGTAATTGTATGTTTTATGTTTATGTACAAAACCATTTCCATTTCAAAAGGAAAACAAGAAAAGCTTGCACACGTATGTCTACATGATTTCAGGTCAGATCTATCTGGCCTGGTAATGTTATAGTGCATTATATCAAGTGCTTTTAAGAGCTAAGAGGAAATGGCATTTGGCTGCATTGACTCTGCAGTCCGTTTATACTGCTACCAGTGTTTACTATGTGGAATGTGCTGACACCACACACTGGGCAGTAAGGTCTGTTGGATTGTGCTGTCTAAGGGCACCACAGTCTCCTGGCCAACCACACAAACGGCAGAGCAGAAGCCAGCTAATGTACTATAAAACAGATTGCCCCTGGATAGGATAACAGTTTAATGTGTTATGAATTTTATTTATAATGCCAATTGACATGTGTAACATTTTGAGGTGGTAGGCCATTGGAAACCTGCAGAATGGCAGATAAAGATCATCACAATAACACACAAAATGAACGTATGAATGAACATATGAATAGCTTTCTCGAAGACTCAAGCTGAAAAAACTCATACATTTAAGTTAATATGTAAAAAAAAAAAATCTGATTTTTCAGTTTATTAATACTTGAAATGCATGCCTATGTGGTTTATATATTTTATTCATTTAAACAGGAACAATTTCTCAATTTCTCTTATCTTATCTTTAAGAGTTTATTTTATAACTCACACATTGATTCAGAATGTTGAGATGAGAAATGACCTGCTCAGACACCCATAAGGTTGCATCTAAAGGTGCAAATTGCCCATTGCGCCACCAATTGGCCATTATCACGTTGAGGATGGCCGATACCAATTTCTGGCAACTTGCCCCCTATAAAGCAGAACCTGTACCTCCATCCCTCCTCACTTGAGTTGTCTTGTTCACTCAGCAAAACTGCTCTCAAGATGACTGCATGTGAAGCCTGCAGAAACACAACGGAAACAGGCATCTCCTTCTACAAGTAAGTGAGTCCCTACCATTATTAATTCTTTTTAGGCTCTTCAACCTAAATCCTATAGGGTCAGAGTCCTGTACACCAGCCTCCAGGATTGGAATGAAAAAGCCCTGCATTAGGATGTGATCATTTTGTCTTTGTGTTGATCATGTGATGTCCATCAGATTTCCCCGGGATGAAGAGCATCTGCAGCAGTGGATTGCTAACATGGGGAAAGATGAAGCATGGACTCCAGCAGAATCCTCTGCCTTATGTTCTGCTCATTTTACCCCAGAGTGCTTTGATGGGTCAGGACATCTACACTCATATGCCATTCCCACTGTTTTCCCTCCAGATCAACCTGTGGTAGGTTTTGTATGGTCTGAAATTACATCACATTCTAATTTGACCAACTGTTACAAAAATTTGCATGCCCAATGGGCTCCTAATCACATTTTATTAATTGCGTGGTGATTTATATGGAAAATCAGTCTGGCAAATAACGTGAGTTTAAAGAATTTCCACATTATATTCTAAACACAAGTTTCCCCACCTAGAGTATCAAGAACGTCAAGAACCTTTATTTGCGTGTAACAGTATTTACACACCAACTCTTACATTAATTAAGGCTAACGGTGTAGTTTGCTCTGTTATTTTTAAAACCAAAATATAGAGCATATGTTAATAACACATCTGCACCACTATCGTTGAATTTGATTGAATTATGGTTCTTTCAAGTTGCATACATTAGGACGTGTACTATGAGTACATTAATTCTGCATGAGTTCCAATGCATGCCTTTGTTAATTCCAGGACTTGCAAGTTTTTAAAGAGTCTGAAAATGTAACCGTTCAACAAGAAACAGCAGAGACACACTCAGACACTCCAGCAAGAACATGTGATTGTGAGGAACGCATTCAAGCAATTGAAAGAGCTTACAGACTGAAGCTACTTTCTGCTCAACTTCAAATAAAAAAGTACCAGAAAGAACTGATGGAGCAGTCACACAAGGCGATGAAATGGCAAAAGAAAGCTTTAATTTTGAAGTCTGCTGTGATAACCTTGAAGCTAAGGAAAGCTGCTTCAACACCAGCAGCTTCTGAAAAGCCAACGGACCTTGTTCAAGACTGAAGTGTCTCGATTTAAGTAGTTGTGTTGACTCGTTGCATGTAAATTAAGTGACATTACAGTTATTGTTTACTGTTTTAGCTTTATATGTATTAACTGTTCAAGGGTGCAATTAGTAAAATATACCATATGGCTTTCCTGCTTTTGTTGGAGTAGCTGTATCTACTGTCCAATGAAGGCTTTCTACTAGATTTTGGAGCACTCATCAACAACAGTGTTAGAGTGTTAGAGAGGTCAGAATGTTGGATGATCACCACCCCACCTAATCCCAAACGTATTGGATGGAGCACCATCATTACAGAGAGCATAGCTCAATAGCTATGAGACTTGGAGACTTAATACCTCTCTAGACAACCACATGTGCACACATTTGCACATCTGTGTCAGCAATGGGTGCAGCTTAAATTTGCTGAACGCATTCATTAGAAGGTGTGTCCACAAAGATTTGGACATACAATGCATTTGCTGCTTCTATTAATATACAAAACTTCTGTGCCCATGAGTACTTTGGTACCAGTGTTAAATGTATACCGCTCGCTGTATAGTTGAAATTTAAGGTTTGTCTAGAATAAACATATTGCATGACTTTATTATTATTGCATTATTATTATTGCACTGAATCATTTCCCTCTACTTAAACACACAAACACACACTGTTCATTGTTTTTGTTCAAACATAAAAAGTGATTTTAATATACATACATATATATCATAATAAACGGGTCATATGTATAAAATATACTGATGAAATGACAGTTTCTAGTCCATTATTTCATACAGAACAGACAACAGTACGAGTTATTGTTAATTCACGTCATCAGATAAATAAACTGCAAAAGCCTACAGTAAAAGTGCAAGTAGAACTTCAAACACCAAATAAACTGAGCTTACAAAGACTTACAAATAGTACTTTGTAAAACTGGTAGCACCCATTGACAAATTCTTCATAACCCTCTAGAACAGTACAACAGTCCCCTGGTTACATTAAAACCACCTCAGCTAAAAGTAAGTGGCAACATCTTCAAAACCTGGTATTACCCTGAGTTAATACCCTTCTGTACAGTACTTATGGGGATCAGACTTAAATGGTAACAGGGAAAACTGCAGATTTTAAGTGGAGTGTCAGATAACAGATTACACATTTGCATGTAAATAAACCATTTATGTAAACATGTTAGTAAAGCGTATGTTTCAATACAACATGTATCTCTGACAGCATCTCAGATTTAAACCACTGTGGTGTTTGCCACATTACTATAAAATTGAATGGCTTTGTGGTAAATATTACCTTAAATTTAATCCTATACCCTCTATAGAACATGTTCACTTTTAAGTCTAGTCTTTCAAGTCTACAATGTGTAGCTCTATGAAAAGAGGTATAATAAAAGAGGTATTGTAATACCAACTCTCTCAATATGATATGGTTATAAAACCATGTCAACTGTTCATGAACTGTTAGAAGACTAAAACAAGATGGTGTTATTACTTTACACTGAAATGAGTGCACTCTCATAAACATCATTCTTAATATATAGGTAAATATTTGAATACTTTCACACTTAAATGCATAGCTATCTCAAAACATTGCCTAGCTCTCTTGAAGACACTCAACTAATCAAAAAGCAGCGACACTGATCTTCCTTATGTCAACTTTACATGAAACTAACTTTCAATGGAAGTCAATGTAAAAAGATTTTAATCCAAATAATTTTGGGATCATTTCTATTGGTCCATCATGACATTTTGACATTCATCATGATTTTGATACATGAAATGTGCCATTAAATGAAGATTTAAAGTTTATGCACCACCACGGCGATACGAGAATAAACAGGGTACAGTCTTTGGTTCTCACATCAAATGAGTGTCCTCGTAAAATATTGAATGTAAACACAGGGTGTGTGTTCTCTCATAATCACCTTAGCTAAAATCTGCCACAACTTTCAGATTTGTGAGTGGGCTCGGAATGAGGAGCTAGTGAGAGCAGAGTCTCCAAATACACTGGCATAGGAAGCTTTGAGAAACTGGACGTAGTTCTGCAGACTTCGGTTGGTGCTGTCTGATTGCTCCAGACGGTCTTTAATATCCTGCAAACGACTCTGGTATCTTGTCTCGGTCTGGGAGGGCAGACAGCACAGTCAATACACTCAATTGAATAACAATGGACAGATTGTTACACTTGTCAAAGTAGTTAAATCACCTCCCTTTCTCAGTTAATTCCAATAGAGAAAGCCTTGCTTTCTAACTAGCAATTGTTCATCAGGTTTTCAACAAGCCACATAAGAGGGTACATCCCAGAAGTACTTACATGCCATTGTATTGATCTAGTTTTAGTCTTTTAAAATTAGGACACATAGGAAACCTTTTTCATTTAAATTTTTATCACATTCTTTTTTTATTTCATTCTTAATTATTTGCAAAATATAATGATTAGAATTCCAATTGTCTTGTAAGGAAAAGGTGCCTGTACATATTTCTGTTTCTATTAACTACACTGCAGAAAGCGCAACTAGTATGCATGCCACACAGACTGCCATAGGGGTATGTTTGTGTCCAGCTCACAGGTTAATTAACTGGGAAACGTCCAGCCATTGCAGTGAAGCTTACCTCTTCTTTAGCTCGCCGCAGCTTGCTAAGCTCTGAGGTGGTCCTGCTCAGCTGAGCCTCCAGGTCTATCACTTTGGACTGAGTGACACGTTCTTTAGAAGCAGCGCGCTCTCTGGTATGAGTCACCTGTAACAAGTCATACTCATATCAAAACGAGACATTTCTTTATACTAGTGGCAACTAAACAAACAAAAAGATTGGTCCTGCAATACAATAAAAGGTTCCCAATGCTAAGATAATTTTTGCAGCCCAAACATACAGACCTGTCTTCTCGCATCATCCAGAGCTTCTTCTAACTGCCGATTCAAAATAGCGCACTCCCGTGACTTCTCCTCTAGACGCACCTGGTTGTTTAATATGGTCTCCTCTCGCTTCGTTATGACCTGCAGGAGGTCTCCATTTTGTGAGTTGGCCTCCTCCAACTTTCTGTTGAAAAGATTACAAATCAAAGCTTAAAAAAAAAATCCTCAGCACAAAAATATATACATATTTCTTATCTGATTATCTGAATGCACACGTGAATTACCTGTTAAGGGCGTCCAGCTTGTGCTGGAGCTGCTTGTTCTCCTCTAGTAAAACCATGTTCTTATGTTGTGCCATCTCCATCTGAGTGCCTTGCTGCTCTACCTAGACAACAAACCAACACACATGTACATTTACCTGCTTAACTGGAGAGCAATTTTAAAAATGAATTCTCTTACTTTATAATTTTGTGACATATCAAGGAATGTTGTTTGGGTTAATCTTTTCTAGTTTATTAGTTTATTTGAGCCACAAATGTTGCTTTAGAAGTATGCTAATGGTCACTATCCTGCTGGAATCTGGGATCGCTGAAGGAATTTTATAATTTTTGCATCGTTGTAATGTAAAATACAAAATACTTTTGCAAGCCACTGTACGTACATACACTGACACACACACACACCTTTATGCGCAGGTCTGCGAGGGCAGTGGTGAGCTCGGCACTTCTTCTCTCTTGTGCATACTCTTTCTCCTGCGCCTCTTGTAGTTGGAGCTCTGAGCGTCTCAGGGCTTCAGGCAGAGGCTCAAGTTCTGTGAGGCGGCCCAGCAGCTGCTTCCTGACCTGCTCAATCTCCTGGTCCAGGTCCTCCCTCACAACCCGCGCCTCCCTCTCAGCCTGCTGCAGACGCACACTGTACTCATCTGCCTCAGCGCGGGTCTTCTGTACCTAAAAAAACACACAAACACACACACTCTTACACACTCAGTAATGTTTCAGACTAGTAGTTTCTTAGGTTGTGTCAAGTTCTCATTTAACTATCCACATCCACTGGATCATCTCATAATTATGTGTGTACAAGTATATGTTAGTATGATAAGCACACCTGGGTCTTGTAACTGTCCACTAGGCTTTCATACTGCTTCACAGAGGCTTTGACCTGATCCACCTCAGAACGAGATAAGGACAGCTTCTCCTCCAGTGCTGAAAGGGTGGCCTGAAGAAACGACACAATTACAAGGCTACCAAAGCAGATGGATCACCAACTTGAGTGTTGAGGGGGCTTCCTGGATACACCTTTAACCTAGTTTTGAACTATGTTTCTCTGTCCCTCAATCTGAAATCCTTTAAGTGTAGAATTGAGCATTATCTGCCCTACCTTTAGGCTTTGGTTCTCCAGTCTAACTGTAGTGCTCTCAGTTGTGAGGCTGTGCAGACGGTCCAGAAGTCCCTCTCTTTCTGAGCGCGCTTTTTCTTCTTGTGCGTGTAGCTGCTCAGTCAAGTCTGTGATTCGGCTAAGAGAACATGTATCAATTACTTATGAGGGGGTTACTTATGACGCCCCCTTTTTTTAAAGTTACCGGTTCATAAATGCCAATTTAGAGCAGCTGTTCAGGACAATGTTTTGGAATTTGGATTTGAGTAATCAGTTCAGTTGTTCAGAGAGCACATTCTTAGTCCTCACTTGTTCAGCAATGTGATCTCCATCTCAAGTTGTCCTTTATCCTTCAGCTCCTTTGCATGGCGACTGCTCCAGTTCTCCGCAGCTGAAACGGCATCTGCCAGCTGAGTTTCCTACAGGTCAGTTTTGAAGGACAAAATGCCCTGTGTTGATCATTTAAACTAATTACAACTCTTAAAATATATTTTAGTTTAAAATTAGGCACTGATATTTACTGAGCCCTCTCGCCTCAGACGCTCTCAGTCCACTCACCATCTCCGCCAGCTGGGCGTTGAGCTGTCCTGCAGTGTCTTCACTTCGCTCTGCTCGTTGTTTCTGGGCCCGAGTGGCTTTCTTTAAGGCCTCCTTATCTGCCTCTGCGCGCAGCTTCATCTCTTTCAGCTGCTCCTGCAGGTGCTCCAGCTCCCCCTGCTGCTGATTTGCTGCTCTCTCCAGGTTCTAAAACCAATGGATCTGTTACTAGCTCAGAAGATAACGGTGTATTATAATTGGATTACTAAATTACAATTAGAGCAAATTAAAAAGGCAGAGCAAATATGACAAACATCCAGTACCCTAATCTGTACAGCAAGACGGTTGTTCTCAGCTTCCTTGCTGCGTAGCTGGCCCTGCAGATGAGCTCGGGTTGACTCCAGGACTTTGGACAGCTCACTCGTTGTTTTAGAATTCTCCTGTCACAAGAAGCGTGTTAGAATTCACGATAAGGAACATTTTATCAGTACTTGTGAATGTGCTGGGACTGCATTGCATTGGGATTTGCATGTCCTCAGATTACCTTTTCATTCTCTAAGAAGGAGGTCAGCTGATTGACTTCTTTATCTTTGTCCTGAACCTTCATCTGAAGATGCTACCAGAGAGAGTTGTTCTTAGTGTTAAGCCTGGCTACATCCACACTAGTGTTCGCAGTAAACATGTCACACTGGTTAGGGACGTATATTTCCATATAGAAAACAGAGACAAACCGAGTTCTCTGCCTCAACGTCAGCGAGCCTCTTCAGGAGAGAATCTTTTTGCTCCAAGAGTCGAAGTGAGTCCATCTGTCAAATGAAAACAAAGACAGGAATCAGAACTTGGATTTTTTTCTATACTATGACAAGGCTTCCCTCTGCTGGAAAAAAAGTGGTACCTCACGCCCATGCTGTTCCTTCAAAAGACGACGAAGTGTTCGGTTAGTGCTCTCAAACGTCTCCAGCTTTTGCAGTAGAAGATCTTTCTGCCGGGCCAGCAGAGAAGATTCCGACCCGGACATCCTTTTCTCCTGTAAACACATACATAACAGATTTCTATTAGATGCCATAATTGCTGAAATATTTAATAGATGCAAATCAATATTAGTTAATACAATATTATCTAATACATATGCTAAATTATTGCTCTATAAAAATGCAGTGACCACTTCCTATACATTATAACTTGTTCATTACTGATAGGACAGGAATTATTTAGCTCACGCTCACACTCCTGGACATCCTGCTGACAGTTTCACGCAGGGCAGAGACCTGCTTGGCAGCTGCATTGCTGTCCAGTTCTGCCTCCAGCAGCTTCCTGAGGAGCACATCCTTCTCCAGCTGCAGGCTGTCCCTCTCCATTCTGAGCAAGACCACACAGAGACATGGAGCAGATTATGCTACTGCAACAGCTTGATACTGTCTTGCAGTCAACTTAAAGGAGAAACACGCTACCTATATATTAAACTATATGTCTAAATGTTTGTAGGTACTTCTTAATTGCACTCTTTAAGAGAGAGCATCCTGTTTGCTTCAATTATCCTTTGAGATTTTCCACCTTGCGAGAGTCCAATGTTCTTTGCAAAACACCACAATTGTCACCCTAAAGAAGTCCTGTGCAGACATGGGAGAACCTGCGGGACAATATATATATATATATGCAGAACTCCATAAATCAGGTTTTTATGACAGGATGGCAAGACAGAAGCCACTATTGAGTAAAATGTATAACAGCCCATTAGAGCCTGGAAAATTATGGAAAATCATCATCTGGTCTGATGAGATGAAGACTGAACTCTTCAGGCGGAACAGAAAGCACTATGTCTACTGAAAAACAGGCACTGCACATAACCTAGCTAATACCATCCCTACTGTAAAACCCAGTAGTGGCAGCGTCATGCTTTGGGGTGCTTCACAGCAGCAGGGACGGAGGGGTGGATGCAGCCAAATATTGAAACGTCCTAAAAGAAACTCATAATGGGGGACAGTTCACCAAAGCCAAGACCTAAACTCCATCACATGTCTGGGGAGACCTGAAGATGGTAGTTCACAGGTGCTCACCATATAATCTAACGGAGCTTGAGAGGATCTGCCATGAAAAATGGGATTAAGTGCCAAAATCCAGATGTGCAAAGCTGACATATCTAGAAAGGGGCTACTATACAAAAAGTGTGTGAAGGTTTTGATTTCTAATTTTCTAATGTTTTTCATTATCATTCATTATTATTGTGGATCGGTGGGTAAAAATGGCAATTATGTCAATTCAATAAGGCCAGTTTACAGATTTATTAAGTCTAATTTTAGACTGAACTACAGTGTCAGTGGTGAATCACCATCAGAAATTCTTTTTAGTCTAGATGCTTAGTCTATTATGTCTAATCTGGGACTGGAAGACTCAGCTCGTAGTGTAGAGACGCATCACTTATCCGTAAATCCAAGTGAACCATACCTGCCATAATCAGTTTCTTCCAGCATTTTTTCCATTGACTCTCGGAGGAGAGTATTCTCCCGCTCTGTGATTTCCAACTCCTTGGCAACCTCAGCAAGCTCCTCCTCCTGCTCAGCAATTACACGCTGAGAGACGTTCAGCCTTTCTGACTGACGCTCCAACAACTGTTCTTTCTTACGCAATTCAACCTGCAAATACAGACAGGAAAACATCTTACCTATGAATCTCTGATATAGGGCTAAGATTGCACATATGCATTTCTTCTCAATTAGTGCAAGGATCTTCAGATCTAACCCAGGATGGCTGGTTTCCCTACTCACACACCAAAGTAGATGTGTCTGAGAAAAGAAACCACCAAACTGTGCTGGACAGCAGCGTCTCAGTACAAGAACTCAAGAACTCTGGTGCAATGCCTTCCTAATTATTATTACAGAGACACGTCTTTTCAGTACTTGCGGGCCACAACACTACTCCATTTTGGGTTTTCTCACTGAACTAATTACTGAACTATCAGCCATTAACCAAACTATTGAGGAACTGAATCATGTCTGTCAAACATGTCCTAGATACACAGCACTGCGGTCCTCCAGGACAGATATTACCATTCCTGATGTAACCCGACTGTCCAATTGAGATAGGGATTAAGGATGTCCTGATGCAATCCAGTGGATCAGGACTGGGTCTAATCCATGCATATCTTTTAATTAATTCAATGGCAATTTTCAGCCTGATCACGTTTCGATCCTTTATTTTTACTGTGTTCTAGCAGAGCACCAAAAAAAGTTTCAGCCAATACACAGCATTAAAGTACTCAGGTCAGGCCAGGGGGCAGAAAAACTGGATTGGGATATCCTTAGATTATGTTGCTTAATGTTGCTTTGTTTTTGCAGCCTGTCACCTTACCTCGTTCTTCAGTGAGCTGACCTCTGTCATCAAGCTGTCAATCTTCCTCTCGTACTGGTTGATCCGTCCATGGAGAGCCTCCTCTTCATCAGTGGAGAGGTCCTCCATACGGAGAGCCGTCTGAGCAGGTTCTACATCGGGCAGCGGGGTAATATCCAAGCGATGCGTGGGCCCCTATAAAATTCACTGAAAACTTAATAATTCAAAAAAGCTTAATACTTCAGATGTCTTAAATAAATATAGATAAATGTTATACTTTTTTTTTTTTTAGCTAACCTCCCATTTGTAAGATGCTTCTCGTGTTGAGGTCTTCCCTGGAGGAATCCACGGCACCCTCGTCTTAACTTTAGCAGCTGGGCGTAAGCCACCTTTTGTTTTGATCTGCAAAATGAAGAGTAGTGAAAGTGTAGCATGTCTCCTGAAAATTCCTCAGCAATTTAAATATAGTCTTGATTATATGTCATTTTTCATCAGTCCTCTTACTGTGTAGAGGGCAACTAGAAAACACAGTTAAAGCTATATAATCCTTGGTCACTTTCCAAATTTCAACAAGCTGGAGAACGGGAATGTCAAACCTGGGCGGTTTTTGTGGGGCTGCTCTTTGTGCCCTTCTTTACATGCACGTGCACAGGTGTGCTATCATTGACGTGGACATGTAACGGCGGGGAGGAGCTGCTTTTCATTGCCTTTTTCTGAAAGAAAGAAACAAAAACTACATCAAATAATGCAAAAAGGTTGTATGACAGTGCTCAAACCCTCCTAAACTTATCATCCTATTCTTATATCTGCACCAAGTCCGATTGAATCCATCAGCTCTTTTTCAGTTGAACTGGGTGTAAGGGAGCAGGGAAGTGGGGTCTTATTGCCCGCTGGAACTTATTACTGCTTTTCCTGTGCGACATAGGTTTTAAGTCCAAATGGACACACAGAGGAGACTGTATATTAGGTTATGATTCATTAAACGTGTGGCTGGTTTATCAGCTGTGTCCACATTTATCAAACTTGCATAGCGCACATATTGACCTGGAATCAGCTTACGCTCCTTTGAATGGCACTGGATAGGAGTACGGGCACTAATGAACTCTTGATACGGTTCACAGTTCAGAAATGAACATTTATCTTATGCTAAGCCTAGTTCATACTCTGGACACATCACTGGACCACGTCAGTGTTCGAAGCGCACACAGGGTACATTAGGCCACTGCGTTAGATTTATGTAACTTATTGCACTCTTTGTATTTTTATTATTATTATTATTATTTTTTATTATATTCACATTTCTACAGTATAGTGATTGATAGATAAATTTTTTTGGCTGCTCTTGTTTTTGCAATTCTCATTATTTTGTGCTGCTGTACTGAAGATAGCTAAGTAATCTAGTGCTATCTATGGATTGATCTACTGATCTATCTTCAAGCCAGAAACAACATACCATACAGTTAGCCAGCAGGTTGGCATATCACCTTACTGGATTATCTACATAAATAATATAGCTGCAAAGCAAAAGCAAAAGGTCAGCAGTCTACCGACCTTCCTACCTACCTATCTATCTATCCATCCACTGACCTAGCTCTCTAACCCAGCTCCTCCACCAGTACTAAGTAATCGTGCTAGCCAACAGTTACCCAACATCACGAGTTATGCGGCTCTTCTAAACGGCTTGTCAGCCTAACTACTTCATGAGCGGGCAATTGAGAAAGATTTCTTACCATCCGAAAACATAAACATTCAAAATCCGAACTGTGTGCTTATATTGATTAAGAGTAATCTCTCACTCGGCTAGCCCGCTAGCTAATTCTCTCCCTTATCAACCCACAGTCTTGGAAAAGCTTTCTTCCGCTGGGCACAACCTGTCTCTGTCCTGATTGGCTGGTTCAAAAGCGTACTGGACTCTGATAGGTGGACGTGCCTCTGGCTTGCTTGCGCTTCCATCTTACGTTGTCTGGAGTAACCGTGTCCATAGAAACGAAGCCCAACACTGAGCCAAGCCACAGGTTGGCAAGGACACTAGCAGCGCGTTAGAGGGGCTTATCACCGAAGACTTTGGTAGCTATGCTTGCTCTGTATGACAGACCTGAACAGCAGGGGTTTATCATCGTTTTCTTTTACAAACGAGACGAGATAACCTACAGAAACGCGTCTGATGAAGACCTCTCCTCTCCTATTTCCCCGATCCCCTCCACTTTACAGCTAATCTATCAGCTAATTATCAAGCCTGACGATATGCCACACATTTCTACCTTTAAAAACTCAGAAGAACGTTTAAACCATGATTAAATAATAATAATAATTATTATTATTAATATTATTATTATTATTTACTTATTATTATTATTATTATTATTATTATATTGATTGATAGATAGATACATAGATAGACAGACAGATATAGATAGACAGGCAGACAGACAGACAGATAGAAAAATAGACAGACAGACAGACAGATCGATAGATAGACAGACAGATAGACAGACAGATCGATAGATATACAGATAGACAGACAGACAGACAGATCGATAGATAGACAGACAGACAGACAGATAGACAGACAGACAGATCGATAGATAGATATACAGATAGACAGACAGACAGACAGATCGATAGATAGACAGACAGACAGACAGACAGACAGATAAACAGACAGACAGATAGACAGACAGACAGATCGATAGATAGACAGACAGATAGATAGATAGACAGACAGACAGACAGACAGACAGACAGACAGATCGATAGATAGATATACAGATAGACAGACAGATAGATAGACAGACAGACAGATAGACAGACAGACAGACAGACAGACAGACAGATCGATAGATAGATATACAGACAGATAGACAGACAGACAGACAGACAGACAGACAGACAGACAGATCGATAGATAGACAGACAGATAGGCATATAATCAGGTAGTTAGACAGATTTTAATGTGATAATTTACCCCTTTATTACCCTTTCATTTCGAGGTGCACTTCAGGGGCCACCACACTGCACTGATTTCAGACACAGCCCTCATTTTAACCCGACACATGCTGGACACACACACAGAGCACCAGACAAAAACTTTATTATTATTATTATTATTATTATTAATATTATTATTATTGAAAATGAACGTGAACTAAACTCTATTCAGTTCAGCTTTACTGTGATTGTACAGGGGGGTGCAGTACAGCGAAACACTGTAAGGTTAAGTCTCTGGTGCAGAACAGGTAGGACATAGTTCATTAGTCTACGTGTGATTTCGCCTAAAGTTTTACACAAGACTGGAACTCTCACTGGGAGTTCACCCACCTAAGAAGCCTTTTTTGGCTGGACCTCGTTGCAGGTGGCAAGACGAAAAAAAGGGCAGCTGGCCCGTACGGGGATCGAACCCGCGACCTTGGCGTTATTAGCACCACGCTCTAACCAACTGAGCTAACCGGCCAGTGACGGAAGCGTGGCGCTTTCAGCTGCAACACAAGGCATCTTTAGCCTGATAGAGCACTCTTACAGCGGCGAGGCTCATTTTTACACTGACGTGAGGACGGCATTTTAAAAAATAATTGGTGTTAAATTAATGCACGTATCTGAAAGTATGGAGAAAAAAATATGCATTTCTTAACATCCAGTTTATCAAGTGCACTCGACATAGCTCTTGTTGAATGACACACATAACAAGCACGGTTACAGGTTTTGGTGTATAATGGCCTAACATTTAATTTCACTGAGAATTTGGATAGTTGGACAGGCCAATCTGCAGTGTTGTGGTTGTATTACTGTGCCACACTCCAGCTAATCTTTCTGCACATTACATAAAGACTGTTTCTTAATGTAGCTTAATGTCCACCTGTACACTTGTTCAGTGTTTTACATTTACATTTACATTTATGGCATTTAGCTGACGCTCTTATCCAGAGCGACTTACAAGGTTCCTCGTATCACAGAGGAGGGTCAGTGTGGTGTTAGGAGTCTTGCCCAAGGACTCTTATTGGTGTAGCGCAGTTTTCCCACAATGACAGGCTATTAATAGCAATGCACTATTAATAAACTGCCTGCTAGGAACAGGAGGGAAGGTCTGTGCTTAAATTAGACTTCATGAATGCTAGACACTCACACATGTCACATTTCATCAATATTTCTCACCGTTACAGAGACTACAGAACTCCCCTCCCCTGACAAAACTCACTGACATGTGCCACCACACAGGCCCTCATGTTTTAAAGGTCTGGTCTAGCTTTAGTTAATTTTGCTCTGTTTTTGTTTTATTTCTGTCCATCCCCTTCACTGCACTCTGCCATATGGCCACACAGCAAGCAGTGCCTGGTGAGGAGAGAGAGAGGGAAAGAGAGAGTG